>NC_058042.1:5572500-5937500 GCF_020085105.1 Siniperca chuatsi | reverse complement strand
TAAAGCTTCAAAATTCACGAGTGGGGTATTTACTGACGTATTTTATGCAGTAGAACACAACATGAAAATCTCATAAGCTTGCGTTAACCACAGATCTTATTTCAGGCATTTAACCAAAAACCCATTCAAAAAACCCATTGACTTCAAGACGAGGGAACCAGAGGTGCAACTCATCCCAGGTTTTAGGACTCATTCCTAAAAATATCTATGTTTATTTTTTTATTCAGTATTTATTGTTTATGTTAATTTCAGTCTTTTATCTGACTTCATGCTAGTGATAGAAAAAAAAAGTCAATCACTCTCATATGAGTGATTGCCTTTTCAAATATCTCATATCTCAAATGACCTAATCTAGGAATGAACGAATAAAATCTATTTGTGTGTGTGTGTGTGTGTGTGTGTGTGTGTGTGTGTGTGTCCTGCAGCCACGTCCATGTGCACGGCTGACCAGTTCCGCTGTGGAACTGGACGCTGCGTCCGGTTGTCATGGAGATGCGATGGCGAGGCTGACTGCTCCGACCGCAGTGATGAAGAGGGCTGTGAGAAAACTGGTAAGACTGTGGTTGTAGTCTTGTTTTCAGAAGCTAAATATAACGCGAGCTTCAATTGTAGTCATGACAACAGCTCAGAACAGTCCTCTCCTTTTTGTTGAGAAACACAGTTGCTTTCAAACAATAGACTGATCAGTTTGGCAGGTCCTTTACTCGTGGAAAGACCAATCTGTGGACAAACCACAGAAACTGACCTGCATATTGAGATAGAAATGAACAATAAACAGGCAACAGAGAAAAGAGGAAGATGGAAAGTTTTTACTTGATGATCTACCTATAACTTGAGCCATGATGGTAAAGGAGTTCCAGATCACTTTGCATAAACCTCTTGAACCCCCGAAATTTCCCTTAACTTCCCAGCATTTGTATCCACTCCATACAACAATCTCCAGTATTGTTTCTGTATTTTTCTGAAATGTCTTTCTGTATTTGCTTGTTGCAGCACGTCATTCACATGTAATGAAATATTCAAATCCATGTCATTTTTATGGCAGCATAAATTTCCCTGTTGTTCAGCCTGACATGTTAGAAGCCTCTGGAATACACTGGAATCTCTGACACTTTCAAATAAGCTTTTAATCAACAGTTACATTGTACAGTGATGGACTCAGGTGGTGGGCCCAATGTGGTAAGAGAGGTCAATGGAAAATCAAAAATAAAACACTTTAGCTCTCTTAATAAATGTTGGCATTGTAAAACTTGATTATTTTTTTATGTGTCATGTATGAGTAATGACAATTTGTTAAGTGACGGGCAGAGTGGGAGATAAAGAGTTGTTGCTATGATCATACTATCTGTGTGTGGGACAGAAGTAAGAGGAGGAAAGTGTGAAGATGTTGGACCGGTCTGAATGATCCTCTAAAGGTTAAAATCAAGGGTTTGGATATCGATACAATCTTATATCACTGTAAAATATCATCAATATCGCGATATAGTACAATTGTAACATCTTGAGAAACTGTTTTAGATAAAATAACCAGAAATAACCAGGACTGTTTTTCGCTAATCCAGAGAATGAAATGCCTAACGCATCAACGTACTTCATCACACAGATCTCTGCTGGTTGACAGATCTTTGTTGTCTGACACGATATATCATCATATCTCCCCACAGAGAGTCCTCCGTGTGCTCCCGATCAGTTCCAATGTGGAAATGGTCGCTGTATCGGTCAGAGGAAGGTGTGTAATGAGGTCAATGACTGCGGAGACGGGACTGACGAACACCCACACCATGACTGCCGTGAGTTCATACACTATATCAGCATCTGTACTGCAGTGTGAAGACTGAACATTAAGTCTTTAAATTTAGCCTTTTTTTTTTCCTTAAAGCATGCACAGAATCTGAAGTAACACTTACTTTGAAGGACAATGTCATGAAGACTGTCATGAGCATTAAACCTGACCGTTGATTATTTATTTCAGTTTTATTTTACATTTGACACTGCTTTAGAAACTTGTCATGACAACTTAACATTAGCCAAAGGAACAAAGCCTCAATCTTTTTACACTGTCAAATGTAATAAGTGTTATTACTACATTATTAAATACATTCAATGTGAGGGTGTTGCAAAAGGTTAACTCATGAGGTGTCCAAAGGGAAAGGATTTATGAATGTGTTTAGTAAATTTCATCACACTCTGGCCATTAGATTTTAATATTTTTTGTGCGGAATTTTGGGCTTGAAAGGAAAGGTCGGAAACACCAAAAACATCAGGGTTCGTATTCTGGGGGGCATGAAAATGTTTGTCAAGGTGAGATTTAGGCCTAATGGTCACCTTAGAGGAAAGGTTAGGCTGTCACCAAAATCATTTAGAACCACGCAGTGTGGACCATGAACATTAAAACAAATTTTACTGACAATCTGGACTGTATTTGTTGAGAATTCTTAGCCTGGACCACACACTGACTGACATCACCATCCTCAGGCCTTGCTGCTTGTGGGCCTAAAATATTTCAAGGCTCAACACCAGATGAGTCAGATCCTTTTTACAGTGTGTGGTTGTATTTATACTGAATAATCATGCTGTGTTAATGTCCCTGTAATGTTTCTGTGCGGTGTGCAGGTCCACGCTCCAGTGAGGGCAACTGTAACCAGAATAACGGAGGCTGCTCCCAGAAGTGTCAGATGGTCAGAGGACTGGTCCAGTGCACCTGTCACACTGGATACCGGTTGATGGACGACGGCAAAGCCTGCCAGGGTACCATTTTGTGTGTGTGTGTGTGTGTGTGTGTGTATACACATTACAATCTGATATCAGTGTCAGCATTGAAAGTGAGTGAGCAGGCAGAGGGTGTTGATATTTATGACCTCTGCAGAGTTTGGTGATTGGTCAGTTGCTACCTTGTGTTACATGGGATAACTTTACTGACTTCCTGAATATGACATTACTATTAAATGGTTCTCCTGGTGGTGCTGCAATGCTACTCATTCCTGCCACTTGGGAGATTTTGTGTTCACTCCTTTTAATGACCCCAAGTTGGTCTAGGGAAATGGGGAACATAACTAACATGTGAAGAAGATAAGGAGTCATATTATTTAGTTACTGAACCTTTTTTTAACTCCCCAACTCCTATTCAAGAATCAGTATGAAAGAAATTAAAACTTATAAACTAAACAGTTAGCATTTTGCTAGCAAAATATTGCAAAGCAACAGGTTAAAATTATGAAGACAGGAAAGAAATAAAAATATAACCTCTATCTTACTGATACCATCTTTAACTTCCTAAATAAGCCCAGGCATTAATGTTCATTGCTGCATCTCACAGAGTTTGAGGAAAGTTTAGCTTTGACGCGAGACATTATTGATTAGAATTTGGTGTGGATCTGAATCTGGGATTTCTGCCACGAGTTGAAAGTTCTATTGCCAGAATTGTGAAACTCATGGAGACACAATCAAATCTACTTGATATTTGTTTCCAGATTCTGAGGTTGTTTGCAAGGTCAAGAAATTCATTTCAAATTTAAGGGGTGTAACAAGAAGTTTGATTTGGATGTGTACCAAAAGTGTGAATGAGTTTTTCACCTTCCAGCCACCTCTGCGAACTTTGCTTTGTGTCTTGAATTCATTGTTAACCCTGCAGGAGTTTGACGCCACCATCTCTCTGTCCCTCCCCTCTTGTCTTCTTCCTCTGTGGTCCGTTCCAGATGTGGATGAATGTGCTGAAGAAGGCTACTGCAGCCAGGGCTGTACCAACACGGAGGGGGGGTTCCAGTGCTGGTGCGTTCAGGGCTATGAGCTCCGACCTGACAAACGCAGCTGCAAAGCTCTGGGTAAAGACCGCTGTACTGTATTTCACCCTTGACATGTGACCACAGAGAGTCGCCGGGGTTTGACCTCCAATAAAAACACGGTTGCATAGTGTTTATACTTGCTTCACCAGTAACTGTATCCGTTCCTCTGCCCCGGGGTCTTGGACTCAGAATGAGGTTGGCTCATTCAGAGGGTCTGGACTAGATTTAGATATGCAGCGACGGTAGAGTGCAGGCCTGGTACAGCAGCCCATCAATCTGCTGCAGACCAGAGTTAAACCCAGGTCAGGACTGTCTGTCAGGCAGCTGCCAGGACCCAGACATTCACCTCCAGTGAGATTAATGCTCGCTGTTATTAAAAATGACCATCAGTCCAGACTCACACTTTTTTGTCTCTTTCCTCTTTTGTTAATGTCCAACTTTCACCTCATGTTTGGCCTCAAACTGCTTTCCATTCCACTCTAATTGACATCATCTACATCCCTGTCCATCTTTCCGTCTTCCTTCAGGTCCAGAGCCGGTGCTGCTTTTCGCCAACCGTATCGACATCCGCCAGGTTTTGCCGCATCGCTCCGAGTACACCCTGCTGCTCAACAACCTGGAGAACGCAATCGCCCTGGACTTCCACCACAGCCTTGAGCTGGTCTTCTGGTCGGACGTAACACTGGACCGCATCATGAAGGCCAACCTCAACGGCTCCAATGTGGAGGAGGTTGTCTCCACTGGTCTGGAGAGCCCAGGTGGGTACAACGGCCAATAGGATGCAGGTTCAGATGTAGGACAACAGGCTCATTTATCATTTATTCAATGTATTCAACTCTGCTGCTTTCTGTCCAACGATACTATGCTTTCAGTCACTTCATCCATCACCCTGTTCATTATGAGTTCAGCAGTATGACATCAATACTGTTCAAACTCAAGTCTTTTTTTGCTTTCTCTTTCTCTCTTATTTTCAGTCTCCTTGTTTTGTTCTTTCTTTGGTTTTTCGTCTCTTTCTTGCTTTCTCTCAGCCTCAAGGTCTCATGCTCTTTTGAACTCTCTCTCTATTCCTGGTCTGTTTCACATTCTTTTCTTTCTTCTTGACATTTTATCCCCGTTTTGTTCTCTTTACTTGCTCTTCCTGTCTTTCTCTCTCTTCCTCATTTCAATTCAGTTAAACTGTATTGCTTTATAATGTTAATAGTACATACAGTGAAAACACAAATGCTAGTGATCAGATCAGAGAATGAAACAATTTACAGATGATGCGTAAAGGAATCAGATATTAGAGTTGTATCGATGTTCTCATCTAGCTCTCGGCAAGAAAGCAAATATGTATATTTCCAAAAATGCTGAACTATTTCTTTTTAAGAGAAGCAGAAAAAGAAAGAAGGAAAAGTCTCTTTCTTTCTCCCTCTCAAACATGCTTTTTTGGCGGGGTAAGGGATGTTGCATCGCCATAACATTTCCAAAAATAAGAACACCACCAAGTAAACAAACAATCGGAAGAATAATGTTTATATATTAAAACATGATATTATAACACAGTTTAGTATTAAACAGGTTCATATTCAGACAAATTTTAAATGTTTTTCTTTCCTTTAGGTGGACTGGCCATAGACTGGATCCATGACAAGTTGTACTGGACAGACTCGGGGACGTCCCGTATCGAGGTGGCTAACCTTGACGGGACGCACCGCAAGGTGCTGTTGTGGCAGAACATGGAGAAGCCCAGAGCCATCGCATTGCACCCCATAGAGGGGTACGAGTCCTAACGCGCACACACAAACTGTATAAATCACTACAGATGGTTTCAAATGTACACACACTCAGCAGAGCAGGGATTAAAGTTGGGCAGCACAGCAGTGCCCACAGGCGAGCATCTGTGCAGAACAAGTATTTCATGGAAGGGGCAGCAGCTAAGTATGTCTTCATCCCTGGTTTCATATGCTGCAGTGGCAGGAGAGAGTTTTGGATGAAGCCCCAGAGAAATTTTTAGCTTGAAAACTCATTCAGTTGATTAGGTAGCTCATTTGCATGGGATAATTGAAAAATATCAAAAAAAGTAGCTCTTCCCTCTGAGGCCGGTCAGAACAGATGAGTGATGATGAGGACGACATGAATGTCGAGCACAGAGGAGACTTATATCAGACATCTGCTGTGTCTCGAATCCTGAAAACAATCTGTTTACCTCTTGACAACAAGTAAACAACAAGAAACAAGTAAACTAACCATGACTGCCCCACTTTCCTCCTCAGTAAGATCTACTGGACAGACTGGGGCAACACACCTCGCATTGAGTACTCCAACATGGACGGTTCAAACCGACGGGTCATCGCAGACACACACCTGTTCTGGCCCAACGGCCTCACCATTGACTATGCCGGCCGCCGCATGTACTGGGTGGACGCCAAGCACCATGTCATCGAGAGGGCTGACCTGGATGGACGCAACCGCAAGGCTGTGATCAGCCAAGGTAAACTCCCACCTGTTCTGTCTGTTCTGGGTAGGGTTGGATATCAAGAACCAGTTTAGAATTGGAGGTCATTACCGATAGAACTAGGATATTGTTAAGAAACATGCCTTTTGGTTCCGCTTATTGATTCCTGAAGAGCAAAGTATGGATGTACTACCCTACTTTCTTCCTTGGCGGTTACGTACATGTTTAGTGTTTTTATGGTGGACTGGAGCTAGGGGCTGAATTGTGGGTCTAAAACTTCCATAAACTCCACCAAATATCACAGTGCAGGTGGTTGTCCGTTGAACAATATTAGTAAAAAGTGTTTTGATGTTTGCTCAAACTGTGGTAAGCGCCTGTCACCTGTAACTCTTAATCTGATCTGCTCACTGTGGCTGTTTCTCTGTTACTCTTCATTTATGCATTATTTAGAGCTGAGGCGGTGGCAAAAATAACACCAAAAATGTTCATATATTTAATGAAGACATAGACATAGGCTAGAGCTAGAGGAAGCTGCAGTTGCTTCATAATAAAAGCCTTATGGCTGGCTGGTGGAAACCTTTACTTATGAAGTAACAATATTAAATGTAACAGAAGCTTCAGATTCATCACAGGTCCAAGCAGAAGGGATGAGAAAGTCTGTAATAAAGTTGTCTGATTGTTGAAGGCGCTTATTTGGCTGTTGGTTGAGGTATTTACCAGGAAACACTGAAGAATCACAGAATATCTCATCATTTATGGCAACCCAAATTTTAAGAAAATGAATACTGTATTGCTGGTGCCTTGGTTTAACTCTGTTTGTGGAGGCTTATGTTTTTCTCTATATCTGAGATACATCATTCAAAAAGAGATATTAACCACCATTGTTAAACAATTTACAAAGTTCTAACATTAACAGAGAGCATCGACTTTCATGCTTTATCAGCCTCACTTGTCTCCCTTGTTCTGATGAAGCATACACTCTTTGAATCCCCTCACATATTTAATTTAACATAGAGTAAGACCTAAAAGGTCATTAGTTTTTCCAAGAACCTCAGCAGTTGCTGAAGTTTTTTCACTGAAAGCTCTTAATGAGAGGGAGAGAAACAGGAGAGATGTGGTGTACAGAGATTTGGCTGGAGTTCAGATTCTCATAAATTACAACACACACACACACACACAACGGGTTAGATATAGGATATAGCACACTGACACTACTTCATTATACCATTGTGGAGTTAATCAGTGCCATATTTCCTTTAAAGAACATACGCATGTGCCTATCCCTGAAATGCACACACAGACGGCAAAAATGACAACATAAAGCTGTGCGGGCCTCTGTTTATGTTGTTAAAGTTAGGCTAACGGGCTAGGGAAAGCATTATGTCAGTGACTGTCCCCCACGGGATAGTGAAACAAGTGTGTGTGTGTGTGTGTGTTTGGCGGGGGGGGCACTGATCTGTCACGCACATGCTCTGGCCTGCTTCTGAGACCTGATGTTGCAGTAAGATTTGTTTCTCAGGTTTTGGCTAATAGTTTTTATACTCCTTTTACATACACGTTTCTCAGTCAGCAAACCAGCAGGACACCCTGACCACTGTAGGTTGGTGGTGTGGTGATTTAATTCATCAGTGATACTAGGGCTGGGCAATGAAAGCAACACGACGACACCAGACAAGGTTGTTGTACTGGCTCATGAGGGATGGGAGCTGAACAGGGACAGAAACATTGTAAGGCAATTTGACAGCAGTCAGTTATTGCAACTTTTCAAATAAATACAGTTTACAAAGAGGAAACATGCCATTTCAGCCATTATGGACTGAAAATAAAAACATAGGAAAAGATAGGCTAGCATATGCTTTATGAACCTGCTTGTCCCACTGACTCCAGCCAAACTTTAAATGAGCTAAACGTAGGATTGTAATGTCACCGAAATGCAGAACCAATTTGCGATCGGATAGGATTTAGTTGTGGAGATGGGACATTCGCGAAGGAGCCGAATCAAAGAGATGGCTCTTTGAAGTGCAACGTGGCTATTAATAATTTATTAGCCCTTTTCATTTTATTATTTGGGATTTAGTGGAGGGTAAACGCACACAAACAGAGTACCCACCTTTTTCAAACGCAAGGGTTTTATGAGTTTACCTTTACCTAACATTGGACAGTTTAGCGAGCGGCCATTTAAAGTTTAACCACCTTTTATTTTACCACGACATCCCCTCTGTGATTTTGTCCAGTTAATTAATAATTTGTTAATATCTCAGGCTAATTTGCTGCCCCGCTCTCTCCCTCGCCCCCACACAACAGCAGACTAATCTAAAATAGTGTTTCCCAAACCTCTATTAGAGCACCACCCCCCTGTCCAGCATGTTGTCCATCCAACCCTTCTTCACCACAACTGGCATTCAACAAAGTGAAGAACACACAATCTCATAATGTGTCATTATTATTCATCTAACTGTAAGATTGAGTAGGGCCTATGCAAAATTATGATTATTTTGTTTTGGAAATTATCCTCTATTGTTACCATAATTTAGGTTAGGTGGTGTAGAAATGCAGGACATTTGTTTTAAATATTTAGTTTTTTTCCTGGGAGATAACCCCTAGACCGCCAGTTATGTATCTTTCCAAGTTTGCTCACCCATTTTAAAACATAACCAGGCGCCCATGCGTATATCCTTGTATCCAAGTTAATCAGTGTACTGGTCTGTCTGTTAGCAGGCAAAAATGCATGAATAGATTTCCATGAAATCTGGTTGACAGTCCTGCCTCAAAACAAGGAAACACAAACAAGAAAAGATTCTGAGGTCTTCAACCATTACACAAACATTCTTAGGAGTGACAGTAACAGACATAAAGTAGATTCCAAACCATAACTGGGTGTTTTCAAGGCCAAGAAATCAGTTTACAGCGGTTTCAAAAATGAATCATGAATTTTGGAGTAATGACAATTACTTACATTAGAAATTGTACAGTATGAACACAGGTTTCAGCTGACAGAGTGGCTTCCAATTTGGGAGATTTCTTTTCCCTGATGAAGTGAAAAAAACAGTGTGGAAGCACATCAGTGACGAGTGTTTAAGAGTCTGAAAAGAGAAGGACGGGAAATGTTTGACGGTGTGTGTGTGTGTGTGTGTGTGTGTGTGTGTGTGTGTGTGTGTGTGTGCCATCAGCCCTGTGAGCTCTCCTTAATGATGTGTGCTCTCAGGATAAAAGGCTGTAATTGGCCCTGTCCTTTCTCCATAGCCTCTGTTTGCTCAGACAACACACAGGACAAATGGGACGTGTGTGTGTGTGTGTGTGTGTGTGTCTGTATGTGTGAGTGTGTGCATAGTTACATTCTGAGCCGCTGTGCCCAGGAATGTTAACGAGTGTCTATCTTCCTACATCTATAGTTTTCTGAGTGAGTGTGTGAGTGTGTGAGTGAGTGAGTGAGTGAGTGTGTGTGTGTGTGTGAGTGAGTGAGTGAGAGCTAGTTGGATGTGTGCCAGCTCCTCTGTCACTGGAGCTGGACAGCAGGCGGGTGTTACGGATAGAGCCGCTATCCAGTCTGCACACCTGTGCACCTTGAGGTGGGGGACAGGAAGCGAAGGGGCGTGTGTGTGTGTGTGTGTGTGTGTGTGTGTGTGTGTGTGTGTACGGACGTGAGTACATCCACCTGAGGACAAATGCTGTATACCGTAGTGATGCCTCATTCACAATGAGTCGTCTGCTGCATGATGATACACTGGATGTCCAATCAGTCCTATAGGAAATAATGACAATAGACCAACAAAAAAGCCCCCCGGTGGACAGCAGCTCAGTTAACAGGTCTTAACATAATGTATTAAATTTAATATCGATTAATTGAAGTATTCATTGTGTCACCAAGTACAGACAATTCTATTCAAACCTTGAGTGTACATTTTGTATTTTTTTTATATTAATTATTCCTTAGGTATTTCCTTAAATTCCTTACCATTTATTTAACATAAACCTTCATCCATACCCAGTGCTATATGTTTTTGGATGCTTCTCACTCAGTCTAATTCATTTACATCTGTGCCAGTTACCTCCTCTGGTCAATAGATGTCTCCTTCACTACTGAAATCATACACAGGGCTGACCAGGTTGTCTTTTAGTCTTCATGTTTATTTTTATTTGGTTCATTTGTCTATTTTAATGCCGTTTATGTAATGACATCATCCTCTGCTTTAATATTGTGAATTATTACAGTATATGAGTATGAATTTCCAGTTGACATTCAAAGTTTGGATAGCGTAATTTTACTTGGTTTGTCGTTTTGTAAACGTCATAAAAAGCCACTTAGCTCAAAGAGGAATGCGATTCAAGAAGGATAAATCAAAAAAAGATGACCACTAAACTTTTCCAACATTGCAGTCTGTCTATAAGCCGACCAGTGTTCTGTCCAGCTGGAGGTGACGTTGTGTTGCTGATGAACTGTAGATAAGAGTATGACTGATTCAGTCGAGGCGTGAAAGAACCAGGAGGTGCCACATGTAGATTAAAGGGGACATTACTGTGAAGGCTGGGTGAGGCGTTTGATGCCCTGTCGGCCTGCAGCTGCTCCTCCAGCTGTCCCGGAAAAAAGGAGCAGAAGGGGTGGGGCCGGGGTGCAGAGACAACAAGGAAGAAGGTGACCGTATCAAAACCAGGCGCCTCGTTGCTGTCGATGACTCAGAGGAGGGAAGAGGGTCTACTGTTGTCTCCCTCATGTTAGGATAAGATCAGAAAACACACACATTCAGCCAGTATCAGCTCACACACACCTGGACCTGTCTGAGGAGAAAGGATGAGGGAAATTGTTCAGACGTAGTCTCATTGTTTTAATCTGTCTTGATTGATCCTTAGAATTCATCCTTTTTGTTTGTTTGTAATTACTTGTAAAATTACTTTGTACTTCTTTACGTTTTCTTTGACAGGACAGTTCCTGATTTTAATGGTATTTTTGCCAATTTTAGACTATTGGTCTAACTTACGAAAAGTTCTTATGTGGCTGCTTGTATTTAGACAACATTTAACATTTGAGAACTTTGGTTTCTTTTGTTAAATGAAAGAAGAGTTTTGGTAGAAAACATGTTTATTTTCTCAAAGTAAGGTATCTACAGCTGAAACCAGATATTTACATACACGTAAGAAAAAAACACAAACTTTTTTTCTTTACTGTCATATATTAAATCAGAGTAAACTTTTTCTGTTTTAGATCAATAAATATTAACATATTTTTTGCATTTGTTAAATGTCAGAATCGAGCGAGGGAGAGTTTTTATGTATTTTTCTTATCATTTTCATTAAAGTCAGAAGTATACATACACTAAGTTTATTCTGTCTTTATGCAAAAAGAAAACTCCAGATGATTCCATTCTGAGCTTAAGAAGCTTCGGATAGGTTAATTGATTCCATTTGAGTTAATTGGTGGCACACCTGTGGATGCATATAAAGGCACACCTCAAACACACAGCCTCTTTCTTTGACATCATGGGAAAATCTAGAGACATCAGGAAAAGAATTGTGGACCTCCGCAAGTGTGGCTCATCCTTAGGTGCAATTTCCAGATGCCTGAAGGTCCCACGTTCATCCGTTCAGACAATAATATGCAAGTATAAAAAACATGGGAATGTACAACCATCATACCATTCAGGAAAGAGACAGATTCTGAGTCCCAGAGAGGAACGTTTTTTGGTGCGAAATGTGCGAATCAACCCCAGGACAACAGCAAAAGACCTTGTGAAGATACTGGCTGAAACTGGTAAGACAGTGTCATTCTCCACAGTAAAATGAGTCCTGTACCACCATGAGCTAAATGGTTACTCTGGGAGGAGAAAGCCATTACTTCAAAACCACCATAAAAAAGCCAGACTACAGTTTGCAGCTGCACATGGGGATAAAAATCTTCTGGAGACATGTCCTGTGGTCTGACGAAAAAAAAATTTAACTGTTCGGCCATAATGATAAACGGTACATTTGGAGGAAAAAGGGCCAAGCTTTGAAGCCTCAGAACACCATCCCAACTGTGAAGTATGGGGATGGTAGTATAATGTTGTGGGGCTGCTTTGCTGCAGAAGGAACTGGTGCACTTCACAAAATAGATGGCATCATGAGAAAAGAAAATTATGTGGATATATTGAAGCAACATCTGAAGACATCAGCCAGGAAGTTAAAGCTTGGGCGCAAGTGGGTCTTCCAAATGGACCCCAAGCATACGTCCAAATTAGTTACAAAGTGGCTTAAGGACAACAAAGTCAAGGTATTGGAGTGGCCATCACAAAGCCCTGATGTCAATCCCATAGAAAATTTGTGAGCGGCACTGAAAAGGCGAGTGCGAGCAAGAAGGCCTACAAACCTGACCCAGTTACACCAGTTCTGTCAAGAGGAGTGGGCCAAAATTCCAGCAAACTATTGTAGAAAGCTTGTGGAAGGATACCCAAAACGTTTGGCCCAAGTGAAACAGTTTCGGGGCAATTCTACCAAATACTAAGGAAGTGTATGTATACTTCTGACTTTGATGAAAGTGATAAAAAAAAAAAATACATAAAAATTCTCCCTTGCTCGATTCTGACATTTAACAAATGCAAAAAAATGTTAATATTTATTGATCTAAAACAGAAAAAGTTTTTTTTTCTGTACTGTAATTTCTTGTTTCTTATCAGCCAGCAATCTGCTTCTAATTTAACAAAGATTTGGGGTATTAGGAAACATTTTTCTGGAGGCAAACTGAAGTAAAATATGTTCTTTGTTCATCTACACTAATGTAGGTGGGTTCACCTGGACCACAGGGGCATTAAACAAATAGTCTGTTGCTCATAAAACATATAAATAGATTAAAATAATAAAACTTTGTCTCATTGAGCTTATACTCAAGCACACACACACACACTTATGCTGATGCTCGTGGCTCATTATCATTCTGGTCTCTCTCCAGTTTTAGTCATTTACCACTTGACTTTTATGCTGTGCTGTAAAAGACTGTCATTAAATGAGCAGCGCTGTTTTTAAAAGTCCTGCACCAGCACGCTCACCACACCACCACCACCAAGGCTCTGCAGAAATCAATTTTTCCATCTACTCGGCACTCATCCAACTGGTGGTGCAGCTTCTTCACCGGAGGAGGATTAAGCTGGAGAGAGAAAGAGAACGTTAATTTGGATGAGTGTGGAGGAGTCACCCTGAACACATATTCCCCAATGGAGACAAATCTGCGAGGAGTTCCCTGTTACACATGTTAGTATTCAGGCGCCGGTTCCACTGATATGGGCTGTGAACACTGATACAGACGATTTTCTGCACAAGTCAACAATTTGTACAAACACAAAAGTAGTTGCAGACTCAAATCTTCGATGCAAATATCTAATGTAGCCGACTTTTTTAAGGCCCTGAAACGTATTCTCGCAATCTGCTTCTTACTATAAGCGATGGGGTTTTATATAAACACATTATTGTCTGCCGAAGTAAGACCAACAAATGGTTATTTGACATGAACGATTCTTGTATTTGTGTTTTCTCCATGTTCTTCTCACTGGTTTGAAGTGGGTGGGGGCTCTTTTGGTAGTGACATCAGCTATACTTCTACTACTAACTTCACCTTTGATTAGTGCTCATTTAGATATGAAGATATGAAAAACAATGTTTTAAGACCAATAAAAAAAAATTCCAAATATTTAGTGTTGCCACTAAAGTATTTCTTTTGTTAAGTTCAAAAACCTCTTCAAGAGCACATTTAGACCATCAACAGACACTAAAACACAGTTAAACCCAAACTTATAAGATTGTTTTTGGATTAGAGCACACATACTCAACTGTATTCACACCTTGTAGGTGGTTACTGTCCTTCAGATTAAAATCTCCCATTAAAATGATGATGAAATCTACAAAGTAAATACAATTTCATTGTAGACCAAGACGAGAACTGACCAATATCTGTCCAGTATGAGTCTCAGTATCAGTCTGACCTGCTTTAAGGGCTGTTCGCGATCTCGCTTTCAGATTCTGGACAGAAAAATCACATAACTTAAGGAAACCGATGGATCGCCTCTGCTTTTGGCCACACTGGCCACAACTAAACCAGCTATAGGCCAATGAGAGGCAGAGTAATTGAAAGCAGCTCTAAATGGGGATTATATGACATCAGCCAAGCCCACAGGGCTGCATGGGAGGATGTTTGCAGAGCGTTGGTGGAACAAGCCAAAAGCAGCATTTGTTTCTTTCCATATTTTTGTGTTTGGATTTAAATATCCACATGAACCTCACTGAATAATTATTTTTTGCTTATTTTAAAGTTGTCAAACTTAACGCCTGTGCTTGCTTACTTTGATTGCTTGAATACTTCCCTTAAAAAAACAGCTTATTCTTTCATGAAAAATGGCGTTGGCCCGTTGCTGGTTTTATTGCACACTTCATCTCATCACAGCATCTCTCAGCCTTTCTGAAGTCTCTGTCTCTCTCTCTGTAGGCCTGCCCCACCCATTTGCCATCACAGTGTTTGAGGACAGCCTCTACTGGACTGACTGGCATACCAAGAGCATCAACAGTGCCAATAAATTCACCGGCAAGAACCAGGAAATTATTCGCAACAAGCTGCACTTCCCCATGGACATCCACACCCTGCACCCCCAGAGGCAGCCTGCAGGTCGGTACACAGCCATGTAGCTTAATTTTAATCGGAAGATTTTTGAGTGAGAGTAACCAATGTCTCCTGTGGGGACAGATGGGAGCTAAATGAAGTATAAGTTAAATTGTAACATTGTTTAAGCCTGTTTCACTACAGAACACACTGTTCTGTGTTTTTTAATAATCAAAGGCAGTTTTTTTTTTATCAAAGGCTGTGTTGTTGTTGTTATGAACATATTTTTTTCTGACATTGTTGTCAGATGACAGCAAGGTCACAAAACAGCGACTTGAATGAAGGATCAATAGCATCACAATGGAAAAATAGAATAGTCTTTCTAGGAAAAAGCTCATTGACGTCATAGTAAGTGACAGTTATACTTGCTGTTTCATTGGTTTTTAGATTCATAGATTTTAATGTCTGTGCTTGTTTTTTTTTTGGTTACAAAAAGTGAATTCTGGGTGAAAACAATGGACACATTTTGAAATACAAAGTATGCAGCCTGAAGCAGCAGAAAATGTTGTCATGCAGCAGGCAGGAGAACAAAATCAAAACAATCAAACAAACACTCAGTATGGGTTGAGGGTGTAAGATGATCTGGTTGAGGACAGTCATACCCTTCTTTGAGGGTATCATTGCTCACAGAAGTGAACACTTTTCCCACACGGTGGCAAACCTAGAGATGATAGAAAAATTTGTTGCACTAGTGTGAACTGACCAGTTGAGGTGTTTTATCAGCATGACAGCAAAGACTTGTGTTCTTTGCTAACAAACCATGTTGAACTTGAGTTCTGGCCAAGAGAAAGTTTTGGTTATCATGCTGATAGTATATTGTAACAGTCCGACACTAATATGAACTGTGAACTGCCTCTGTGTTGGCAGAGGGAGGTCAGGCCCTTTTCCTTTTGTTTTGGTTGCGATTCAGAGAGACATGTGAGTTCATGTCTGAGTTGAACAGAGTTGAACTCTGCATCAAATGAACAAAGAGGCTTCAGAACTCCAGTGAAATCCAGACGCACAATGTGACATTTAGAAGAACAAAAGACTAAAGCTCTGTATTCAATGTGTAGTTCATTATATTTTTGAAGTAGAAAAACCTCAGTTATACACATTAATTTATTTCCAATATCAAATGCATACAGTATATACTGTATTGCTTCATAGTTAAAGGAATAATTAGACATTTTGGGAAATATGTTTATTTTGCTTATAGTTAGATCGACATCACTCTCATGTCTGTTCGCTAAATATTGATTAGGAAATACTTGACACCTGCAGCTGCTTAGATTTATTCCCATGCTATGATTTTCTCACATATAACATACTGTTTAACCACTTGGTCTCTTACCACTGGTACAATAATAAAGCCTGTATAATCTGTATACAAACAAGCTCTCAAGGTCCTGAACAAAAACCCTAAAAGCTACCATCACTTTAATATATTTCCAGGATATGGTCTCCTTTGCTGGGAAAATCTTATTACATTTCACAATGCATTTTAAAAAAAATACAAAATAATATTCTTCATGGATTAGCAACACTCCCATTTATTCATATTTCAGAAAAATGTTCATGATAGATTCACCAAATCAAGAATAAGAAGGGACATTGTTGTCCCAAGTAGGAAAACATCTTTCGATGAGACAGCCTTTACAGTACAAGCTTCCCATTTTTGAAACATCCTTTCATTAACCACGGTATATGATATAGCGACTCTTACCTTTCCTTTGCATATAATCTTAAAACTTGATTAAAAAGCAACCAGACGTGCCATCATACAGAGTCACTGCGTGCTTGCCTTGTCTGCTCTCATTTGCTGGGCTTTTTTGTCTGTGTTTGTCAGATTGTGTCCCTTCTGGTTTTACATCTGTCTTCTTTAATGTGATGTGATTTTATGTTGTCTTGTTTTAACTGCCTGTGCTGACTGTCTGCTTAACATTGTTTTGTATTAACTTCCTGCATTGTAAATGTCCTACTTTACATGATGCTGCTTTACTCCTCTAAGCTCTTTATCCTTTTCAGCTGCTTCATGTTTTCGCCTGCTTTCTCCTGTTCTAATTTTACATGTTGTGTGTTTTATTGTTGTTCTAATAACTGATTTAACATCTTGCCAAAGGACCACAGTTGGAAATTTTGGCTAACACTGGCACATTTTCAGTGAGGTCGAGCATTGTGAAAATATATAAATGAATAAAAAGAAGATTATCTTAGCTTAGCATAAATACTGGAAGCAGGGGGAAACAGCTAGCCTTGCTCTGTCCAGAGGTAAAGAAAAATACCCCCTACCAACCTCTCTAAAGCTCACGTTAGCACATTATACCTCGTTTGTTTATTTCATGCACAAACAGAAATGTAAAAACTTCAAGATGTGCTTTTACGAACAAATTGCTGCAGAACTGCATAAAGTGAATAAGCATATTCCCAAATGTTGAACTATTACTTTAAATACATTTACCAGAAAAGAAACAAAATATCTCTTAAATAAGTTTAAAGGAAAATTCTGCTTTTTACAACTCATTTTGTTTTTGTAGTTTTGCTGATTTCTACCAGTCAATATAACATATTCCTAACATAACACTACGTCCTCAAATATCAGCAATGAAATCAGTGAGCAAAATATCATCATAGAAAATAGGAAAGATGGGCAAAACCATGCAAACAAGACCCATGTTGTAAAAAGTAACCTCTGTATAGATTAGTTTTTGGCATTTTTGCTTTAATTTGGTAGCACGCAGTAGAGAGGCAGACAGGAAACATGGAGAGATTGAGCGAGGGGATGACACGGAACCAAGGTCCCTGGGATGCCAAAAATAGCCTCTTCAAAAAGTTTCTAACCACATAAAGCATCAAATACTGAGCTGTGTGTCTCTGTCTCTCCTGTAGGTGGCAGGAACCGCTGTGGCACCAACAACGGAGGCTGCAGCCACCTGTGTCTCCCCAGCAACAAGACGTACACCTGCGCTTGTCCCACCGGCTTCAAGAAGGTGGACCACTACAACTGCGCTGACGGTGAGTCCCTCAACACCTGAACTTTAATGTGTGTCATAATTGAGAGGATTTTACATATTTATTTATGTAAGAAAAAATTTTAGAGAAAAAATGTGCATACAGAGGATTACAAGACATCCACTAAAGTAACATTTCAACAAATGGAGATTTAAAACAAGTTAAATTATAGGGATGAGAGTACACTATTATCTGTATCTGTTCAGCCAACTAAATGATCTGTATTTGTAGTGGGTGGGAATGGGTGGGGCTTAAACCGGAAGTGGGTGCGACTAGCAGAAAGTTGTTAATTTAAGCCTGAGATTGATATGGGTTGATGAAAAGTAGCTATATTTATTAGAAAACTATTTACAGAGCAGCCTCAGAATTGAGCTTCAGAGCAATGTTTTTGATCACAAGAGTAAGAGAACTATTTACAGAACAAGTTTTTTTTATAAGAAGTATATTTACAGTTGTTACAGAGTACAGATATTGACATATTTTACTCTGATGATAGTCATACTCGTAAAAAGTACATTATCTGTACCGGATACTCGTTTCAGCCAAGTACTCTCTCAACCCTATAATATTACATATTACAGTTCAGCTAAAGAAGTGCTGAACTAACTTTGACTATTTAGACAAAGTTTTTGATGAATCCGTTTTTTCACTACCCTGTGACAGATTATTATAGATTATTGAGTTATGTGACACTTACACACCCTGTAGTCATGAAAACATTACATTTTATTATCATCATTCTAGATAATTATGTTAGAGGAAGGGTTATGATATATAATATTAAGTCAGTTTGGTTGGATTTGCCCTTTAAGGGCTGCTAGTTGTCTGTGTATTAGTGCTGTTTTGCTGTGTTTACTGTTCACCCCACTGTTAAACCTAGAAGACTGACAGAAGACCTTTGGTCTTTAATCAGGTCTTGACAAGTTCCTGCTTTTTGCCCGAAGGACGGACATCCGACGAGTCAGCTTCGATACAGAGGACATGTCCGATGATGTCATCCCTCTGGCTGACGTGCGAAATGCCGTGGCGCTGGACTGGGACGCCAAAGACGGCTACATCTACTGGACGGACGTCACCACCGACTCCATCAACAGAGCTCTGTGGAACGGCACCAAGCAGGAGGTCAGTGACATCTACAGTATGACTGAACTCAACACTGAAATCCCATCATTTCTCATCTGTCCAGGACTTAACAGAGAGGAGCAGCAGCAGAGGACAGCACGATTTAACTTTACGCAATACTGCCATCTACTGCGGCTGATGTGGAAGTGCAACAGCAATTCATGCTCTGTAGAAGATAATGTAGGTGTAGAGTTTAGCTGCTCTCTGTTAGATTCAGTTCACTGTGTTCTCCACAGCAAAAACTCAGCCTGCAACCAGGTACAGAAAAAACACAAAAACTCTATACAGCAAAAAATACTACTGTTATTTTCTGTCAAGAGATTCATGAAGTCATTTCAAAACGCAAAACAGAAGAACAAAATTGAAGCCAAAAACAATTTGAACAAAGCTAAAAAAACAGAAAACTGTAATATATTACTGTAAATGTAATAATACAAGAAGCTATCACTACTGGTTCATGGGAAGATGGAATTAGTAGTTGTGGAATAGTGGCTTTCTATTTACACTCTTCATCAATGTCAGAGGCAGATTTTTAGTTGTTGTTGTCTATCTCTGCTATATAAATAACACCATATCTTATCTATCTATCTTTATTTGTAAGCATGGCTCTAAGCATATCTAAGGGCTCAAAAGTTAGAGATGGAACTTGAGGCTGCATGGAAACTAGGATGGGAGAAATCAGATCTTTGTTGTCCCTGTTTTTCCAGGTGGTGGTGGACACCAGTCTAGAGAGTCCAGCAGGTTTGGCAATTGACTGGGTGACCAACAAGCTCTACTGGACTGATGCTGGTAAACAGCTTCATTTCACATATTGTCAGATTAAATCATATTTTGGATGCATTATGTACAATCACCTGCATGACAGTGTGTGCTCTTGAAATTTTAACCATGTCATGTCATGTCTTGGGTTTCTCAGGTACAGATCGTATCGAAGTTTCTAATGCTGATGGGAGCATGCGGACTGTGCTGATATGGGAGAACCTGGACCGGCCCAGGGACATTGTCGTTGACCCGATCGGAGGGTGAGATGATTAAAAAGGTTTAAAAAGTAACATATGAACCTGAACTTGGCATGGCACCTTTCATTGTTTCTCATTAATTTTATTATTTCTCTGTAGTTTCATGTACTGGACCGACTGGGGTGCCAACCCAAAGATCGAACGTGCAGGCATGGACGCCTCCAGTCGCATCGTCATCATCTCATCCAATCTGACGTGGCCAAACGGGCTCGCCATTGACTACGAGACCAAACGCCTGTACTGGGCAGACGCTGGCATGAAGACTATTGAATTTGGCAACTTTGATGGTTCTGACCGACAGGTAAAGGGTGTTTTTATGTATTATGCTTTCATTTTCACCCTCACAAAGTTAATGTTTTCATGCTGATTAGTTTGTGAAATTCTATAAACTTAAACTTTAAATAGTAGGAATAATGTATTTTGTCAGCAACAATTTTATGAATTGTTCATTCATTGGTTGAGATTTGCTTTCTAGTTTTTCTGTTAATTTGAAATCAACACTGTAAACTGTTTAGGAATGTTTACAGATCAGAAGACTACTACTGTTTTTGCATACAGGTTTTGATTGGCAGTCAGCTGCCTCACCCCTTTGGCCTGACTGTACACGAGGACAAGCTGTACTGGACAGACTGGCAGTCCAAGAGCATCCAGAGTGCTGACAAGCTCACCGGCTTGGGACGACACACACTGGCCGAAAACCTGGAGAACCTCATGGACATTCACATGTTCCACCGCTTACGAGAGACAGGTCTGTGTGTGTCCACATGCTAGATCAAGACTGAAGCATACATGTACAGTGAAGTCAGCAAGTAGTAGGACAGGGACACATTTTTCATAGTTTTGTCTCTGTGCTGCAACACATTGGATCTAAAGTGAATGAAACAATGAGGTTTAAGTGCAGACTTTCAGCTGTAATTTAAGGATGTTTACATCAACGTCAGATCAACAGTGGAGGAACTCTAGCCATTTTCAGTAGCAAATTACTGTTATTTACCTAAGCATTGCAAATGGGCCTCCAGGGTTCTGAGCTATGGAGCAGTCTGTCTGGTTAGCATTAGTTTAAGCAGCCAAAGTGCAAAGCAGTATAGGGTTTAGTTAGTCAGATGTCAAAACCTCACCAGATTTTTCCCCCACGTGGAAATAAGCTTTTGATTATAAATAGTACAAACATATCATGTAATATAGGCCTGGAGATACAGAAAATAATCTCAATTTAAATCGGATCACAATTAGATGTTTTCCATATATTGTTCAGTCCTAGTCAACATGTATGTTTAGGATTATTATGGGATTATGTATAAAAAGGGCTTTGAGTCCTACACTGTTCATCCAGAATGGATGTGAACACCTTCAAAAACACTTCAGTTCACTTCATTTCACACACACTTAAAACTCATAGTCATTATTTCATTTCAAATCCAATGTGCTGTAATCCAGAAGCATGAAATATACAAATGAAAAATGTGTCACTGTCCTTATGCTTAGGGACATCACTTAATGTGTCCTGTTGGACTTGGTAGTCTCTTGTGACAATGGAAAAAAATCTCCTCCTGTCACTTTCTGTTTTTCTGATTTTTGCCGCCTTTTCTCAGAGCTCAGATCTGGTGTCTCTGCTGACACTGGGAGGATTACAGGTAAACTGAGTGGGCAGAGAGCCTCAGGGGCTCATGCCAAACTGAAACCTCACTGATGTGTGGGGCTCTCCTATGATCCCTGAAGGGTTGTACTGTCTGTATCTGCAAGTTGTGTGTTTTTGTTTTGTTTGCCCCAATTTCTCCCATTCCCTTTCCATTCCATGCCTCCTAAGCTGACCTAGAAAGTATGATGGTGGGTGAGCTGAAGCTGTTTGTGTGTCTCCATCTGTAGTGCGTAACCCGTGTGCGGTGAATAATGGTGGCTGCAGCCACCTCTGTCTCCTGGCTCCTGCTCCCAAAGCCTCAAGCTGTGCCTGTCCCACCGGGATCAACCTGCAGACGGATGGAAAGACCTGCACGCCCGGTACGAAACAACAAAAGGGAGGGGGAATCACACAGCTACGCTTTGTAGTTAATGCAGTATGACTTTTCAGGGTGCAGATTAACCTAAATACAGACATATAGGCTAAAAAAATGGGACTCTGATGAATCCCACATCTACTGTAACTTGTTGACCTTCGAGGCAACATTATCACCAAAGGCATAATGGAAAATGCAGTGCAAAACTCAAAACATATTAATCTCAAAAGGACATACAAAAAAGAAAAACAGTAGTGACAAAACCCTTGAAAAATATCTTTCATAAGCCCGCAAATAAAGGGAGAAGGAAGGGTTAATGTCAAAAACCTTTGCTGGAGGATAAAAGCATGTTAGGCCCCTCTACATTCTGACCGGAAGGTGCTGTGTTGTGTGTTCATGTGTGTTGTGTGTATGTGTGTGTGCAGGGATGAGCAGCTTCCTGATCTTTGCACGGAGGACGGACATCAGGATGGTTTCTTTGGATATCCCCTATTTTGCTGATGTGGTTCTGGCCGTCAATAGCTCCATGAAAAACACCATCGCCATCGGGGTTGACCCCAAAGAAGGTTTGAATGCCTTCTCAAAGTTTTCAAATGTCTGCTTCAAAAAGACAAGTTATGTAGAAATCGAGTTCTTACATGTGTATGTGGCGCCTCCTGCAGGAAAAGTCTATTGGTCTGACAGTACACTGAAGAAAATCAGCAGAGCTAACATCAACGGAAAAGCACATGAAGACATCGTATCTACAGGTGAGAAGGATGGCTTACATGTACGATGCTGTTTAACTCCACCCAGTCATTGTGTCACAACTGTATCTCTATGCATCTCTCTGTAGGGTTGATGACAACTGACGGTCTGGCAGTGGATGCTGTTGGCAGAAAGATCTACTGGACGGACACGGGAACCAACCGCATTGAGGTTGCCAACCTCGACGGCTCCATGAGGAAAGTTCTCGTCTGGCAAAACTTGGACAGCCCTCGAGCCATCGCCCTCTACCATGAGATGGGGTGAGGCTGCTAGAGCGTGATAGCTTTTTATTTCCAGAGCATTTGGCAAAAATCTCAAATCAAAGATGAAAATAGATCTTATATTGTGAATATCACTTCAACATTCACTGAGAAATATTTTATTGGCATTAAAGAGACTTATTATGCTAGCTCTAGTTCAACATATTGGAAAATATACTTATTTGTTTTCCTGTTGAGAGAAAAAAAGGTCATGATCATTACCACTAATGACGGTGCAGGATGTAGACTTCTGTTTGTTGTCCAAACTACATAAAATATTTGCTTGTCTAATGACCCAGCATGTCCTCATCATCATCTCTGTCCTACTTTCAGTCTTCTTACACAGTCTGATCTTTGACCTGTGTCCCTCTCTCTTTCTCTGTCTCTCTTTTCCAGTTATATATACTGGACAGACTGGGGAGAGCACGCTAAACTGGAGCGCTCCGCGATGGATGGATCAGACCGTGTGGTCCTCATTAGTAACAACCTGGGCTGGCCCAATGGCCTGGCCATCGACATGGCCGGCTCACAGTTACTGTGGGCCGACGCTCACACTGAGGTCAGTATTGACGTCTCATGACAAATCATAAATTGTAATAGGACAAAAGCCCTGGTCTCTGTATTTTTAAGCACTTGTAATGTTGACGGACAAGGAATTTAACTTTATTTTGCCATTACAGTCATTGCAAGTCACTCTGGATCAGAGGAACTCTTCACAATAATAATAATAAATCTGTATAGCACTTTGCGGGGGTACGCAGGTGGGCTGTGTCCAACCATTCTGTCACTTTACAAACCGACGATCTGACATTCACACCCACTTCACACAACATTTCTCTGTAGCTCACTTTTCAAGTGAACCGAGTGCAACACTATGAATGACTTCCAGGAGAGACTGTCTGAAAATGTGGTCGGACAGCCAGTCGAAACCACTTCTTTTCTAGTATAACCCAGCCCTTACTGCAGAAATACAAGTCTGTAGAAATGAGTAGATATTTAAAGGTTATATAGCTAAACGCTAATTGGCTAAAATGTAAATGCGTTAAGACAAAAGGCATCAGACATTATGGAGTCATGGTGGTAATCCCTCTCATCCCCCCGTCCTCTCCAGCGTATTGAGTCATCTGACCTGAACGGGCAGAATCGTCGCACCCTGGTGACTCCAGTCCAGCACCCGTACGGTTTAACCCTAATGGGGTCCCACATCTACTGGACCGACTGGCAGAGCCGCAGCATCCAGCGAGCTGACAAGAACACTGGGACCAACACCATCACGGTGCGAGCCAACCTGCCAGGCCTGATGGACATCCAGGCTGTGGACAGGGAGAGACCACTGGGTGAGTCTGTGGACAGGAAGTTGTTTTTTTTTCTCCCCAGCTGAATTGTAATTAAAGGAGAACTCCACCAAACCAACACCAATTTTACTTGTCAAAACCGTTTAACTTGTCATTGGTTAGTAGTCTGTGAAAACAGTTGCATAATATATTTTGTGGAGTGGAAAATTATGTCACTCAGCTTGGACTTTGAGACAAAATATTTTCAATATAAAGCCTGCGTTATAAACTTCGAACTGTGGGATGGGGAGTTTGAAAGATGTCGGTATTTACTGAGTTGCATTATGGAAAGTGTGGGATCCAGTGTTTTTGTAGCTTGATCCCATAGTAGGGACTTAAAGTCAGGATTTCTGTATGTATTTTTCATCTACCCTTCTCCTCCACTCCATAAAGACTGTACTTGCTGTATGAATATTTGTACTCAGAAAAACAAAGCGCTGTATTGCCTTTGGATTCAACAGCAATTAGTTCACACATAACTGTCTGCTGAGTGACTGGTATAATTTAAATAGCCCTGTTGCCTCATGAAAAAGTGTTTCCATCGATTTATACTGTTCATTTCCTTTATTATCCGGCTCCTAGTCAATATCTCACGACCTGCTCTACACAATGTATTTTGTTTGTAGATTTTTGTAGCTTCCTAAATTCTTCAGATTTGCTCAGTGGCCTTTGTTACACTCTCACTATAGCAATTCTTATGGTTCCTCTGGATTTTTCCCCTCCATTTCTATTTTTGGTATCCTTACATTATGTTGCTTTAGTCGTTGAACGCATTAGATGTGTTTTTAGCAGTAGAGGGCACCTTTTTCTAACTGATGGCTTTGAAGCAGTTGAAAACAGTTCACCAGTCTGCCCAACCAAATCATCAACAATCAAAAATGGAGGAAACCCTAGTAGTAACTGTTGCTGACTAAAGAGAGCTGTTTCATCTCACCAACAGAAATTACCACCAAATAAACTAAACAAATCAAGCTTGGTGGAAATTTAGGTCTGAGGGCAAGGCTTTGGTTAGCGTCAGCTCCATCAAGCCGTAAATACCTGAGTAATGCTTGTTGGGTATCCACGACACCTCGGACTGAAACGACAAAGAAGAAAACATGTTACATTTCACTAGTAAATGTGGCTCACTTGTAGTTTCATGTAAATTTTAGTTTTTTTGCCTTCTGTTGATTGTATTATGTGTAGTTCGCCAGGTGATTGACAAGTGATTATATGTTGCCCAGAAACAGTAAGACACCTCTGTGTAAACAAGTCAGCAGCGAGTACACTTTTTGTGTGGCAAGGTGTCTGTGTTTCTGTTTTATTTTAAGTGCACCTCTGTCTCTTTGCATCAATCATTCTGTCTCTGGCCTCTTCAGGTTTTAATAAGTGTGGCAGGAGGAATGGGGGCTGCACCCACCTGTGCTTGCCTCGTCCCAACGGTACGTCCTGCGCCTGTCCCACCGGCATCCTGCTCAAGGGAGACGGCAGGTCATGTGATGACTCCCCAGAGACGTACCTGCTCTTCTCCAACCGCGTCAGCGTGCGCAGAATCTCCCTGGACACCAACGACCACACCGACGTGCACGTACCGGTGCCCGAGCTGCACAACGTCATCTCACTGGACTACGATAGCGTGGATGGAAAACTTTACTACACCGATGTCACCCTGGATGTTATAAGGTGCGAACGCAAACAACGTCTACATGCAAACTCTCTCTTGCCATTTATTTGTTAGCTTTCATTACATTAATTACAGTTTTGATTATCTGTATTAATCAAGGTCAGTCATTGTCTGTCATCTAGAGGTACTTTAAAAATACCGTAAATAATTGAAAACCTTCTGGATAAAGTTTACTTTGGTGTTATTGTTGCTGTGCTAAAATTAATATTTAACTAATTGAAGTGTAATTTATTATTTGAATTTTGTAGAGAAAGAAAAAAATAAGAGTAAGACAGTGAGACTGAAAACACATGTTCTACAATGAGAAATCCTTTCCTTCAAAAAAAAGTATTATGTGCAGAATAACAAAGCCAATCAGAAAAAAAGACATCCTTCAACTGAAAAGTTTGCTGACATTAAGACAGAACAGAATATAGACGGTGGTCACAGTATTTACCAGTATTATCAGGATTATTTTATAATGTCCACTCTTTATGTTGTTCTTTAGGCGTGCAAATCTAGATGGCAGTGGCATGGAGACAGTGATCAGCCAGGGCCTGAAGACCACAGATGGGCTGGCTGTAGACTGGGTGGCCAGGAATATGTACTGGACCGACACCGGGCGCAACACCATCGAGGTGGCCCGTCTGGATGGAACGAGCCGCAAAGTTCTGGTCAACAACAGTTTGGATGAACCCCGAGCCATTGCAGTGTTCCCAAGCAAAGGGTAAGAGAGTGGCGTGAACTGGGCTTCAACCTCAAATTAAAATTGGGTTTAATGGTTTTTAATTTTTTTTAAGATGTCTTAAAGCCAGATGATGAACTATGCTGAAATTAGCAGAAGAAAAAGCAGAATGTGTTTAGTTTGAAAGAGTCACATGGTTGCAGATATTTTTTTAAGTTTGTTTGTACAATAGAAAGTCTCCTCACCAGTTCAGCCTCGTCTCTGCAGGTTCCTGTTCTGGACTGACTGGGGTCACATTGCAAAGATTGAACGATCTCACCTGGACGGCTCGGACCGAAAGGTTCTGATCAACACCGACTTGGGCTGGCCCAACGGTCTCACGCTAGACTACGACACACGAAGGTCAGAGAGAGAAGCATGTGGAAGGAGCTACATGTATGGCTGACAGAGGAGCCATGTACATGAAATTAGATTAGATATTTTGAAAGTTTCATCTAATGCTCCCTGTTGGGGAAATCAGATCATCACAGTATCAGAAAGTATATCTACAAGACAAGTAGAGAGTCCTGAAGATTATTCAACAGCCAGTTATTATATAACAACTGAACATACTGAGATTAATGGACTTCATTAAAGTATTTTGCATATTTGACAAAATGGCGTGTTCTAAGAAAAGATGTACAGTAACTGCATATTGTTAACTTTTGGCTGCAATAAGCATATATGCAGTAATGCGCCAGGACATGCAAATACAAGATTTTGATATACTAAACATGTACAGTATAACATGATAACTGTAACTATGTTAACACACCATGATAGCAAGTGCGGCTGAGGAGTGCAGCTTGAGTTGAGCCAAGTCTGATCATGTAGAGCTTGAGGGTGAAATTTTTGATTTAGGCAATAACACAACCTTGCCACACTAGTGGTAAGGATGTAAAAAAAAAAAAGAAGCAAAGTTGTCATTCAACTTTTCATCCATCCAACAGTTTTCTTTTCTTCAGCCTCACAGTTTTTTTAAACTCTTGTTTTTACAGTGCAGTCAGAAGGCATGCACAGTGTATTTACAGATAGAAGTGTGTTTATGAATCTGATGTTTTCTGCAGGATCTTCTGGGTGGACGCCCACTTGGACAGAATCGAGAGTTCAGACCTCAACGGGAAACTGCGTCAGGTCCTCGTCAGTCCGGTGACCCACCCGTTCGCCCTCACACAGGTACCCCCCACCCCTCCTCACCCTCAGCTGTCAATCACTGGGCTGACCCTTCCTCCTGGTTGCCTCCTCTACTCACCTGCTCTTTTTCATTCATCGGCTCACCGTGTGACTCTCACTGGTCGTCTCTCCATCCTCCAACTCATACTGAATCCATTCGACTTAACCATTTCTTCTACTTCCCTTCCACTCTGACCCTCATTTTTCTTCCTCCTCTCTCCCTTCCCTTTCTTCCTCCCATCCCCCTGCTCCTTGTCTGTGTTTTTCCTCTCCTCTCTTCTTCTCCCTCGTTTCCCCAGTTGAAGCCGGTGTCCTCCCCTCTAACTCCTTTCTCCCGACTCTCGCAGCAAGACCGCTGGATCTACTGGACAGACTGGCAGACTAAGTCCATCCAGCGGGTGGACAAACACACCGGCCGTAACAAGGAAACTGTGCTGGCCAACGTGGAGGGCCTCATGGACATTATAGTGGTATCACCTCACAGACAGACAGGTAAGGAGGGTTTACGTCTGACACCTCCAGCTGAAATGGGAGACGCCACTATGTTTATTAACATTTTTGTGAGGACACCGATGCACAAAGTGTTCGTCTGGCAAAGTGCTGAAGCAGCAGAGGCTGGTATGGATGTGTGAGCTTAAAATATAGCACGCAATGAGCACAGGTGCAGAGCGGGTTGCAAGTCTAGTCAGTTTGTTGTCTGTTTCTATTGCAACTGTGGTTCACCAAACTGGGCACACAAAAAGAAAATAACTTAGTACCAAAGCATAATAAAAACAACACATACCCAAGTTTAAAATGTATTTAAATCATCATTTAACACAAGAATTAAAATATTCAATATCAGTCACTCAGCCTCAAAAATGAAGACGGAATTTAATCAATTTCTCTTACAGTCTCAACAAAATCAAAACAAAAATGAACCTAATCAAATTTGTTTCGGTTTCTTTGTCTCCCCGTGGGCCTCTGAAAAACTTTTAATAAGAAGTCACATGGATTTACAAGAAGCTTGTTAATTGGACAGAAGCTTGTTCAGTAACCTTTCCTCTGGCACGATTAAGATTTTTGCTGCAGGGTTGGTCAAAAGAAATCTGATTCCAGTCGCTCTGTTGTTAATTAGCAAAATGTGATGGATTTGTTTGAGCTTCTTTTAATGTAATTTGATAAATGGAAAAAGTATTTTAATTGAGGTAGGTAATTAGTCATAGTGCTGTTACTTGATGCCAGCCAAATTCAAATCTCATCGTTCTCACCTGATAAAATTAACCAAACTAACGGAAGAAACACTCCCTGATTTCAAATAAACCACTCTGTTTGGTGCCAGTTGTGAATGTTCCCTCCCCTCTCACTTAGGTACCAACCTCTGTGGGGTGAATAATGGCGGCTGCACTCACCTTTGCTTCGCCAAGACCAACAGTTTTGTGTGCGCCTGTCCTGATGAACCAGATGGCCGACCCTGCTCAACCAGTGAGTGACCACTGTGTTTGTGACTGTGTGTGCTGACTTTTTGATGTTTGACTACAAAGAACCTTGCTAACATGTTTCCATGTTTTAGCCAAAATCCCATATACTTGGCCAATAAGAAAATTTCATAGTAGGATTATCCTAGTCACAGCACACTCAGGTTCTGATCTGCACGTTTATCAGTTTCAGGTTACATCCCCACCTCTCCTGCCAGAGGAACCAGCAGCACTCCTGTTCCCAACAAGATCCCCAAAGCGCCAACAGACACTCCACACAGAGGACCCTCACTGGTCAAGTACGTCTGTCCATTTAAAGAGTTTTTAACAGGAAAGCTCCTTTTTGAAGTGATTTGTTACTTTACTTGCTCCAAAATATAATAAAACCAAATGTAATTAATAACTTATCTCAGAGTACTTTTACATTATGCCACAATTTCAAATAGCAGCATGTTGTCTGCACAAGATGTTGCCAGATATTCTGATTAGTTCTTCTTTTCAACTTTGTTCATCTAATTTGAATAACTACTAACTACTAGAAATAGCAATAATTGGAAAAGTGAAGTTGCTTGCTCAAAAAGTATTGATTTCTGTCAAGCCTTTTATAAGCCTAAGAGGTTGGAGAATTTTCTCATCCCATAGAGGATTATTCATCTTCAACAGAAAACATAATGAGGTTTTTAACCAGCTGTTATACTACAGAAGCTTACAAACTCTTCCCAAAGGCCCTACAGAGATAATATTACGTATTAGTAAATAATATGTAAAGTACCCTTCTCAAGCTGGGTTTGTGTCTTATTTTTACAGCTGTACTGACAAGAACCTAAACGAAGAAGGCTGCTTGAGCAACGTGGTGACGGCTCCTCATGGTCAGTATACAAAAAAGTTCTCTCCTCATCAGTTTGCACACTGCACGTAGTCTTAAAGGAACAGTCTGACATTCAGGTATGACATTTAGGAAATTCACATTTACCATCTTACCCAAAGTAAAATGAGAAACGCAATGTATCACAATGTTAGCCTAGCTCAGCTCAAAGACTGGAAGCAGGGGGAAACTGCTAGCCTTGCAATGCGAAGTTGGTTGTCACTGTTGGTTACTAGCTTGCTAAAGCAGCTAACATTATAACAGTGTTGGAGTTGTTAGAGGGTGTAGTTTCCCCCTGCTACCAATTTAGCTTTGCTAAATGCCACAGTAATGTCATGTGGGAGTTACAGTAATTACCAGTTTTCAACTTGTAAATATTCAACTATTATCAACCACCAACCAATTACGACTGGGAAACTTTTTTTTTCTTGAAGCTGTGATATATCTGACTTGGCACAGAATACAGAAGTGCCTGAAAAAGCAAACAAATATGGATGCTAAAGTGATTAAATGCAAATCAAGTGATATAATAAAAATAAAACTTTATTTATATAGCACAACATAAAAACTCAACATATAAAACTAAATCAAAACAACAACAAATTAATCAATAAAAAGCTATTTTGAAATGGTGAGTTTATAGCGCTATATTTACTAAATGCACAGTATTTTCAGCCCTCACGGGACCAACTCTGCAGTCATGCAACTGTCACTCAGAGTGTGAGGACATTGTTCATTCAGTGTTATGGCAGTAGGAGAAGCACAATGATATCTGTAGCCATCATCTTGAGGTCATCTCTCTGATGGTGTGAACGCAGACAGGCTGTAAATACGGGAACCTTTCCCAATGCTACCTTCCGTCCCACAGGACATAAACGCGACATAAGCTAGGCTAAACGCTTTCTCTGTACTGAGATAAAACTGAAATTGGGTAAGACAGCAAACAACTGTATTTTCAAAAATAGTCTATAATGTTCTTTTAAGCAAAGCCACTGGATTTGCTCTGTGAACACACCACTGTTTAACATCTGTGCCATCTCTTAAAGGAGAGGGACTTCATATCAGCTATGTGATTGGTGGAGTTCTGACCATCCTGGCTATTCTGATCTTCATTGCTGCTTTGATTATTTACAGGTCAGTCCACTGCTTGGCCCTTGTTCATTTTCTTACTCCCTGGTCTTAAACAGAGAGTCTAATTACCTACATTTGATATACAGTGGATTGTTCAATTTGTAAGCCATGTGCTGTTTTCTTCCTATTTTTAATTGACAGACATAAAAAGTCTAAGTTTGCTGACCCAGGAGTGAGCAACCTGACCTACAGTAACCCCTCGTACCGGACGTCCACACAAGAGGTCAAGATCGAGGCGTCGCAGAAGCCTCCGATATACAACCAGCTTCGATATAAGAAAGAGGTAACGATCAGTCTGGACACCGAAGTGAAAACGGCAGACGTTTTTTGTTTAACAGATAAATGGATTTAAGTTGAATCCATGATATTTTCATAGAATGATCACAGACTATGTAGGTGTATGGTGGGTAACCATAGAGACAAATGACTTGAATGTTTGTCTCTGGTCAGACTGATTGTGTTGAAATATTTTAACATGTGACGCAAGCAGGTTACAGACACCGGTGCTCATCTTTTCTTCCCCCTCTCTTTCCTCACTGCAGCTCTCTCATCCCTACAACTCCCTCTCTCCCTTTATCTTTTGACCCACTTGTCCCGTGGAGAGGTAGTTACACAGCATGAAGGAGTTGTGTCCTTTCCAGTTCTGTTTTCTCTGACTTGTCCTCTCCTGTTTCTTTGTTTTCCACCGTTTCTTCTGTCTTTCACTGCATGCAACCTGCTTTCCAAAATTAATAATGTCTCTCTTTGGTGCAGTTTCAGAGCTCTGTGATCAGTAGCATGTGAATGTTTATACTACTTATCAGGTTTTTTTGTGAAACTGACATTTCAGCAGGCAAGGAATCTAAATGTATGGATAGATTTTGTTAAAGGTGCTACATGTATCATCATTAAACATCATTATATCATTCTCAAATCAATAGTGAAGCCCTGAAATAACTATAAACAACTTAGAGCACAGTGCAGACAGTTGATGGCCTCTAGGTCAGAATTGTGATATAATTGATAGCATTTCTTAAACTCAAGACTACATTTCCCAGAAACCCCGTTAGTTCCTACTGCAAGTAAGATGTTGCTATTTGTCAAAAGAGAGAAAAGAATTATAGAAGTTAAGGATGTCTGATCTTTGTTTTATTCATCATTATGAGCTATGCATATAAGCCAAATCCATTTCCAATTCTCTGTTTATTGCAACCCATTGCAACAGCTGTCAAAAGTGTATTGCTGTACTGCTTATGGGCTGCTTGTAAAAAAAAAAAAAAAAAAAAAAAAAAAAAAAGAAAAAAAGAAGCAAGCAGCAGTTTCAGGTAAGCACACTGACATTGTTTGAAGTGAGCCGAACTGCTCTGGGGTCATTTTGCTGTTTCAACAGTTGTGCCATGCCTACTGTATGTATTTTTTTTCATGCTGGAGGTGTCTAATTTATTCCTTCTACAACAGACTGAATAATTTGTCCATAAGCATTATACGCAGCACTAAAGCATAACTCCATCTGCTTTGGAAAAATAACACCATCTCCCTGTTTTTGTGCCGTAAAGCAATCCAGTGGATTTCACTCCAGATTATACAGGCTGACAGCCTGGTGTTTTTGTTTATGGTAATTATATATCTGTAGCACCTTAATTTGAAAATGAAAAACTAACTCTAGAAGAAAGCACAGCATTACTAAAATGAGCCAACTTGTTGTGCATGGTTTGTGTTTGAAGGTGACATCTTGTTCTGGAGTGCTGTGCAATCGGTCGCTTGATTCATTCTTAAAGGGAAATCCACCTTTAACAGGTTGAATATTTAAAATTTTGGTGATGTTTGTGTAGCCACTTTTTAACATCAATAAGATGTAATTATTCTTGAAAAGGGAGGAAAGGGTTCGGGTTAAGGAAGGAAGAAAGGGAGAAAGAAAGAAACGTGCATGTAACAAAGAAATAAAGGAGAGCCAGACCATCTGTCACACCTTGGTGGCTCGTGGCCACAAAATGTTTAGTTTAACAGATTGAAGAGTACCTGAGGGTGGTTTTCCCATTAAACTGCTGATATAGAGGCAATCAGTCTGACTAACTAATCGTGTCTCATTGTTCAGGGGGGAGTGGACGGAGGCTACACGAAGGAGAAGATCCGCATCGTGGAGGGTGTGTGTCTCCTGTCCAATGAGGAGCTTTACTGGGATGACCTAAAACAGATCAAGCCTTCCCGAGGCGGCCTGCACACCTGCATGCGTACAGACACCGTGTCCCTGCAGGCCAGCAGTGCCTCGCTAGATGATGGCGAGACAGAGCAGCTCCTCCAGGAGGAGGCGTCCGAATGCTCCTCCATAACCACCTTGACCCCTTCAGCCATCACCCCGCAGCGTCACGCCCAGCACAGCCTGCCCGACACCGGCTGGGCCTCCACACGCAAGCCCTCCACCGAGAGCGAAGTGTGAGGGAGGCCCCCCTGCCCTCCGTGCTTTATCTCAACCTCCATTACCTAATACACTCATACACACACCTGTATTTATAGCTGGTACAAATAAACAGAGTAACAGTTGCATACGTAGAGTAACGGTACATATGAACCTGGTTAGACACAACTAAGCTCCCATAAACACAACTCCTGTCTCTGAAACTGGGGCTCCGTCCTACTTGTGCGCGCACACACACACACACACACGTGTAGTACAGTCCTCCAACAGTACCCTCAGTGCTACTGCCTTTAGGCAAAATGATAAACTAATGAGCATGCTGGAATAAGAAAGTAAAGGACTCTGGGGAGGAAGTGAACAGAGAGACACAAGCGTTATCTGAAACCTTTTTAAAGTATGCAGACTCTCAATGCGACAAACGCTTCTCTGTGTACAACTTCACCTTTATTTTCTGTGAACTTTTTTTGGGGGGACGAAGCTAAAACTACGACATACTCCCTGGACAATGTAACCATGATGCTCTCTCTAATGCCACTCATGTCTTTATGAACTCTATTTATGAACGTTTTTGTACTTGTGGAGTGGGTTTGCTGACTTTCAGAGAATGTCGAGAGTGTTGTGTTAAAAGTTCGTGCAGCAAGACCCGGGTATTCAAGAGTTGTATTTATGACCGTGCCAAAGGGTGGGGCTTCACAGAGTCTCCATGCTTCTTTCTGCATTTACACTTCGATAGAAATCTAATTCTTAATTGTGGGATGTTTGTTTTGTTTGACTTTACTGACTTGCCCTCACCGGTGGGAGACCTCAGTGATGACACCATCTGCTTCTGATTCTTTATTTTACAGCCTCCAACAGGTCAAGCAAGGACTTACTGTAGCTGGTACTCTCAGTTGGTTGCAGAAGTCCATTCGTCTACTGCAAAAGTAACCTGAAAGGAGCCTTTTTTTTTTCTTTTTTTTTTTTTAAGTTGTAATTCAACCATGCTGATCCTCCGGCATTGCAGAGGAAGCCACGATGAAGTAACAGCCTAAGTGCCAAACATTTCACTCTTTTTCCTCCTTCAGCTGTATATTTATTTTTTCAGAGATTTTAAAATGTTCGTGACATTCGTTTAACTTGGGTTTGGTCACCCAAATTACAGAAAAGACATTTTCTCAGATATGTACCACTAGGGCTGTTCAGCCATGCAGATAGTTGTGGTTTTATTTAGCCAGGTGTTATATATGTCTTTGGGATTCCTTCTGCCCCAAAACACTGGTGTTTTTTTTGGAACTACTTTCTCAATGCAATCTCTCATTGAGAGTTTCTTTCATTGGTCTTCAAAAAATGTTCCTTGGGTTAACTATCCAGATATATGATTATCTATGACAGCACTTACTATTAGAATTTGAAGCTCTCTGATTTTAACAAATTTAACAACAGTTCATTTTTTTTGCGCTAAAAAACAAACAAAAAACAGCTCCCTTGAATTTTTTCAGGAGGGAGTGTGTCTATTTTACATTGTCATCACCAATGTTCCCCCATCCATGCTATCCACCCACATTCTCTACTAAGGTCATCTCTCCAACTTTTTAGCTGTCTAAAAAAATGTAAACACCATCCGGCCCTCCCTGTCCATTCTCTACCTCGCCACTTTGACCTACAGTGGTGGCTTGTATGAAATTGTGTTTGTTTTTTTTAAACGCTGCTACAAACAGAAATATTAGATAAACAATGATATTACATCGTTTTTGAAAAACATTACCATCCCTCTTTTAACAGATTGACTAAACTCAACAAGATAATGTTGAGAAAGGTTATGTTGTAGGGTTAGATTTTAAGATATTTGTGTCACTACAAATGTCAATGTGATTTTGAAATAGATTTTCTTACTTCTGGAACATAATCACAAAAAAATCCAGTTTCACTTTGCCTCTCTATTGTATTGGGGAAGCTGCAGAGGCAAATATATCAAAACTTGGCACATACAACCAAAAGTATCTGCGTGGCCAAACACTAGTAGGGATCAATGAGAACATTTGTTTTTCATAATTTAAGTTTTGATCTATCAACTCTAAATTTGTAATGTAAAGGTGTACTCGCAGTATCTGCCACAGTACAGTATAACAAATGGGTAACTTAGGAACACTGTGCGTGTCTGACCCCATCAGACAGTGAGGGTTTATAGTTTAGAAATATATCACTGACAACTTACTGAAAAATGAATTCAATACAAGTAAAGATATTATGCATTGCTTTAACTTTAGAGTACCATTCTGTCTGTTATTGAAATATGGTACAAGGAAATACTATATTGCTATATTGACAACTATATCGGTTAGACTTTACAGAACCATGTATTTTGAAGTATCTGCTACAAGCTCAGCAACTTGCTGATTTGCTGCTAGACGAAGCACTGAGGCCAATGAAAGAGGGTCTTGGCAGCTACATAACTCCGGTCTCTGACAGTTAGTTTACAGTAGGCCTACAGAGCATCACAGCGACCCAGTAACCAATCATCACGGCTCACAGTCCCTCCAACTCTGCTGCAGGAATGCTAAAACTGTACAGATTTTATCATGTGGATATAAGCATTTAAACATTTCTGTTGAAGATATTGCGTTGATTAAGTTGTATAGTCTTTTGTACAAAGGGATTTCATGACTGTTTTTAGACTTGTATTAATTTTACTCACTGGAGAAGAACATTTTTTTTTTGTTTGTTTTTGCTGGATTATTTTAACCACTGTGTTTCCAAGCCTTGTAAATGATAGGGGAGATGCCAGTTATTTAATAGTGCTCTTTTATCTTATGAAATACTGGTCGCGTATAGCTGTTGTAAAGTTAACAAAAAGAGGTATTTATGATTTCTGTTTGGTCGTCACTTGATGTGTAAATATGAAAAGACTGTATATGTATTTCCATGGCAGTACTAACAAGCTGTGTTGTGTGATATAGTTAATTATCCCTTTGCTATCTTTTAATATAAAATTGCATTTGCATTTCAATGAAACTTTTGGCTCACTCATCTCTGCACTTAATTGCTCTTAGAAAAATGCCTTCCTCAGCAGACACAATGATCATATAGCAATAAAGGAAACGCAGAATTACTTATAATTACAGACATAACAATGGGAGCAAGATGTAATCAGAGAATCAGGGTTTTGGAGGCATGAAGCCAAATCATCCAACATTAATATTTGTTTTTGTTATTATTTAAAGGCATAATCAGAAAGGTTTGGATGATAGCAGTTATAGGTATTTTCACATAGAATATAATTGAGGAGTTTGACTTTAAGTCAAGCAACTTGTATTTATAAAGCTCAAAATCACAAATTTGTCTTAGAGGGCTTTCATACAACATACAACACCCTCAACACCACAAAAAAAGGGGAAATACTTAAGTAGAGCAACAGCGGAGGGATCCCTCTTCCAAGAAAACAGACAATAGTTGTAATATAAACAGCGCAGACAGCGTAGCAGTAGTAGAATTACATTATAAAATGACAAAATAAATAAAGTACATAGTTTTTTATATCAAGTGTAATAAGTTAAAGAGTTTCAGAATGTTACAATATATGGAGTGAATAATGTGAATCAGAGAAGACGCCAAGTAACTTCCAGGTCCCATCAAGAGATGGTAGGACCTGGACCACAAACCCTACTCTACCACAAAGACCTGGAAAGAGGACAGACTCCACAAAGGCAAAACACAATGATACCATTCACACAGAGGGAGAAGAGACGAAATGCTAAAAAGGGATGAAGCAGGTAATTGCAGACAACACACAATGTACTGTACAAAAAGCACGCTTGGAAATATGTCTGTTTACTGATGTAAACAAGCTTTAACCTGCACCAGAAACATAAAAGATGCAAAATTACATAAATAGATAAAAAAATACAACAACACCATGAATCTTTACATGGTTATTGTAGTGGATATGATATGGAGGCACTATTAATCCTTGACAACCACACCCAACTCATAGACACCTGTTGGTATGTTACATTGTGACATTATTAGGAATACAATTACATTTAATTGCTTTAATGACATATTCACGATATGTATGTGTACCATTTTATACCAGTATCACTACGTGACAGCGGCCATGGTGAAATTTGGAGTTGTGGTGAGTAGGTAATGAGTAGGTGTACCATAGTGGTCTGGTAAACAGCCACATACAGGGGTAAAAGTTTAGTCTTGGGTGCCCTACTGAGTGTGCCCATTTTTTACACAGAGAAGAGTAGGAAATATCAATATTTCCAATGTGCTTTATATTCTGCAAAACACAATGACAGTGAGTAAGACTATCTCAAATGAAAATATTCTAAATAAGGGTTCAATTTAAAATATGTAAAGTAATATAAAAGAATGTTACACACACAACTTGTAAAATCAGATTCATTGAGTTTCTCTCAACCAAAATACTGAGCAGAAATCTAATTACAAGCACCCGTGTAAATGCGCAGGGGGGCTTTCGAGCATGGATGTATACATTTATGCTTTCAACCTTTTGTTGCTGTGTGTGTGTGTGTGCATGTGCCGGGAATACAACTTGTCATTGGCGGTTCAACAGGGGAAAAAGTTTCATCTGTCGAATAAACGTCCGCCATCGGCCCGGCGTTTGAGCCAATCAGCGATCAGCTTTGTAGAACGTACTTGTTTAAATCAAGAAACTTAGACGAGGTAGACGATTAGCCACGAAGAGCAAGAAACCCAAAGAAAAATGTTTATGAAGAAAACACTGAGATACCTCCTCGTTTTTGTGTAAGTCTGTATTAAGTGCGTTTGGTTGGCTATTTAGTTTGAGGAAGAACAGTCTGACATTTTTGAGAAACTGAAGCTAATGCTAGATTTTAGCATAGCTAACAAGCTACGAGTTACGCTAACTCGCCTAGTTAATATTGGCCTTTTGTTTTAACCAGCTTTCCTGTTTGTTTGCATCTTTGAAGACATTAAAATTATTAATCGTAACATTAGCCAACCATTCCAGTTTCTTTCAATGTCACATCGGCCAGTTCACCTTTTTTAAGTCTGAGTTTTTCCGCGATGAACAGAGTAACAGCCGGGTAACAGAGATTCACGTTTTGTGCACATGGCTGTGGCTAACGTTAACCTGCTAGTTTTGCATGGTTCGTCATTGTACACAGCCATTGCTGCTAACTGTCATTAACCTTTCACATTGCAGTGAGATAAGACCAGACGAAGCTCCCTGTCGATCAGGAATGTGGACACAAGGTAAACACAAACCCAGCAGGCATACCAGTGTTCCGACTCATGCGGAAAGTTAGCGTTGCATGTTAAAGTCGAAGGGGTGCTGGTTGTGAGAGTGATGAGTTGCACTAGTCAGTTGGGGTGTCTGTTGCAGTGGCATCAACACCCCAATCCGACCCAACCTGAGGACACACAGTGTGCACAGGGGCCATCTGACTCAACCCATAACCCTTTTTATAAGAGTGCGTTCTGCACAGATGTATATGCACGCTATAACATGAGATGAGTTTCCTGAGTTTCATGAGATTCAATAGCTTCATTTGCCAAAAATGCTATGTTTTTGACAACCAAAGTTTTCTCTATGTATACGGTTTGAAAGTTTGCATTAAGCTGTTATGTTTATTAGGCCTGATGCTGAGATTTCTTGTAGGGCTGGGTGATGTGGGTTAAATCAATATTTTATTCATAAGAATACTGGTCTTCACTGTTGCATTTCAGGTGACAAAACAAGTCTTCAATAATGAACTCATTTTATGTTCAGCTGTGTGGTTCATTTGGACAACAGAATTATACAAAATAATATATGAAGTATATCATCAGTGATTCCACTGAAAACAATAATACTGAATTATCCCCCAACCCTGAGTTCTGTTCAAAAACATGACACATTTTTGGGGAATCTGTATTAACACTGCCTGTCCTTGTTTTTTTTTTTTTTTTTTTTTTTTTTATTTATCTAGAATCTAAGTGGAATGATGCTGTGGACTTTCTCAAGCTCACTGACCTGGAGGCTAGCTTCTTCTTTCCTCAAGGTCTGTTTCTGGATGGACTATCTACCTAACTATAGGAGAATTATTTCCTCTCCTCTTACCAAAGGGTTTTCTTACTTTGATTTGAATTGGTCACCCACAGTGCTTTTGATGAGTGTCCTTGAATAAGTCATATTTTCCATGCAGGATAACATCTGCTGCAAATAGTTAAAAATATGTTGTGTACCCTAATAAATGTGTCGCTGTGTTTTGTAGCTTCAAGCTGTATCTTTGGATCAATTTGATTTGACATGTATATCACCAGGCTCATGTACAGCATTCAGTCACATAGCAAGCATTTGATTCAAGTAGTGTCACTATTAGTCGACTTACCAACTAATCTAAACGAGTGACAGTGATGAAACTAAATTTGATTTGCTTTTGTTTCCATATATGTACTAAACCAGAAAAAAATGCTAGTATATCATCACCAGAGACGTATTGTCTTCCTGGTGTTTTCTCACTCTCTTTAAGTGGTGTCTGCACATTTGTCAATTATCCATACAGCAGTACATTGTAAACAACGATGATGGTGTGTGTGTGAAAAGTTAATCTCAAAACAGCAGTTAATTTTAAGACCATTAGTCTAATGTGTAAACTATAAGGAGTATTGTGACATGGATTCAGGATTACACAAATTCACTATCCAAAACTTAGTCCTGCTATACCTTTTTTTTTTTAATTATTTTTTTTTTTTATATAATTTATTTTTAATAATGTTTTACTTGGGTGTGACAATGATGAGTTGCACTATTAGTCGGGTTGCTGATTGCAGTAGCACAGCGGACCTGTCCTGACTACCTGTGGTGACACCCATTGTGCACAGGGGCCATCTGAGTCACCTCCACAACTAAGAAACAGTGGGTCACTGCTTAAAGGTCTTGTCATTTCCTGACCTACAATTCTGTCTTTTTGTTCTGCTTGCTTCCTTTTACCAGCCTGAAGATGGGAGAGTTCAAGGACGTGGTTAGGCAGGATGTTCGAGCCATTGTGAACATGAATAAGAAAACGTATCCCACCAGCAAACATTTTCGCTTCATAATGGGTGGAAGAACTCCAACTGAATAGCTGGTGAGGACACAGCCTAATTCAGTGAATAAACCTTGCTGTCAAAAAACTTGGTGTAATTTATTATCAGGCTGCAGTATCTCACCTGCTCTGTGTCAGGGCTGAGCACACACGGAGCGCAGTCAGAACAGCAGAGAGGCGGGTGAGAACAAGTAGAAAGCAATATTTTAATTTAATCCCCTCTGTCCGCAGTCTGATCCACCAGCGCTATGTTTACACATGCACAGCGCTAGCTCGGCTAATAGCGAATTGTTACAAACAAGCGAACGAAAGCTGTCTGTATGTGGTCTAACTGTTCAGCTTTGTATGTAATGTATCTTTAAAATTTGGCTAATTCTTGTAAATGTACTGCTGGCTGAGACAAACCAGCCCCTCCCCTCTCTACCAGCGGTACCTGCATGCAGTGAATCACACCAGCAGCAGAAGGAGAGGGACAGAGGACAGGAGGAAGAACGGATACTGACTGATGTCTGAGTTCTTCATTCTTTTTAAACTTCATTCAGCTGTGCCACCTGTGTGAATGCTGAAGCTAATAGGCTTATAATACCAGTGCACGAGTAGATCTGACTATAATTACATTTGTGTATTCCGTTAAATTAATGTGTTGCTTAGATGTTTTCTTATGGCGTGTACGACAATTTTAGCCTTATTCTTTCAGCTGCAACCCCTGTTGGTGTGAAATGGACTTGGGAGAGCAAAAAAAAAAAAAAATATATATATATATAAAAAAAAAAAAAAAAACATAATTCAAAGCGACTGGCAACATACTGCCATTTTTCCAAGAGAATTGATTGGTCAGTAGGTGGTGCTTTTTTACGCGTTGATCTGTTATTTTACACATAACCTGCTCAGGTTAGGTATGCAGCGTAAGTTACCATGGCGATGTATCCCGGTAAGAAGTGAACCACCGTCGTAACCCTGAAAACCCAGGTATAAACCTGAAGTTAGCTCGCTAACCCCAAATCCTGCTTCGTAGTACAGGCATCAGGAAAGTTGCATGTAATGTCAAAATGACCATCAGAGACTATGTTGGTGTTTGTCTGCCTCAGTGTTGACTTGTTCTCTCTGTAGGCTATGCCTGCTTCCTTCTTCCTATCATCGTGACCCAAATCCTGCCTCCATTATGCTCTATCCAAATTCTTTCTGGGGACCTGAACACCAGCATGCAGGTTCCTACACAGGTAAGGGCATATTTTCTCTTAATCAATTTGATGCATTCTTATTTAGGGTGAAAAATAGAAGTTGCATCTTTCACATAGAACAGAGTTAGAACAAATGAAGGAGAAAAAAATACAAATTGAATACTGAGCTGTAATTATTTTGTCTGAAAATGTTTCAATTGTAGTTTCAATTGAAATGCAACAATTTCCAATATTAAGAAATGTTTCCATTTCTACTTAGTCTGGTCTTTTCTTCAGAGTAACATACAGACAAATCTCTTCTTTACTGGCCAGATGGACGAGGTGTTGTACCAGAACATCATGTCAGAAGTAATGGTGAACGACATGAGCTGCACATCTTCCACAGCACGGACATTGAAGACCATTGTGTACCTCGGGAAGACCTCTGGAAGCTCTACAGCTATACTGTGAGCTTATTGCTGGTAAGCAACCAAGGGGGAAGTCTAGTTTTGCTACATTAATCTTCACTGTCATCACCACAAAAAACATGGTCCAGACACATCCTGTAGTAAATATGCACAAACTCTTATCATATATATTTCTAACAGTGTGTGTCATAGCATCCAACTGTTCAGTAAGCCTTTGAGTCATAGCAGTCACGTACATCACAGTAATTGCTTTTACTGAGACTGTTTTGCAAAGGTGACTGGAATGGGTTGACTGTGGATTCCTCTGAAGGGATTACAGTTTTTGTGATTGCCTTGCATCATCAGAGGCCACAGCTCATCTGAAATATCTGCATGTTCTCTGTGGTTTTGTCAGCCAGCACAGGCCTGATAATGTGTTCATTTGGTTAAAGTTGAGGCTGGGAAATATGACATGAAATTCATATCATGATAGTCGTATACCTAAGTAATGATATGACAGGGAACGATATATTTTAACACCTGAGCGCAAGATTCTCTACAAGGTAGTCTGTGCAAAAAAACAACAATCTGAAAAGTATTTACTGTAGATTGGTATCGGCACCAATACTGACCTCTTTAAACAGATATGACTGGATCATAAAAGAATCAGTAAACCTAAACCACTGTTTGTGCTTTTCTCACTAAATAAAATTAAAAATGAATTTTAAGTTTTAAGACACTTGTGTTTGTTTTTTGTTTTTTTGGTTTTTTTTTTCAAATGAATGCAACAAGACAATCCAAAAGCTGGATATCCACGATGAACAGCACCAATACCCATGGCTGTCCCTAGAATTTGACAAGTGGGAAAATCCATATAAAGTTATCAGTATTTGCCAAGGAGTTGCTGATTTTGAAGCATTAATGCCCACATGTATGTCACATGTGGGCATTAATTCTACTTGATTCAAATCCTGCTTTAGTTACACCATTGTAATTCAATTACAATAGCTACATTTTTAAAGCATATTGTTGGTGAGTCTTAATATTTTGATTTTGTGGAACTATAAGTATGATTAGCTGTTTGTGATGGGGCTGCTTCATTTGTAATGATGGAGACCTCTTGGAAGGAAATTTGGGGAGTTTTTCCAGATCTCTGCAGCACAATAGCTAAAAGCAGCTTCACCATGTTTGGACTTAATTTTGGAAACAATTAGCATACTGATTGGAGACAAAGGGAACAAACCAATTTTTTTTTTTTAAAGGAAGAAAAAACAACAATTCTAAATAAAAGTGAATGCTTCGAGACTTACCACTTTGGTTATTCTGGATGAACTGCTGCCACCAGTAGAGGAGAGCTCTCAAACCAGTGAAATGAGCAGCTGCGGTGTTTGAAATGACAACTTGCTGCCATCCATGGCTGTCCATCTCTGCTGTACAGTATGATTTTAACCACCAGGTGGCAGTTGAACATCAGTGGTTCCACCAGTCTGTGGACAGATGCATGTGGCCTGATACTCAGTCACAGGTGTGTAATAAGGCAAACATTTCACTGGATTTATCCTGTTACGGAAACACGAGCAGCCTGAAGGCTGCACACAAACTCTGATTGTTCCTGCATAGAGAAATCTTGTTGGGTAAAGCTACAACTGCGATGAAAACCTTCGTCTTGCAGGCAAGTTAACACAAAAATCTCTGGATTCTGAAATTCCTTTCCCAAACTCTGAAATCCCTATTTTGAATATTCAGATATTTCTCTTGCATTGAGAGGCTAAAGCTAAAGCCTGTTTGCTAAGAAATGTATTTCAAATGAAAACATTTTCCCATAAATATCCTGTGGTACTTGGGATGTCAAGGCTTCTGCATGGAATCAAAGGCCTATGCCGATATGTTTGACACACATGCACTCATATATGCTCAATATCACATCGTTTTGATCAAAATGTATAATACTAAGAATATACCCCAGCTGCATTACAACACTTAATCAATATAAAAGGTATAAAATAAAACTGTTAAAGTTGTAATCCTCAAGATTACAGTCCTGGTTGATTTGGCGACACCTGTGTTTACTGGTGATAGGCCTAACGGCAAGTGCGGTTTAATACTACAGGTCACAGAAAGCTGTCTGTTAGCTTTCACTGTGCCCTGCAGTGAAAGGAGTTGGCACCTGCAACTCTTCATCTAGCTCACTGTGGCTGTTCTTTCTTGGTCCATTATTCCCTACAATATTTCAAACTGATCCACTGTCAAAAAAAAAATGCAGAAAATGACCGTCAGTGCTAATGTAATTGACAAACACTCCTGTGACTACTTAATAATAAAAGTCAACTCGTGTTTCGCCAGTTAAATTGTTTTAATGTGAAGCTGAAGCAGTAGGAAATATTCGGTGTGCAATAGCTGTAACTTAATACAGCATTTTTCTCGGGAATGTCGCTACCGACACCATATTGTAAATATATAACTTTCATCAGTGGGCCATAGGCTCAGTCACCATTGTTACCTCATTTGGTGATAGATAGTGACTAGTGACAGACATTTATTTAAATAAAAATCTTTGAGATTATTACTTGATGTGATTTAATCCAAATATTAGATATAAACATTCTATGCAATTCAGCATATCCCTTATAAATAAAATAGATTATATTAAATGTAATCTTCCTAATTTTTCAAAATGAGACTTTTTGAGTTATGCTCAAATTTAACGCAAACCCTCTGAGTTTGGGGACATAATAGAACATGTCATCAATTCTGTATGCCTGTGCAGGTAGTGTATGACTCCATCAACCTAATTCACTGCAACCTGCGTGATGATAGGTTAAATGTCAAGTCTCAAATTATCCTCAGCTAGTTGAGGGTTTAGTAGGGTTGGGTTACTTGTTTCTTTCCTTTTGTTCGTACCTTTTTCATTGGCTCTTCTCAGTCAGCACCCTCCATTCAGTGTAGGTCTACTACTAACTCTGATTTAACAGTGTGGGTATTTTAATATCTGTGACAGTTTTGCCTGGAGACAGCAGCAACATTTCCTTTTTATGTGAGAGCTTACCTGTTTAATCTGTGTGCATATTTTCTCCTCAAAATATAGAATGCCTATATGCCTGCAGTATAGTGTTATAAACTATTTCATTCTTCACAGTATTTTTAATCTCTAACTGCAGAGAACACTGATTCAAAATATTCCACGTACAACTTTACCACATTCTGCAAAGATAATTTTGTACTGAAGTGAAAGTCTGCAGTGAAGGGCACTCTGTGACTTCATTTAATGTAGAACAAGGGGCAAATCAATTATTCATCTTGTTAATTGTGAACTGACACCCGATTTCTTTTCAGAGCGGTCCCTCAAAGGTTGCATAGTCTTGTTTATGGCAGAGCGATGTCATTAACTTTAGAAATCGCACAGCACCATGGGAGTCATTTTTAGTGCTCGATTTCCAGCTAACGTCAATCTAGTCGTTTTTCACCCGAACCCATCAACATCAGCCCAGCTGTCTGTCAGGCTGTGTCACAGGAAAAGTGCCCGGAAGGAGGGCATTGTTCAGCTCTAACAGACTGAACTAGAGAGTAGCCTGGCACCACTGCTATAGCAACCACAGAGTAGCAGGCTGTACTGTATGTGTTGACATGAGGAGGAGGTTATGTCAGTCATGGGGATATTTTGTTCAAAGATGTTTTCAGTCTCCTGTACTCTGAATGAAATTTGGGCTGTGATGTATGATCTGTTCATTGAGGTGTTATCTTTCAGTCCTGTTTTCCCTCTGGCGGTCTGAGGATATCGGCCCTCCTCTCTTCCCTCCTCCTTTTACCTTTTCTTCCTTTCTGCTCTAATTAAGACAGCTGTTCCCATTGTATTGCTAAATGAAGTTATGAAATTATTTAAAATTGCAGTACAGCATTGGAAAAATACTCCATTAGTAGTGAAGTAGAAGTCCTACATTCCTAATTTTACTCGCGTGAAAGTAAACAGGTACCCTAAAGGTCACGGCTCAGAAGGAATGGCAGAAAAAAAAGTATTGTGAGGTAACGCAAAACGTTTTGTGAGGGAATGCAAACGTAGTCCTCAAAAAAATTCTCGCCGCAACCTTTAGGGGGCTCCGTAGCATAGGATAGGATAATAATTCCGATTATTTTCCTTGTCGATTAGTCTGTTGATTATTTTTTTGATTTGGTGATAAACTGCTCAGTCTATGAACACATAAAATTGTGAAAAATGCCCAGCATGGTTTCCCAGAGTCACATATTCAAATAAATTACTTACTATATAAAACAGCAAATACTCCTTTGCAAAGCTGAAACCAGAGAATTCTCAGCAGTTTTGCTTGAAAAGTTACGTAAATTATTAATCAATCATTAAAATTGTGTTGACCGTTCATTTTCTGTCAATCAACTAATTGATTAACAAACTACTAATAGCGCTTAAGAGAGTTTCATTTCCATGTCGGGCAGGATTACGATTAATTAGGTAAAGTTACCAATAGAACTGTTGAGATCTTAACACCAAATCTACTGTTTTGAACCGAAAAGGGTCCTGAAAGTGTCACGAGTCATCCCAAATGCCATGCAATACCGTAAACTAGCTATCAAACTAGTAACATTAGCTAGTTTGCTAGCAAGCTTGCTTTTTGAATATTCAGATATTTCTCTTGCATTAAGAGGCTAAAGCTAAAGCCTGTTTGCTAAGAAATGTATTTCAAATGAAAACATTTTCCCATAAATATCCTGTGGTACTTGGGATGTCAAGGCTTCTGCATGGAATCAAAGGCCTATGCCGATATGTTTGACACACATGCACTCATATATGCTCAATATCACATCGTTTTGATCAAAATGTATAATACTAAGAATATACCCCAGCTGCATTACAACACTTAATCAGTTCTAGTTAGACTTCAATATAAAAGGTATAAAATAAAACTTTTAAAGTTGTAATCCTCAAGATTACAGTCCTGGTTGATTTGGCGACACCTGTGTTTACTGGTGATAGGCCTAACGGCAAGTGCGGTTTAATACTACAGGTCACAGAAAGCTGTCTGTTAGCTTTCACTGTGCCCTGCAGTGAAAGGAGTTGGCACCTGCAACTCTTCATCTAGCTCACTGTGGCTGTTCTTTCTTGGTCCATTACTCCCTACAATATTTCAAACTGATCCACTGTCAAAAAAGAAAAATGCAGAAAATGACCGTCAGTGCTAATCTCATTGACAAACACTCCTGTGACTACTTAATAATAAAAATCAAAGTTTGCAATAGCTGTAACTTAATACAGCATTTTGCTTGGGAATGTCGCCACCGACACCATATTGTAAATATATAATTAAAAACAAAGCACACAAAACAAAACACCAGGGATGAAGTTATCACGACTGACTCCAGACCACACCACAGGGCTCTTGCACTGCAATTTTTAATGTACTAGTGAAGTAGAGTATGACATTAGCTAAAACGATGGCGTCCTCCATTTTGGATTCTAGACCAACCTCTCAGAAGTGAATTGCACATTTTTAAGATGGTTTTTCACAAAATAGCATGTAAAAGTTCAATGAATTTGAACTTGACACAAAAGCTTCACATGCATTTACTACACCATGATTGAAACCTTCAATCACATTTATGCCACTGAAATGAGCTGAATTCAATGCAGTTTTTTTCCTGTGGGTGTTTGCACTTTAGATTTGTTGTTTCTTATTTTGCTTTGTATTATTTCTATTGGCGGACTTGCTCATCTTGCTGAATGTCCATTCAATGTCACTGTGGATGGACATTTAACAAGTAGAAAAACCTTCGTAGTTGCTTTCACACATGCCCACGCACGATGTAAAATAGGGCTCTCTCTTTTTCCCCTATGTCCCCACAGAAAACTGTGACTCAGAGCTGTGATTGACAGGTGTGCACAGAGTGATCATAGAGGACTAATTGACTAGACTCAGTGACCGGAGACAGCTCTTGTCTTTCCTTTTAACTGAACTCACCGGGAAGTTGAGGAACATCCAGCTGCCCACAGATGTGTCCCGAGTTCCGGGGGTAAAAAGATGTCCAACACCCGAGAGTGAAGCTGAGATGGGGGCATCTCGTAAAAAAAAGAGATAAATATGTTTGTGTAGCCTGAGGAGGCTGTCGTGGGAGTGTACAGGTCCAGAGGGAACTGCACCTTTCACGGTGCTCTGAACACACAACTCGTACAGGTTGCTGTGCAGATGTGAGCTGGCCATCAAAGGAAGGTTTCATATTAACAGCCAAAATAGCTTTTCTGCTAACCAGGTCATGTTGATTTGTTCAGCTCCTGAAAATGACCGATCAGGGAAGTAACCCTGGGCCCCAGTGAGCTGTGTACATGAATAAGTAAACATAGTGGTCACACATTTCACCAATGCATGTTAATGGTAGAAGGCAGCTAGGTGTCAGTGATTCATAGTACGGTCATAGTCCCTGTTAATGAAGAGCTATGCAGAAACATAATTACTCCCAGTTGGGTCTTAGGGCAGAAACTCTGTTTGTGTAGTACTCTGCCTTAAAGGGCTGTATCAATCTGTGATGAACTTGTGATGTTAATATATGCGTTTCAGATTTACTGGGTCGTATCACTGAAACATTTTCAGTTTGTGCAGATGGGTTTGCCTCAATTTTTGCCCCATCCAGATCGAATTCGCATCAACTCACATCTTTGCATTGACTTTATAGGCAATCAAGCCTCTAAAATTGGCTTTGCATTAAAGGTCCAGTGTATAACATTTAGGAGGCGCTGTTGGCAGAAGTGGAATACAATTTTTATAAGTATGTTTTAATTAGTGTATAATCACCTGAAAATAAGAATCGTTGTGCTTTCGTCACCTTAGAATAAGCTGTTTTTATCTACAGAGGAAGTGGGTCCCCTTCCACGGAGGTCACCATGTTGCACCGCCATGTTTCTGTATGAAATGGCTGTATCCTCACTGCCCTGCATTATTATAAACTACGATTAAGTGGTCATAGGCCAAATCTCTCGCCCATGTGTGCACGCTGTCTCACTCCTTCATCCTCTTATTACAGTTTTCACGCTTGACTTCAGTGTAGTTGCTGTAGCTGCTTTGACATACAGTATGTTAACTTTTCTGCATACGTTTTTATACTTTTTATCAAAGAACCAAATAACACAAGTTGCTTGTCTTTTTCACCAATGATACAACCAGGAGAGACTCATGTCCAACCCAGACTTGAAGGGTCAGTCACTTAACATAGTCACATCCACTTTCTGCATAGAGATTCTCCTGGAACTCTAGACACCCGAAAATAACTCCATGGATACAATCTTGTAGATTGGACTTTTTAATCACTGATGCAGATGATGATTCAGGTCCACCCAAGTTTTAAAAATTCCCTGCCAGACACTCACTTCATGTTATCTGTGGGAAAATGAATGTGATATATACATCCAGAACCTTTGTTGCTGCATATAACCCCAACCCCTCCTCTAAGTGTTGTTCACACCTTCATTATTGCTGTGAATGCAGTGATATTAGATACATGGAGACTACGACAGGGAACACTGCTGAAAGTGCCAGTAAAGCAGTCTGTCAGAGACTTGTGAACAGCTGTGCTAAAATCCTTTTTAGCGCACTCCTTGTTGTCATGCTTGCGGGTGTGTGTTGTGTGAAATTTGGCATTGGAATTTATAATATTTGTGAATTTTAAATGTATCATACAGTTTTATATATTTTATGATACTTTTTATAGTATTTATATGAACACAAGTTATGTACCTCATACTTCATATCGGTAATCCAAAAGTACAGATTTTCCCAAACTGAGTTGAGTACATCAACAATGACCATATATGCTCTTTGGCATTTCCCTGCATCCTTCCTGTTGAATTTATTTGAGAATATGTTCAGAATTCAATTTGCAGCTGACTCTTATTTTTAAGCCATTGCATCCTTGTATAACACTGTGGCTTTAGATAAGATGCAATTTCAAACTTTTCACTGTCACTGAAAGCGTCTCCCCCCCATTTCCCCTCCCTAGTTTCACTTCGTATCAGATATAATACCTCTGTGGTTGTGCAAATACCCGGGAGGCTCCTACAAGAGTGCATATCCACACACGTTTCTCTATATACATGTAAATGTCTAAAAAAATATAGACAAGAACAAATTGAAATGCTAATGCACCTAACCGTTCCTCACTGTGTCACTCATGTGCCACAAACATTCCTTTGTGCTTTATTTGCATTTGCTAAGGAATGACAGCTGGCACAAAAAACGGGATGCAGGTACCTAAAAATGCAGTGATGAATTGTTTTTTACCTTCAGAAATTTGTGACTGATACAAATGAATCATTCCTGCACTTTTTTTCCCACCCAAGTTTCTTCTTTTCTTGAATTGAAAAGCAGAGAGGATTCTTATGTTGAGAGATACATATAGGGCCAGACCAGAAGATTCTCTGACTGCTGTTTTATATGAATATGAATCATCATAACGTTGAGTGGAAAATGGTTAAAACTGGAAACCGTTTATAATAATTAGGAACAGCTAATGCCTTTGGCTGAAGTTCTGCTCGCCTTATAAAAGCAGCATGCAGCACATTTGTATCTAGCTCCGTGCCAGTGTAGGTGTTCAAAAAACCACAAGGGAGCACACAAATGAATAGCGTGCGTTTGTTTATTTCACCTCAGGAAAATGCAACTAAAATAGGCTGGTGTTCAATAGACTGTGTTCTGCTGTGATTCTGATTTAAAGACACGCCATTTATTTTCATAAAGCTTATGTCTTTGGGCAAATCAAAGCAAAGAGTGTGCATTCTGATATAGAGAAGGAAATATTGCGACACTTCTCTGCTCTGAAATCATGTCATGCTGGTTGCATTTTTATGGCGAGATCTGTCAACCCCCGAGATTATGTGGAACTCATGAATACATCATGACTTCTCTATATCCAGTGCACCAGTGCTCTATTACCTGTCTGCCTCCAGTGCAGACAGGTAATAGAGCAGTCGGGAGGTGAGAAGTTACATGTTTGCTGTCAGAATAGTATGGCCTTTTGTACAAAAGTGTCCAAGCAGACATTCACCCAAAACCTCCAGAAAGTCTACAGGGGCAGATTAAGACAGATGATTGTTCTCTCCGCAGTGCTTATAACTCTGATTGTCAGCCCAAGTTTCTAAGCCTGAACGGGGAGATGAACTTCTTTTCACAAGCCATCAGAAAGAGAGAAGGAACTTGTCAGTTTAAATATGCAACAGGCATATGTAGGAGACATGCAGCTTCCAAAATAGTTCAGAGGGAATTCTAATCTGTTTTAAAATTTCAGCTTTGGAATGAAATTGTGTGTGTGTGTGTGTGTGTGTGTGCGCCAGTGAGCCCATCAGTTTACCCACAATTCAAAGATTTCTTGTAGGTGTAAGTAGGGGGATCTCTGTGCATCAGCTGAGTTGTAGCTCCAAACCAGTGCCTTAACAGACAAGACAGGAGTGTAGAGGACCTGGGAAATCTGAGCATTTCTGGCAAATGCGTGGATGTAGTGGGTTGTTGAGATGGCCTGGGAGATTAGAGCATGTACAGAAAACACAGAGGTGGTGGGTACTTCAGTGGCCCTGGGAAATCGGAGCATTCCCAGCCAATACACAGGCAGTGGGTAGTTGACAGGATCAATGTGTAGTTCAGAAAAGACAGTGTTGGTGGGTAGTTCATGGACCTTGCAGATCTTGGTATTTCTAGGAAATCAGAGCATTCCCTGCAAATAATTCAATTCAATTTTATTTATATAGCGCTAATTCATAACAGAAGTTATCTCTTTGCACTTTTCCTGTAGAGCAGGTCTAGACCGTACACTTTATTATATTATTTACAGAGACCCCAAAAATCCCACCAAGAGCAAGCACTTGGTGACAGTGGCAAGGAAAAACTCCCTTTTTAAGAGGCAGAAACCTCGAGCAGAACCAGACTCAAGGTGGGCGGCCATCTGGGGGGGGGAGAGAGAGAGAGAGAGAACAGTAGCACAATGCAAATTCCACATAGAATTTTAAAATGATAATGATGTAGTAGTAATATAATAATAATAATAATAATAATAATTGTAGTAGCGGGTGTTGAGCAGGAACATGGTGGGGGGTAGTAGTTGCAATCATAGATCCAGACTCTACAGCTCCGAGGACAGAAGTACCTGCTGAAAGCGAGAGGGGAGACACGAGAGAGAACAAAACTACGGGAGAGAGAAGATGTCGAGTTAGTAACATGCATTAATGGGATCAGAATGTGTACAGATGAAGAGGAGGAGAGAGGAGCTTAGCACATCATGGGACGTCTCCCGGCAGTCTAGGCCTTTAGCAGCATAACTAAGGGATGGTTCAGGACTCATCTGTGCCAGCCTTAACTATACTCTTTATCAAAGAGGAAAGTCTTAAGCCTAGTCTTAAATGTGGAGATGGTGTCTGCCTCCCGAACCCAAACTGGGACCTGATTCCACAGGAGAGGAGCTTGGCCAGAGCCAGGCCAGCTCTGCCTGTTTAGAAAGCTTAGAATCTCAGAAATGATTGACAGAAGATAAGTGACATTGATTGACATTGAGTGTTGCAGACACTTGCAAACCCTCACTGATAATGTGATTACTTCATGCAAAGAGCCAATAAAATATTATTGATTTCACCTTTAAATTATTTCAACAGTTTGTAAAGTTGAATTGGAAGGTGGAACTGTCTCACCCAAATGTTAGAATAGGAGGATTTCTCACTGTTTTGGGGGGAAAGGAAGATTTTAAGCCTGACTGTGAGGCCATGTGTCTCGGTGAGATGACATTGTTGTGCAGTGTGTGGGATGGCTGACCTGTACTTTGTTGGCGTATGTATCACAGATGTCGAGGAGAGCCGAAGAAGCTAAATGCTCAGTGTTGTCACCGGAGATTTGGATGCTGAATAAATGTGAGCTTCAGTCAGATCTGGGCTGACATTAACCTTCTCTGCTGTCCCCTCGCCTCCTCAGAGGTCCATCCATGATGGATGACCTCTACCTCACACACAATACACACAGCTCGCACTGCCAATTCCCATTAAGAGCATATCCTTATAAACGGATTAGGAGGCCGGTAATGGAGACTCGGGGAACTTCGTTCCATACTCTCCTGCTTTATACGTTTTGCTCTGATCAATCTTTGCTTGGGTGCCTCGGAGGTACAGTAGTTGTGAAATATCATTGGCTGGAATTTGAGAGGTGAGGGATTGTGCATGTGTGTGGTTGGGGGTATTCAATGTCAGATTCATTTATCTAACTTGTTGGGTGCAGATTCATATTGTGGACTGACTTGGGGTGTCGAGAGGAGCCATTAGTTATTATCTGTGTAGGGTGTTGCATCTATGATTTATTCGGTGCTGCAGCAGAGATTGTGCTGGTGCATTATACCAGCATTATGGCTTCAAGCGTGACCCAAATTCCTCTTCCCCTCTTAACTCGCCCTCCTCGCTTCCTTCTCGTCCTACTCCTTCCACTGCGACGTCTGAATCCAGATGGAGAGTGGACCATACGGTGTGACCGCAGCTTATTATCAGCCTCAGCTGCACTGTCACCAGACCAGAGGGAGACATGGAGAGAGACAGGGGAAGACAAAAAGCAGATTTTCACAACATGACTTTCCAGAAAATGCACAGGACACTCATTTTGTCTGCTGAGCTCACTGTAACATTTAATACTTTAAAAAAGAAAATAACACAAATCAGGCTGCAAATTTGACAAATCAAGCTTGAAGATTTGAATAGACATTGACATTAATGGGGTATTACTATGATTTTTCAAAAAAGCTGCAGACAATTATATCTATTTGTACACGATAACATATTTGAAAGACATGAATACTCACGAACAGGCACCTTTAGGACACACATAGATGGGTGATAAATTAAAGGAAAAACCAACATGAAGTGTCTTAGTATGAAATCAGGCCACCACGAGCATCCAGAACAGCTTCAGTGGTCCTTGCCAAGTCTGTGGAACTCTGTTGGAGGGATGAACACCATTTCTCCACAAGATATTCCCTCATTTATATATACCACCTTTATTTAATCAGGTAATCTCATTGAGATCAAGATCTCTTGCAAGAAACAACTAAGTACAGCAGATACAAAGAAAAACAAACATAGCCAGATATAACAAGCCTTAGATGTAGAATAATATTATGTTAAAGTCCATTCATCCAGTAGCTCTGTTGGATTCAGCTGAGCCATTTGTGGGTGGCCATTAATGAGTACTGAAGGGGATGAAAGGTTATTCAACGGTAGTAGTATTGTCTGGTCTTCTCCGATCATTAAAGACTTCCTCGACCAACTGCCCCTCCTTCTCCTTGCTCCCAGTCACTGTACCTGATCACACCTCTATCCCTCTATCCTGACACACACCAGAACACCAGGCAGGGACACACTGTGTCAAATGGTCAAAGTCCTACGCTGCCTGTTGCTTATCTGTGCTGTTCTGTGCTATCTGACATGTAACTCACGGCTCTCCTTTCTGTCCGCAACCAATTTTTCTGTCCTTGCTGTCTCCAGTTGAGTCCTGACACAAACAGAAGCAGTGGGAGCCCTCAGCTGAGTCATCTTGTAGGTGACACTTCCCAATGTCACCATGACATGAGCATTTTCTGTCAATTAAAGCAAGTTTAATTGAAAGAAGTAACTTTACTGAAGAGCACCCACAAGTGGTAATTATGTAAAAATGGCATGTGAGATTTCCTATTATCATTATAATTATTATTATATTGCCTATAAATCACCAATTCATTATATCGACTGACAATAAACTTACTGCACTCCTCTAAGTTAACAGCCCAGGTGATATGTGAAAATGATGTTCACTTTTTTATAAAAGCATGAAACTTGGCACATTTGTACAGTTTGGGGCCCTGAACATTTTCAGAAATGGAGCCATCCCAGAAATGCCTTGTGGCGGCCTTTGTGGCCATTTTACTTTCCACCATAACCGAGTTGTTATGTATTTTGCATCTCCTGAACCGAACATAACACAGAAAAGTTTATGTCTACCCCTATGTTGTGATGGTCAAGGATTACAATGATACAATATACAACATCATAAACTGAATTCAGTGACATTGTGAGAAGGAAATCACAATATCTGAGAACCTAGGCTAGACTTAATAATATCATGTTGGTTGCATGCATGTTGTGTAGCGTTTTAAAAGCTTAATCCTTTTGTTCATGAACACTGACAATACAGTGCCTGTAAAGTGTAGAACAATATTCAATATGACCATAGCAAGATACCGCTGGAAGAGAGAGGGAGGGGCTGGTTTGTCTCAGCCCACAGCTAAGTTTTACAAGAATTTGCCAAAATGTAAGATACGTGGCAAACTAAGCTAAACAGTTAGACTAACATACAGACAGCCTTCGTTTGAGCTTGTTTGTAACAATTTGTCCAATTTGTGTGTGTGTGTGTGGGAGCTCAGCCCCAACACAGCGAGCAGGGGAGAGGCTGCAGTGTGATAGTAAAAACGTTAAAAAGTATAGATAAAAGAACAGGTTATGTCAGAGCTTATCAATTCTACATTTTTTTAGCCCTGGGCCCGTTTAATAAGTGCGCACCCAGCTCGTGTTTGTTAAAAAATATTTTTATACTTTTAATCAGACCTGCTAAATTTCAGGCGTGACCAATGAAGATATTTAGTGGCACTTGACACCAATTCCGTTTCCATTGTGTGACCAATTTGGTCACACAATGGAAACGAGCTCCTCTGGAATGCTTTTTTGGAGCCTTTGACAGAGCCATGAAAGGCCTCTGTTGCCATGTCAGCGGCATTCCAGGTATCCCATGCTGTCTTCTTGCAACTGGTTGCAAATGCAGATACTGTGTCTCAGCCAGTGAAGGCTTGGAACACAGGAAGGGCCTTGGAGGGCCTAGACCCAGTTACTTGGCAATCTCATGTGCAAGTATGTATCTGAAGTTCTTGCCAGTCCCAAATGCCGCCCACAGTTCCTCAGTGTATAATATTTACATATTATATACATTATTATTATACAATATAATCTATTCTCTATAAAATAAAATAAAAACCTGGCTACATCTTGTGTTTGGGTATTTCCCGTAGCTCTACATTAGGAAGTCAAACCATGTGGGTGCACTGTCATGATGCAGCCATCAATTAGCGGAAGATTCAGTCTATTATTATATCAGCCTGAAGTTCAGATTAAAATGAATAGACGCTCCAATCTACTCATATCATATCTTGAGCTATAATTAAAACTGCAGCCATAAGTTGTCTTCCACAACAGATGACTGTCAGCTAAACTGCAGAAAAATGACACATTCAACAATACATTTTTTATCTTTAGGGAATACTCATCAGAATGATGTGAAAATATTATAGAAAAATACTGTATAGTAAGGGAAAAATCAGAACTCGTGGTGTTGGTCTCCGTACTTTGGCAAATAAATTCAAGTAAACTACAGACAAAAGATCAAGGCTTTATTTAGGCTAAAAGCTAATGATGCTAAGGCTTTTGTTCTATACTCATATCTCTTTATAAACTTTTGCATATTTTAACCTGCATTAATAGATCTTCATTTCCGGGCAACACAACAAGCTATAAACACATCATTGACATTATCTATCGCCTAAGTTGATATAGCGAACGTGTTAGCAAACTAAGTGACTTATATACACATCCAGCAAACATCGAATCACATTAGCATTCCTTTTGGAGTCGTTTTTCTGGACATCTGGTGAATATAAGTCCAATATTTTAGCTTCTTTTAGCTCCTTTTAACTCCTGATGGAAATATCTGACTCTTTAGTTGCTATAAATACTCCACTTTGTTCACCACCTAGTTGCAAACTTTGTCTATCTGCTGTTTGGTGCTGGGCAGGTAAAGCGCAGTGGGTTTTTAGAGCTGCTGTTGCTGGAAATGTTGCATAATTTGTTGGGTGAGAGTGAATCAAAACATGTAAGTTGCGGACCATAAAATCAAAACAATGAGCTGAAAGACGCTAAAAAATGCTCCATAGAGCTAAAGGAAACTGCACAGTCGGGTGATACTGTAATTCTCTGTGGATTCATCACTATAAGCAACCTCTTTCACTGAATGTAGTTATTTGGTCCAGTGATAATATACACACATTGATTAGAGCAGCTTTAACTTTGATACATAATACATAAATTATATGAATCACATCCAGATAACATGGATCACCAGACTTGGTGTTCCAAGGGAGAATGTTTTATTTGGGCTACTCTTTTGTCCATTATTGCAGAGCTTTTAAACCAGATTGGATAATAGTGAACCTTAGGGAAAGTCGTGGTCCGGGATAATTGAAATAGATTTGCCTGCATTAAAAACATCAAGAAGGTCACTGTCAGGGCTTCAGTGTTAATTTATCAGGAAGGATCAAACTGCTCAGCCAAAATTATACAATAAAATACAATGTATAACTATATTTTTCAGACAAATCGACTGGTGAGAGGGAAGGACAACTTTCAATCAAACACATATGTAGGTGGACAGTCCTACTATTACTATTTTTAATGACGTAAGGTAACAGGAACTAATATGAAGTGTGAATTTCCTCCCAGACGGGATATTAATATTCCCCTGATGTGCAAGTGCAAAACAGATATTCTTCAAAGGATTTCATTTTAGATTAATCTCTTGGTTCAATTGCTTATTTCATTTGGAGTTTGCATGTGCAGACAGTGAGTGATTAGAAAGTAGTGAAGTCAAATTGCTGGGGTATTTGGATTCTCTTCTTAGGTCTTGTTTAAAATCCTGTGGGGACCCTCCAGCCCTCTCTCTCTCTTCTTTAAGCCCCCACATCCAGATGAATCATCACTTCATAGTGAGGATTATCTCTCTGAGTCACCCATGTTGCTAATATCACACCTTCGTGGGGCAGCTATACCGCGCACAAGGCATTTGGTAAGAAAGTGCAAAGTGCGTTTTTCCTGAACAAAAGGAGGGATGTGAGGACAAAAGTCAAATCAAGTTGAAGTATGTTACTTTGAGATATTATATACATTTTTCTAAAAGTATCAGTGACAAGGATGTGTCATTTTCATGGAAGCAGAAATCTCCTAAGACGGCAGAATAAAAGATGGAATAAGTACTGTGTTTGGACAAAAGAAAAGGTTTGGAGCATTTTTCTCTGAAAACAGCCATTGTGAGACTCTAAAAGCCGAGTGACAGCTCATGGTGGGTACATTGTTATTTCTGCTGACCATATAGTGGACTGATAACTTTCAGAATTGCCTAGTATAAAGTCTACTCTCCTTTGTTCAATTTGGAAGTGAGAGGGGAGTGTTCCTGCCCTTCACCCTCAGTCAAGAATACAGAGTAGGCTGTTGTGAGTCAGCGGGGGGACACAGGTAACTTTTTAGTGTCCAGAGACAGACAGAAAAAGGAGAGCCGCAACCTTCCCCTAGCCAGGAGCTGCAACATTAAAGTGAATGATGACTTTAAGCAGTATATTTGATGCCATCTGTGCTGCATTGCTGAGCTTGGCAGTGAGATGTGCTCAGGTGCAGCTGCCCTGACTGTCAATGAAAAGTTCGCTGGGCTCTGCAGCTCGAGATGCCAGGCTTTCATAGAAGATTAAGTGTACTGAGAGAGATAAGGACGAGTTAGACAGATATTTACAATTTACTCATGTAATGTAGAGAATTATATAGTCTGCCATCGGTTGCAAGAGTCAATAATTTGTTTTCACATAAACAGTTGCTAGGCATTTGTTGTACTGTGCTCAGGAATGTGTGTAGGAATACACACCAGAATTCTGATGTAAGGGAAGTTAAAAAACTGATCATAAAGTGTTTTATCATTAGGGGAAAGGCTCACCATTGTTTTTCCATTGACAAAATGATGTGGACACCTGAACATTTCACCCATATAAGTGATTGCTGAGCATTTAATTCCAAAGCCTTGGGCATTAATATGCTGCTTAAACAGCCTCCACACCTTTGGACCTGGCTGCATGGAGCCTGTTGTAATTAAAAATACTAATAATGTACTTCTTTGTTACAGGGATGATCGCTGCTGATTTTAATGATGCAGACGCCTTACAGAGATTAAAAGATTGTGGTTCTGCTTTCCTGCACTTAAGTCAAAATCAGTCAGCCAGTTGCTTTTACACAGATCTACATATGTTTTACAGTATCTCCAGGTAATAACAAAGCAGCAGATTTTGTCATATGGAAAATGTTGAATATCTCTAATGTGACGCTCCCACAATCCAACAGAGCGACACGTCAAGGCAGTTTGACTCCACTGGATTCCACAAGTGAATACCGATATTTGTCGCCAGGGGAGATTACCTAAAATGAAAAACCTTGTTGTAAAATCTGGACAATTGAACAAAATTGTGGCACCACTTTAAAAGTTTTAAACTACTAAATATACTAAAGATTTAACATTTCCCACACATTTTAGCTGAATGTGTGGGTAATGAAAAAAATTAACCCCTTTTCATGAAGTGACTGAGCATTCAAAGAAAAATTAACACTGGCTTCTCTGCCGCTCTGAGACAGAGGAATGTGTTTTCTCCGGCTGTACATCTCCAGTTCAGTTTCTCAATCCAGGGTCACAGTGAAATAAATTATGAGAGAGTGAACTGAAAGTGAACCCTCTATGTTTCATAACCTGTAAAAGTAGACAGGCAGAAAAGTGATAATTGAGGGCACATTTGACCATTTTTGGATGCTTAATTTAAATTTCTTGTACTTGGCCTTTTTAGAGTTAGCAATCAGATTTGTTCAGGTTCCTCAACCAGCCTTTACTTGGTTAGACTGTGTAGTAAGGAGTAGGCAGATTAATTATTTGCCATTTAAAGGAATACTCGTAAAATTGTCCACCTCAGAGATACAGTAGATAAGAAAATCAATATAAATTAAATTTTTGTCCACAGCACAAAGGTAGCTCGGTGAGAGGTTTAGCCTTGCTTAGCACAAAGACAGGAGGAGGAGGAGGGGGAAACCAGGAGCCCATCCCCTTTAAATGTGCCTTCCAGAAACTCCAACATTGTCATATTTACCCTTTGTACAATATGCGTAGATGTTTGACTCACACTGCCAGCGTATGTTGCCCTTTTATACTGTAGTTTTAAGAAGCAATACAATTTGTAACCATCACCATAATTACCACAGAAACTCTATAATCATCATTGATATAAACATTACTGCATGAAGGAGCTAGCACAATAAACTGTACAGAGGAAATTAACTGTTGTAGTTTAGCAATGTGCCTATTGCATATTGTCTTTTTTTTTTCCCTGTCACATTCAAAAATACATTCAGAAGAGGCTCTACTGTGAAATAGCAAATTGTCCCTTGCAGGTGCGCAATGAGTATGAATAATCTGCTGATGTCTGAACTGACAGCAGGTTCATTAAAGGTAGTAAAATTATTGCTCCGGTGGCAATTTGTGTAATAATGTTAGCAAATAAAAAACAACAAAACTGTAAATGCAAAAATTGCATACCATAATGCACACCTTGGTATACAGGTGTCTAGGTGAATTAAATTGTATAAAAAAGGTAGTGGACTTGCACCATTGTCAGCACTGACTTTATTTTAAGAAGAAGCAATGTTTAATGTCATAAACAGCTGACGTTACCACCACCTGTGGACTATGTTCATGTAATGTGATCATTTTTGGGTAGCTGTAGTATAAAGGTGCTTAGTGTTGATAGGTGTAGTCCCCTGCACTCCACTACTACAATCTCCATGCTTTGTTAAACTTGGCTCAGTGGTACCTGAAATATCACCTGGTACTTCCCAGACGGGTCTGATGCGTCCTGCCTATATTTGCCCCAATATAGTTTTCTAGATGCTGGCTTTTGGCTGCCTGTGGTGACCTCCTGCAGTAATACACGGCCAGGTCCACTCATGTGTCACGTGACTAAAAAATGTGAAGGAAGTATGCATATAAGCAACAAACAAACATTCAAGAAAATTGCACATTACACATAATTTGAAACAATTTTCCCCCCACTTCTGGGTAGTTGTGATTAATTGCAGTTTTGCAGCTGAGACGCATTATCATCTACAGGCTATACCCCACCTTGTAGCTCCATAAAGGGTGCTCTGGCAAACATCCAGCCACATAAGACTATGAAACATGACACGCCAACACTCATTCTCAGCCGTAGTGTGTCTTTCGATCCCTTCCTAGGACTGGTAGTAGTTCTGTTTCTCTGCCCTCACCTTTATGTCACTCTCTCTGGCTGTCTGTTCAGTTTCTGTCAGATATTTTGTTCCTGTCAACCTGTCTGGCTCAGTCTGTTCAGGAACACAGCAGTGACACAGCTGTGTAGCCATTGTTGGTTTCAGTTAGACTGTCTGAGGGCTCTGCCGAAACGGTTGGATTTTATTTCAGTTTATGGGGAAAAGAAATATGCAGTTTTACTGAAGTTCTATTTGTTTTAGTTGTGAACAATAATGATGTATGTTCATGTAGTAGAGTCATACAGCTTTGGTAAGTTTTTTGCTCAAATTGAAACATTTTCAACTTTAGTGGATGCATCTTTCCCTCAATTTGTGCCACAAATCTGCATTTGTTCATATCCAATGTGTCTTATTGACTTTGTATGCAGTGTGCCTCTATTTAGCTGGCAACAGAAAACAAAACTAAATGCAGATACAGCCAGATACAGAGCGACACATGAAGGGGGTAAAATACAGTTGGCCTCTGGTGCATATGAAAACATGCATGTCTGACATTTCCAATGTGTTTTTGGCTTTGGCAGGATTCAATCAGATATGTTGCAAAAAGCAAATGGAGAAAAGAACCGGCCTATGAGCTAGCACACGAGCAGCTCTGTGAGGCTGTAATGGTCATTGTAAAACAAAAAGAAAGGGGGGGAAAATTGTAAGATTAAAGTTGCAGTTGAGAGTATTTGATGCTTAGCAGTCGCTGTAAATGTGGTAGCGGTTGTCATGCTAACATGCTCACAATACCAATGTTAACATGTTTAGCAGGTAAAGGTTAGCATGGTCCCATCTTTGTTTAGCGTGTTAGCATGCTAAAATTTGCTAATTTACTCTAAACATAAATACAGCTGAGGCTGATGGGAATGTTATTAGTTTTGCAGGTATTTGGTCATTAATCAAAGCATTGGACAAATTTTAAATTTGGATTTGATGATGGCGCTAGATGAAAAGTCAGTTATCACAACCTGTGGGCACTATGAATATTTACCAAATTTCATGGCAATCAATCCAATAGTTGTATAGGCATTTTACTCAAAACCAAAAATGGAAGTCTGCTGATGGTGTTAGATCAAAAGTCAGTTGATCATCAAAGTCATCAGGATTCATTGCTGGGGGCCACATTTCATGGCAACCCTGCGGTTGTCGTCATTTCACGCCACAATGTTGTACAAACCAATATTTCCATCCCTAGAGCAAAGTCGCTAGTGTGGCTAAAAACTGTCGCTATCATACTGAATTATGGCAATTTACAGTAACCTTCAAATTTGGGAGTGTACAGAAAGAGATTTCAGAATAATTGTAGGAGAACTTAATTACAGGAACACTTGTCTTCAGACAGGATGAAAAACAACCTTAATGGCCTTTTACATTGATGTTGACAAATAGCTGTAGCATTATTATTTATAGACTATGACTGTTTGTATAATAACACTTGTGGCTGAACATTACACTACATGTGGTTCTTGAGGAGAAAGAGCTTGCTTTTAACAGTGGGAGTGATGGGCCAGCAGCTGGGCTCAGAAGATACTATGATCTCACAGATACAACACTTCCTACTCCTGCATGTTAAACTAATGTGTAGGTTTTTGAGTGAAAAATAACAATAACTTTTGGGTACTGTGAATGATCTAAGTGCAGATTATCAGCGCAAAATGCTGCTTAAGAGCATTCTGTCTAATATAACCTGCCTTTGTAGCATGGCTACACTGATGAAAAAGAAACAAAATTACAACTTTATTTTCAATATTATGTCTTTTTCTTATTTTCATAACAAGATGGAGTTGTTTCACAAGATATTACACTTTCAAATTTCATCATCATTTTTCAACATTTCCTTAATATTCTGTTTTCATCATGATTGAAAGTCTTCATTGTTAACATTTTTTTTGAATGAGGGAAGTTTTCATTTTAATTTAATTTTTTCTCATTTTAACATGACCAAAACCTTAACCTAACCTTGGTAACCTAACCAAGTTTAATTTGCCTTCACTTAACCCTTAACTAACCTTTTAGATGGAGAGGTGATATGACACTCACTGCTGTTGCACTATTGCTTAAGTGTCAGATAATGTAATCTGTAGAGTGTAATATATTTAGTCTTATTTTGGCAAAGATGTGAGTGTTTGGATCACACTTAGCAAATGGATGGAAAGTGGAGAAGTAGATTTTGCTGCAGTAGTGGTTTAAGAATTTCCAATAAACATTTTGATACTTTTCTTTTTGCAGTGAAACTGGGTCACCGAATCCAAGCTAACTGCCGCTGCCCTCCCCTGCACAGACGCAAGCCAAAAACGTTGCGAGAACTACAAGAAGTGAGTGTTTGATAATTAAAAATAGGTATTTTTGGTGAAGTACTGCTTTCTCCATTTTTAGACACCAGAGGAGTGAGGGAGGCTGGAGATTGAGAGAGGGGGCAAACATGGGCGTGTCTCTTGATTTATTGATATATCTGTCACGAAGATCACCTTGTATCATCTTATGGCAATCAGTTCAAAGCCTCTGTGATAATTATGACAGCTGTTAGCTGTGATCGCTGTGACAGATAATTTGAAGGTAGTACTTTTCCCTGTTGAGCTTTCTGAGCGGCTGAATGCTTCTTTCATCTGGATCTCAGACAGAAGGGGGGCGTCACCTTCATCTACACAGACATTTGGTGTTGGCTGCGGGCCACGGCTCAGTTTCTCCCTCGATCAACCTCCTCCAAGTTCAGTAAGTCCTGAGGTTTCTTTTTTTCTCTTAATGTAGTTGTACAATTTATTGATCTAGACAACTCCACTCATGTAATATGATTGTCAAGAGATGTACATTATTAAACCTGCATTCATTGATTTATTTATTTATTTTGGCTTTTTTGGGGGGGGGGGGGGGCATCACAACAAGCTATAACCAACACTGATATTTTAGCACCTTTTATAAGGTGCTAACAGTTACCTGTTTACAGATCTTCTCTGTCCTGTTACATGGTATTGACAATGAACAAGAGAGACTTCTTTTGAAAGAAAGTTGTATTAACTCACCAAATTGGCAGAGTGTTTTACTTGTTTTCAGAGAAACAGGACCTTACATGGCATTAAATACTTATTCAGATTAACTTTTTTGCATTAGGGCCTTACACCGCTGCCACAGCTAGCTAGCACTAACGTTAGCAAACTCTATAGGTAACGCCAGGCGGTACAAATTGGACAAAAATCCGCAAATGTGCAAAACGCATTCTGCGTGTATAAATGGATCCACAAATGCGTAAATATCACTTTACATGTATTTGTTGTGGTGAAACTATTTACATTTGTAAAATAAAATAAAATACATATTTACAGAGTAAATGAATATTTGCAAATCGCTCTATTTTTGTGGATATTACTTTACACATACAAAATACATATTTGTGAGTAGTGAGATATTTGCGTATCATGGTACACATTTGTGGATTGTTTTCTGTGGGTTACAAAAAATAAAGTCCAAAAAAACTTCCATAGTTTATCTTGATCGCCACAGAGAGAATAAGAATACAGTAACATACAGTCTTTGTGGTGAATAGCCCACTGTGTCACATCATCTCTTCCATGTCTAGCAATGATAAAACCTGTGAATTATTCTCACCTGCTCCTGCTATCAAATGTGCATCGTCTCTCACACTGCTACAGCGATGTGCAGTTCGCTTCTCACGCTCCCTTTCATCTTGTCTAACCTCTCCCCTGAGACTGACACAGAATCCATTCATATGTGTTGGACATGATTAGCTGTACATCTTGCTTCCTTGCCATACAGCCTCACCAAGGTTAAATGCGTGGAGCTTGTAGTCAAAGGGACAGTACTTTGGCCCTTCACAGCTGGAACCGACTGGAGAGAGCCGGCTGTACTGTAAATAATCAAATAATGGCGTTTTTAAGAAATAGCTGGGTGCTATTATGTATTAACTTAATTCCTAATACCTGTAATATAATGATCAAAAATGGCATGTTTATATTAATATGGTAAGGATTTTATAACTTTTGTTCACTAACTTTTGATACCAAATAAATGACCTATTTTAAGAAGTGTAGGCGTACGGAGCTGTAGCCTCAGCAAAAAAATCTGCTTCTGTGTTGAGAGAAAAACACAATTTCTAACTTTCAAAATGCACACACAGTGATGTGCAGACCAGTGTTAGCTTCAATACAAGTCCTTAAAAAATTAAAACAGGTCGCACAACTCTTCACCAGTACACCCGTGATGGATGTCTTGTACCAGATTGTGTTCGTCAACTTAGAGCTTTGTCTCAATTTACCAATCAATATTCTCTTTCCTCATCTGGGGCCACAAACTCTGGGTAGCAACTAAGAGGGTGAAATTGAAAACACAAGAGGCTGAAATGAGTTTTCTTCGCAGGTTGTGTGGGCTCACCCTTAGGGATAGAATGATGAGCCAGGGGTAGACTTGCTCGTTCACACTGAATGGACCTGATTGTGGTAGTTTGGGCATCTGATCTTTCCTCCTGGGCGTCTCCCCTGAGGTATTCCAGGTAACTAGTAGGAGACCCTGGGGCAGAACTAAAACACACTGGTATTATGTAAAACTATCTGGGAATGCCTCGGGTTGCCCCAGGAAAATCTGGAGGTTATGACTTCAGTAAAGGACATCTGGGCTACTTTGCTGAACCTGCTGGCACTACTATCACACAGCAGACAAAGATGTGCGGCGAAAAATCAAGCAGGATTTCTTTTAGTGTCCATGACCAATCATTAGAGAGAAAGTGGGATGGAGATGAAAGACAGGGATGGGCTATAGTGAAATGAGAGCTTATATTGATACCCTTTGTATTACTTGATTATGTTTGCACTACTTGAATTTCATTAAGTAGTACTTGCTATTTTCATTTTGGTGCTTTAATGTGGATAGTGAACATTTAAAAAGCAATCTGAAAATGCAGGGAATACTTGCACAGTGTTTTCACATTTATCCATACGCCTTAGCTGGACTAGAAACATATCCAGCGGAGAAAAAGTTCAAATGCAAATGATTTGAACTTACACAGGACCTTCATTTGAAAGCACTTGACAGGATCTTGTATTATCTCACCTTATCCATTACAATGACTACCTGAACTGTACCTGCGCTGTGCCTGTGGCTCTGCCTAAAGGTACAGCAGACGGGGCTGATGACTTCAGACCATCTGAGGCCACAGAGCTGCCAGAGTCGTCTTATACCTCCAGGTTCATTTTAGCAGAAAATAGTGACAAGCATCAGTGCTGTGACCTTCTGTGACCAGCAAGGTAATATACCAGTGTATTATTGGTAAGGGACTTATGTAGATATTTGACATTACCACAGTCTGAGACACCGTAGATCACGATTTCCTCTGAGAGTCTGCAAACTCCCAGAAAGGCTTTATTAAAAGGAGTGATTTATCTAATCTGGAGTAAGGAGCGATGATGTGTGAAACCATGAGAGATGATTAAACCTCTCTAGTGTCAGGGAGATGGTCCCTGTCACATCCTGCTCCTCGTCAGAATTTAAGACCCCGCTGCCGTGACATGTCGTCCTCTAAACTCAGCAGTGTTCGCCCATTTTCTTTTATTCCTCCCTTTGTTCTTTAATCCCCAGTTGATGTGGTGGAAACACAGATCCATGAAATTAATTGCTGTAACGATTCACCTCGCTCTGGGTGAAAGTGCCAGTTCGGTAACTTTTCACAAAACTTTATAATATCCAATGGTGCTGACTAAATATGTTTTTTACTTACTGAGGACACAAATTAGTTGGTTATTGACCAATATGCCATTTGTCCAAAAATTCAAGCAGCAAACAAAGATGTGTGTCTGGCAGCTGAACAAACAGATTGAAAAGACTTCCTTTAAAGGGTCAGTCCAGCCAAATTATGCACTCTAGTGGTATCTAGTTTTGGTTTTATGTACTAAAAACATCCTAAATAGCCTGATGCACAAGGTACACATGTATAGGTCCTAATCAGACCTCACTGCCATTGGACCTACTTGAAGAAATAGCCCCTATAAAAACTGTTAATAGTGACACCTGTGGTTCATCCAGAGCACCACAAACCTCATGTAGAATATTTTTTTCAGATTTTGCTTCAGCCATTTGGATGATATTAATATTAAATGTAGTTGGACTTTTTCAGTTTACTCAGGTTACTCTCACTTAACTGCCATGCTCCTTTTATAAATCTTGCCAAAAAGACAGATCACAGAAAACAGAAACGATGCTTTAAGGAATACCTTTACAGTATATCTGCACACCACAGTTGCCAGGTGCAGCATTCCAGTTCTTAACTGAGCATACCAGGACCCTTATCTTATTTCTAAATTATACAGAAATGGTAGGAATATACTATAATAGTAGAAAGTAAGAGAAAATCCTTTCTGTCATACAGTATATACACAAGCATGTGAATGCAAAATATCGTTTGTCTTGGCGTGTGTTTGTGTGAATAATGAGGACAGGCTGCTGATCACAGCATAAAGAACGCGGGGTCTCTGTGTATAAATAATGCAGCACAGTGAGATTTCATTTTCTCCCTGATTGACTCTGAATTGGAAAAGCATCCTGTGGACACTGATGGCAAGGAGTGACATCACACTGAAAGGAAAGCGCAGTGTGAAGATATATCAAATAGATCCATCTAGCCGTCGATTTTCTAAACTGCTCATACTGTTCAGGGTTTGGGGTGGGGGGGTAGGGGGTGGAGGCTATCCCAGCACGCATTGAGCAAGAGGCGGGATATTCCCTGGGTAGGTCGACAGCAATGGTTTACCTAAATATTTGGTAATATGAACGTTTTTACCAAACTGTAGCTGAAAGTCCACCTGAATGAGGAGGTCTAAGATTGGGACCAGTTGAACTGCGGTGCAATTCATCTGCATCATTAATGGTATTCTTGCTCTGTTAACAAGAAAACTGGAGAGATCAAATGCTTCCATGATGTATGAGCAGACAAACACTCAAGCCCAACTTAATGCCATGATTTTTTCCCCCAAGGTAGTCAGTGGAGGCAGGACACTCGGGATATACTTCTTTGCATCTTAGTTGCAGAAGAGGTGGTTGAGCTCTCTTCAGTTGTGCGTAATAGAGGTGTTGTTCACACTTGGTTCCTAGTAACTGAGACCTGACCTGGAACCCGAGTGGATCGGAGCAGAATCCCAGGGAGCGTCATCATCATCCCAGCAGGAAAAAATGTTGAGAAAGATGAGAAAGTGAATTGTTTCGTGCATGTTGGGTTTGGGTAGGTTTTCCACAGGGTTGTTTAAAGATTGTCCAAAATTCTGGACCTGTGAAGACCTGTAGTACATACATCAAAACCATAGATGACAGAGACATAGTTTACTGGAAACAGTTGAACACCTTCACTTTGATGAGGAAAGCATTATACAAATTTACCACAGATTAGAACAACAGTAAACAAGTAAACAAATGTGAAAGCAGACCAGCAGGAGAAGAGGCAGAAAGGACAATTGAACTTGAGTTTGTACTCATCTTGTGAAGATGGTTGACTAGTTTGTTTTGTTTGTCGTCATGTGATGTATATTTTTTGTTTTTGTTTACAAATACAGACTGCTGACTAGTTATTTCTTCTTTAACTAGTAAATACACGTGTATGCTTGTGGTCTGCCCTTTGGCTGTAGTCTTTGTGGTGTCATAACATGCTTTGGACAATACATTTTTCATTTTGTTTTCTGAAGTTTTAAGGGCATTACATAGTGCATATGTTTTACTCTTAAATTGTGGAAAGCACACAGTACATTAAGTCGCAAATATAGATTTTTGGTACAACTCATTTCTGACTGGATAAGCTTGGTGGACAGAAAGGTAAATGTTTTTTCTTAGTGGGTTGGCAGTGGATGCCTAATTTTAATAAAACAAAAATGAGAAGATTTTGAAAAATAACACTCATATTGTTTTATAATGAACTGGTGATTAAAATGGGAATAGAGGAAAGTTTTTAGCATTATCTCACTGATATAACTACTCATATAATTCAGTATGAAAATTATGAACAAAATCCATTTTTGAAATGTTTCATGCAGAGATACATGTAAAGGCTATGAGATGTCCTACATTTAGAGAATCACTTCTCTAAATTTGATGTTATAGCAACGCTTTGTAATAATTATCACTGAAACCAAATACTATTATCTGCTGATCAAAAGGATGTGAATATCTTAGTCCTCACATGAGACGCCCCACAGTCTAAAACAAATATGCCTCAGATTGTATCACTGTGAATCTAATTAGAGAACATGCACTTGTCAAGGATATACAGTGGTGGGATATGAGGTAAATGCGAGGGTGCACAGACCCTTGGCCTCATGGGAAAATGCAGTGTATCCCATTCATTTTAGTTTCCCGTGCGTCAGAGCTGTGGGCTGTTTGGTGGCAGAGCTCTCTGTGTGTTATTAAAAGCTGTGCAGTCTCTCTTTGTCAGAACATACTGGGCCGTGGAGAGAGTCAGAGGAGTGAAACCAGCAGGAACTCAGGTTACACTTATTGACTGTGCTTTCTTAGCAGAAAAACGTAACATTTTGAACAAATTTAATTCAAAAGCAGCTTTATCACTGTAGACTACCAGAAATTTTGGCGGCAACTTCCAGTTCAGAGTCTTTGCTATTTCAGACCGCGCTGGAGCCCCAAAGTTTTTCATCCGCATGCACACACGTGACAGTTTTCTTATTTTCTTTCTAGAATGTATTCATAACTGAAAAGGTGAAAAATAACAAAACTCTACATCATATTCACTAAACATGTGTGGACAAATTGTTTTCGATTTGTTTTACCTACATGAAAGTCTTTAGAAAGAATCCTCAGTGCTGTGTGAAAATAATACCTGTGGAAACTAAACATCATAACAAATGAGGCTAATGATAATAATACACTGGATGGATTATGTGAAAAATATTAATAAATGGAAAGTGAAATTAATGAAATATATTAATTAAATCAGAATCAAAATCTGCTTTATTGGCCAAGTATGTGTACACATACCGGTTTTTCGTTGCTCTCTATGTACATACGCAGAAATTGACATAAATGTGGCTAAAAACAAGGACAAGGTAGACAAACATTAACTATGTGCTATATATATAGTACAAAAAACAACAGTAACATTTGTACAAATGATATATATCAAATATCTACCACTTAATAAGTAGATAATGAAATTAATAAATCAATCTATTTCATTTGCAGTGGTTATACATATCTAATTTTAGCATTTCATTAATTCACAAGAGCTTTTTGTAATTGTTTTGTATATATTTTCAAATGATTTCTGAATAGCAATTCAATTTCCAAACCCAGACCTGCGGTATCTCGCTCTTTCTATCCTCCACCTCATTTAAGAAGATGTTCTGCTCTGGTATAGGGGGGCCCTCACCACTGATTTAAAAAAAAAAAAAAAAAAAAAATTATGTTGTAAGCCTTCACGTGAACACGGTGTCTAGAAATGGTAGCTTACCATCCTCTTTCTGTTCACTAGTTAACTTAATTTGTTGATGTTATTTGACGTGTTGGAGGAAGCTTTCGATACAAGTGCAGTTTGGTGAAAGTATTTTCCATCCACTGGGACCAGATGTTAGGTGGGCTTTTATGCTGACAACGTGTACAATACATATTTGATTTTAGCTAACTTAATCAGTGAAGTCATTTCTATCTCCAGAGGAGCTCTAATACATTTTTCTACATCAAAAATTTTAATCTGCTGGACGAAGTGCCATCAAGTTTCTACCTTATTTCCTGCTTGGAATATTCCAGCTCAACTTTCTCCAAATACTCACTGTTTTCGCTTTAGTGGTTTCATATTTCATTTTAGATACAACACAGTGTGCTACCCATTCCTAGTTACAAATATCAGCTGCAGCAAATGGGCTTCCATAAATATACAACAGCCTGTACACCAAGCTTGGCCATATTTTTCATTGGCGAATTGGCAGTCTCATTGTTTTTATTCGCCGGTAACATATGCACCTCTCACTCTCTGCTTGGTAATGATCTTGAACTTTTCAGCAAAATTGCGTCATTAAACGGTGAGATATTTATCAAAAGGAGAGTGCCTCTGTGGAGAGGAGAGAACTTTTCAGTGGGAGGCAGTTTTTTAAATGTTTGCCAACTCCTGTTTGTCCAGTCCGATGGAGTTATTGGGATACAGGGACCTCAGATGTTCAGCAAACAGCGTTGAGGGAATTAGTGGGTCGGAGATTAAGAGGATGGGGGGGGGGTGATGAAAAAGGTGTGAGATGTTAAGAGATCATTAATGCGTGCATGTGTTCTGGATTAGAAATCATTGATCTCAGATGAAGATGTTGGCTTTGGCTGTCTCTATTACTCTTCTCTTGCTGCTGAAGGGGTTTGGACATTTCATCTTCAATTTCCTATTAAACACCCAGACTAATCATTCTTTCCCCTGCTTTTATATCTTCTCTTTTGATCAAAGTCAACCAGTAGACCAATTTTGTGTCTGGCTGCTTCTCTTTTTCTGTATTTTTTCTTTCTCTCGGCAGCACAGCAGGGCAGTTATTCCGGTTAGTTGTCATTCATATCCGTCTGTTGTGAATACCAAATATGTATTCTTGTCTTTGAAAGGGCAGGCCTCATTGCACCGGTGTACAGAAGCTGCAGTTGACCTGGTTGAGCTGTGTCTTGTGCCTCCCACACAGCAATGCATCCTCGGTGCATTTTGCTGGGGTTGATGCTAAGGTGAAGGTGCATGTCACAGGTGCACATCATTCATTCTGCATATTTTGTTGTGAAGCTGGGTATTGCACCCTGAGTATTATTTGAGTACTGACTGAAGCATCGATTATCAAAAACGGTCGAGTATCCAATGATGGGCTCAATCAGTATTACCACGTCAGATGACTGACTTCTATAGTCTTTATTTGAAACAATGTGACGCAATAAATCCTCTCAGCCCACAGTGGGATTGGCCGCACTGCAAACAGATACACCTTTCTACTTCTGTTGCATTTCTGACAGAGTAGCCGGTCAGTGTTTTTGCTGCCTCCAGTGGTCGATATATGTGATTTCAAATGGAAACCAAAGGTGTCGCCAAATCAACCAGGACTGAAAATTAATTACGAACAATATTTTTGTAGAAAGACACTGTTATATTGTTCAAATTAAGGTAGTGAAAAAAAGAATGTGCAGTGCCCAGTCTGTACAGCACATGTTGTACTGCAGGCGTTTGAGGTTATCGACTTGTAGGCTCTGCCACTTCTGCCTATTCTTTCTTTTCATATTCCTTTGGGCTGGTAGCGGCAGTAAAGAGAACAAAAAACATGGAAAAAAACCTCCCCCAAAACTTTCACAACCTCCCACAAATGAGCATACGCACCCACACACAAACAAGCAGTGGCAACAACAGAAAAGTATACCAAACTGCGGGTCCCACACAATGACCTACGCAAGTACACTTTCCATTTAAATATATGAAGTCAGACCTTCCTTCCTCAGAGCAAATAGTGTTCTCAGCCAGTAAACATTAAGAAATGTGATAATACCTCCCTTAAAGGAAAGTTCATGCTCTTTGCCCAAAGTCGTCCGGACTCCTTCCACCACTGTAAGACAGAAAGATACACACTTGTTGTTGTGTAATTATGCAAAGCTTGGCACCATCCAGGGCTGTGCTGCCCCCTCTCCTCCCTCCTGGTGATGACCAAAATGTCAGCATTTTATCAGGAGGAGTCATATCGCGTGGCCTGCACACATAGTTGCACACAGTCAGACACCTTTTTTTCCCCCCATCATGAATATGGATATTTTCCAGATTTCCCACAAATGGGGTGGATTTGTTTTCTGCTCTCACCCCCAGGCAGGTTTAGTGATGACTTGTCAGTGTACAGGCCGTGCTCAGTTTTTCACAAGATTGTTTCTTTCCTGCTTCATTTCCCGCTCTCGCTGATCTTGTCTTACCATCTGCAGTCATGACGGTCACCAATCACAGAGTTGAAACTTTTGTCTTCAACTTCTTTCTTTCTCCATTTCTGCTCCCCCTGTTGTACATCATTAGTGATTTACATCATCATTTACTTTTTACTTACATAGTCTTCATTTGAACTCAAATAACAAATACAGTACATAATGATAACGCTATTGTGGAATTACATTTTCACATTTTCACTTGAATATGGTCCCGTAAACGCTTCCATAGTGATTTCTTCATGTATAAATTGGAATGGGTTTCCCTAGTTGCTGGACTCAGTGAAGATCAGTACCTTGGACAGAAAAGGACTGCAGACTGTTCCAACACTGTGGCTGCAGTTCAGAGCATTTAGTGCATTTAGTCTGTTTCTAAATCTGAATGCTGATTTTTGTTTTGAAAGATTTAAAAATATTATCCCTTTGAAGACAATTTGCAAAGATGAAGATCGCAAAGAAGATTGCAAAGCTCAATCTGAATCTATTTCTTAGATGCAATGCTATGTGATCAAGGTGTGTTGCACTTATGGGTCTAAATTTCCAGTTATTGTCAGTGAAGAAAGCCTATTTATGCACATTTTTCAACTTAATGTAAACTTTATATGTTTGAACATACCTGTAGCTTGTGTTGTGTGTTTGGAAGTTACTGATTGGGCCTTTAGATGAACTGTATTAGCATAGCTTCATCCAAAAACAAATCCACCTTCCACCAACTCCAAAGCTGTTGGAAGGCAAAATGTTGGAATTGTTTATTCATATTTTGCTCAGTACACACTATTAATGGAAGTTTTAGATTAAAATTAGAAGCTGCAGCCTAATAACAACAAAAAAAAAAAAGTAGCCTTCAGGCTATGAGAACTGTTGGGGGTAACTTGATTGCAATAATGCCTTAACTGGTTACTGTAATCACATTAATTTTCTCAGAAACGCTGTAGTGTAACGAAGTATGGTCCTAATTATCTGTAATTTAGTGCTGAAACAATTTGTCGATTAGTAAATCATTTAGTAAATCAATTAGTTAATCAGTGACACTTTTGATAATCATGGAATCAACCAATCAGTCGATTATTTAACCCATTTATCCACCTAAAATTATTTTGCGGCTTACAGCCTGTCAAATTTGAGAATTGAATTTCTTTGGGTTTTCAACCATTTGTTGGCCAAAACAAGTAACTTAAATACGCCAGCTTTTTTTCTAAAAACGTATAGAGTAAAAGACAATTGATTTAATATGAAAAATAATCAACCTCATTGATTAATGAGCAGAGTAATTTCATTACAATTAGTAATGGATTACTTCCTGTTGAGTAACTTCACCAACACTTCAATAACCGCACTGCTCTAATGTAGCAGCATTACTTTTCTAAATAGTAAATATAAATATACTAAATATATTCTTCGTGGTCTAAGGTGTTATAATTGTAATATCAGCGTGTAAGAAATTCTTTAAATACCTGCATGTATAATTTTTATTCTTTTAAAACAAAAAGTAGAGCAGAAAGTATCTTCCACATTATCCACATTTGGGTGTTTGGGCTCAGGATAAACAGATTTGATATTAATCCCGGAATAGTTTCTGGGCAACAGCCTCCTCTTCTGTGGCTTTTATCTTGATTCACTGTGAGAAAAAGTATCCTAATTGGTATTGATTTTTGTAATTTTCCATCTTACCACCACCCTCTGCTTTATTCTGTCTGGATCCTTTCTAATCATTACTTAGATTCTTTATTATTTCTTCATTTATTTAGTTAAGAGATACGATGGGTAGAATGAATTACAGAACAAACACCAAAAGTGATGGATGAGTTCAACAAACAAAGTGATGAGTTAAAAATGTGTGTGTGTGTGTGTGTGTGTGTGTGTTTTTAGAGCAGGTTGAATATGTGTGTTGATTGATGATGCTTTCACTGACACAGAAAGGTGTTCGTGTTGAAGCTGACCAGAAAGGCCTGGCTGTCCAAGATAAAGGATGCTGACCACAAGTGCTGTCGAAAATATTTAAAGTACAAGTTAAACTGCACATGAAAGAAAGTGGGAAGTTTCAGTAATACCTGGGAGCTAAGGTGTGACTTTTAGGAAACAGAGAGCAGCTATTAAGTGGTGATGTTAGGAAATAGGTTTCTGTACATCTACTGTTATTCATTTTGTATGTTCTGCGAATGTAATCACATTTATTCTTTTTCCATGCTAAATTTGACTGTTGATAAAGTGCATGAAGGATTTCTCTTTCATTGGCCTTAAAACTTAAAAGTAATATCTTATATCTTCACTTTCAACATTACATCCTGGTACAAATGTATGTCTTTGCATGCTAACACTTACATATTTTTCACTTTGCCACTGCTTGCACAGCCATATTTAGTCTATTGTTCCATCCAATATGTCTCTCTGTTTGTATGTAGTATTTTTTGTTATTTATGAGCCATGTCAAAGACAAATTTACATCACTTTGTGACGGACCATACAATTTTTCCTGAATCTGTCACCACCCCGCTATTTATTTTCAGTTCTTGTTACTGCTTAGCAGAGTCCATCCTGAAGCAGGTTAACATGGAGTGAATATGACAGGGTGTAACTACATGCACAGTTTTCCCCTTTATATCTGTTAGACTATGAACTGTGGTTATCATGAGTAGCTGGTGCTGCCATTTCCCTCTTATGTCTAGAAAAAAGGTAATTTATGTTGCTTAAGCTACATGCACGCTTAGATAAATTGTTATAACTTCTGTATATTTACACATAGACACAATTATTTTAGTTTTTCACCAATTGTTCTTTGCTTTGACCAGAAGTCATTTCCAGAACTTCACAGCTATCTATAATAAAACAAGCTGCTTTTAGGTTATTGATATAATAAGAGCATGATTACTCCTATAGGCTGACAGTAGGGCAGATCCTGTTTCCCTCCCATTACACTAACAGTGGTTCATCACCAACAACCATCTGCGCCTTTTTAAAAAGTCAGGGTATTTCTCAGTGAAATCTGGTAAAAAGTAAAAATATGAGCCTTAATCATAGTACTGTATTTCATTAATGAATTCATTTGTTACATCTGTCCACAAATACTGGGTGGTGTTACTGTTTGCAGGGCATTTTTTCCTTTTTTGTTAAAGCGGAAGTCTCTAACAATGCACTGATGCTGCATCTGCACTGCTAGAAATTAAACGAGAACATTACGATTTGGCAGCAACATCATTTAAAGTATGTTTCCAGCCTTTATTATCTCATTATCAGTGCACCAAGTTTCCCCCCTCTGACAAGAGGAAAAACTTTTTCTGATATATTGCCATTTTCATTCAGGTTTATTGCACTCAAAATGCGCATAAAAGCAGAAGGTTCGAAAGGTGTCATTAGGCTTCTTTGTTTTGTTAATGTGCAGGATAATGCTTTGTGCAGAGCTTTGTAACAGGCAACCAATCAGCTGCGGCAACAAGGCTTGTTTTGCTGTATGTATGGTCAGAATATACACATCTTTTGAGTTCATTTCAATTTTATTTATATAGCGCCAATTCATAACAGAAGTTATCTCATTGCACTTTTCCTATAGAGCAGGTCTAGACCATACTCTATAATATTATTTACAGAAACCCAACAAATCCCACCATGAGCAAGCACTTGGCGACAGTGCAAGGAAAAACTTCCTCTAAGAGGCAGTAACCAGACTCGAAGGTGGGCGGAAATGCAAATTCCACCTAGAATTTTTAAATAATAATAATGTAATGGTAGTGGTAATATTAATAAAGTAATAATAATGATAGGAATGATAGTCATAGGAATAATGACAATAATAGTAACAAGGCCGATAACAACAACTGCAGTAGCAGTTGTCGAGCAGGAACACGGGCAGCAGGTGGCCCACAACCACAGATCCAGACTCTGCAGCTCCGGAGGTATAAATACCTGCTGAAAGTGACAGAAGGAGAGAGGGGAGAAACGAGAAAGCACAAAACTACGGGAGAGAGATGATGTTGAGTTAGTAACATGCAGTAATGGGATAAAAATGCATACAGATGGAGAGGAGGAGAGAGGAAAGAGGTGCATCATGGGAAGTCTCCCGGCAGTGTAGGCCTATAGCAGCATAACTAAGGGATGGTTCAGGACTCACCCAAGCCAGCCCTAACTATAAGCTTTATCAAAGAGGAAAGTCTTAAATGTGGAGATGGTGTCTGCCTCCCAAACTCAAACTGGGAACTGATTCCACAGGAGAGGAGCTTGATAGCTGAAGGCTCTGGCTCCAATTCTACTTTTGGAGACTCTAGGAACCACAAGTAACCCTGCATTCTGGGAGCGCAGTGTTCTAATGGGGTAATAAGGTATTATGAGCTCTTTAAGATACGATGGTGCCTGACCATTAAGAGCTTTGTAGGTGAGGAGAAGGATTTTAAATTCTATTCTGGATTTTACAGGGAGCCAGTGCAGAGGAGCTAATATTGGAGAAATATGATCTCTTTTCCTCGTTCTTGTCAGTACACTTGTCACAGCATTCTGGATCAACTGGAGAGTCTTAAGGGACTTATTGGGGCAGCCTGATAATAAGGAATTGCAATAATCCAGCCTAGAAATAACAAATGCATGGACTAGTTTTTCGGCATTATTTTAAGTCAGGATGCCTGATTTTTGCAATGTTACATAGGTGAAAAATGGCAGTCCTTGAAGTTTGTTTCATGTGGGAGTTAAAGGATAAATCCTGATCAAAGATAACTCTGAGGTTCCTTACGGTGGTGCTGGAGGCCAGGGCAATGCCATCTAGAGTAACTATATATTTAGAACGTGTCTCGGAGGTGTTTGGAGCCAAGTACAATAATTTCAGTTTTGTCAGAGTTTAATATCAGAAAATTGCAGGTCATCCAGGTTTTTATGTCCTTAAGGCATGCTTGAAGTTTAGCCAACTGATTAGTTTCATCTGGCTTGATTGATAGAATTGGGTATGATCTGCATAACAATGAAAGTTTAGAGTTTCCCCTCGGGGATCAATAAAGTATTTCTGATTTATGGAGTGTTTCCTAATAATATTGCCTAAAGAAAGCATATCAGAATCAGAAATCAGAATCAGAAATACTTTATTGATCCGCGAGGGGAAACTCTTTCGTTACAGCTGCTCACTATCACGTCAATGCACACAGGAATAGAAGTACTAAGCAAATCAAAATATAATACACTATAATACAGGTAAGATAAATTAAGTACAAAGTGGATATAAGTATAAAAGCTAAAATAAGTGTAAGTACCAACATGGATTTAGAGGTTGATAGGTTGATAAGTATGTATGGTATAATAATACAATGTAATCATATAAGTAATAAGTAGTAGTGCAATAATGAGTACTGTCAAGTGTAACTTAACTTTATAAATAAGGTGAACAGAATTAGTCCAAGCACAGAACCTTGCAGAACTCCGTGACTAACTTTGGTATGCACAGAGGACTCACCGTTAACATGTACAAACAGATCGATCTGATAGATAGGATTAAAACCAGCTTAGTGTGGCTCCTTTAATGCCAATTAAATGTTCCAGTCTCTGTAATAGGATGTGATGGTCAATGATGTCAAATGCAGCACCAAGATCTAACAAGACAAGTACAGAGACAAGTCTATTGTCTGATGCAATTAGAGAGTCATTTATAATTTTCACTAGTGCTCTCCCTGTGCTATGATGCACTCTAAATCCTGGCTGAAAAACCTCAAACTATTGTTATTTAGAAAGTCACACAACTGCGACAAAAGCGACTGCTTTCTCAAGGATCTTAGAGCTATTTTAAAGGACTGTGGGATCTAGCCTGTTAATAAAGACAGATTGATCATATCCAGTAAAGAAGTGCTAATTGAGGGTAAAAGTTCTTTTAGCAGCCTAATTGGAATGGGGTCTAAGAGACTGGTTAAGTATATCGTTGAATTTAGTTGAAGAAGTTCGATAGGAGAAAAGCAGTCTAAATATAGATCAGATTTTACAGCTGTTTATAAGGTTCCTGTGTTTGTAGATAAATCGGTACTAGTTGAGGGCAGGACGTGATGAATTTCTTCTCTAATAGTTAAAATTTTATCATTAAAGATCCTTAAAGATCATTAAAGTCGTTTCTACTGAGGGCTATAGGAATACATGGCTCAATAGAGCTGTGACTCTCTGTCAGCCTGGCTACAGTGATGAAAAGAAACCTGGGGTTGTTTTTATTTTCCTCTATTAATGATGAGTAGCAGGCTGCTCTGGCATTACAGAGGACTTTCCTATATGTTTTAAAACGGTCTTGCCAGACTAAACGAGATTCTTCCAGATGAATGGAACGCCATTTCCATTCAAGTTTGCGCAGTGTTTGCTTTAATGACATCTAGAGTAGGAATTGCCTAGTAGGAATTTGCCTAATGGCGTGTAGTCCAGTAATAGGAGTTCAAAAGTTATTAAATAATGGTCCCATGATGAAGGATTCTGCTGAAAGAATATTAAATGTTCGATTTCAATGCCATATACCAGAACAAGGTCGAGGGTGTGGTTAAAACAGTGAGTGGGTTTATGTACACTCTGACAAAAGCCAGTCGAATCTAGTAATGAGATAAACGCAGTGCTATGGCAATCATTATCAACGTACACATGAATATTAAAATCAGCTACAATAATTACTTTATCTGTTTTAAGGACTAAACTCGATAAAAACTCTGAGAATTCAGATTCAAAATTCAGAATAATCTATTTGTTGTACACTATAACAAATAGAATTGGCAGTCGTGTTTTCCAGGTTGGGTGTGAAAGACTAATAGGCTTGAGTCGAAGATGGCTGCAACTCCACCTCCTCAGCCGGTGCCTTGAGAAATGTGAGTATTAATATGACTGGGCGAAGCGGATTCATTTAGGCTAACATCCTTCATGACACAGCCAGGCTTCAGTAAGACCAAATAAGTCAATATGATACTCGGATATTAAATCGTTCACTAGTACAGCTTTAGATGACAGAGATCTGATGTTTAAGAGTCCACATTTAATTCTCCTATTTTGTTGTGCTATTTGACACCGTCAGTAAGGAGTTTTGGGTGGGTGCTCTGGAAGCGCAGAGAAGCGTGTAGGACTGCAACTCTGCCTCCTGGTCTCAACTCTGAGTTGTCACGGTTTCGGTCCACTAATTAAACTAACTCGGCCAGATTTCTAGATATGAGAGCTGCTCCATCCAAAGTGCGATGAACGCCGTCTTTCCTAATCAGACCAGGTCTTCCCCACAGAATCCGCCAGTTATCTGAGTGAAACTATTAACTAAACTATTAATAAATCAAATTCCGTAATTTAATAAATCAAATTCTGTAATTTAAACGAGTCATTCTGGTGACCCTTATTGATTTATCCACGATTAATCCAACGCAACTTTCACCATCGTTTGTACTTCCCAGATGTATGTTGTGTGGATTACGTCTACTGAGAAAATGACAAGACAAAGACTGTCTTATCCTCATCTTTTAAGTACAGAGAGAAGAAGAGGAGTCAGTCATCTTTTGGTGGCCAGGCCTCCTTCTGTCTCTGAATTCTTTAGAAAGATAACCAACATAATCTGTGGCTGCTCTGGCACCCCATGAAGCATCATCCTGTCGAAATAGAGGGTCAATCTTCTGTCCATGCTTCTCTGTCCAGTGCTGTTAAGGATTGCAGGGTATTAAGAGGGATTCAGCCCACAGAAGGGGCCATGGTATTTACTGAATGAGAGCTGAGGACAGGGATGGAAATGGCTCAAATCTCAACCACATACTGACAGAGAAGCAAAACCAGAGAACAAGAAGTCCCCGATGCCGTGGGGTGAGATGCAGCAGTGGAGGGAAAGATTGTGTGGCTTTGTGCACATGCAGAGAAAAGTGGGATCAATTATTGTTTGGAGACATAAGTAGAAACAGGGAGCAGTCTTCAGCGTTCAAATTCATGTGAATAACATTAACGCAAGGCTTTTGTGTTCAATCCTAAAACCCCCCAAAAAAAAGTAAGACAAAGAGGAATGATGTTTAAAAATTCTGATGCAACCATTCAATTAACTGCAATGTTGTTAATTAAAATAACCAAAACATAATCCAATTAACAGACAGCCTAGATATTTGCTGTTGATTAACCATTATCTAACTTTCATAAGTCATACAGGTGAGAATACTAAAATACTATTTTCATTTCCAGTTTGCTCACATAATTCTTGATGAAGAACTATAATACAGACACGCTCTATGTCCACCACATGTTGAGCTTCAACCCAGGGTTAGGAAATGCTCCTTTAAATGTGTGTGTTTGTGTGTAGGAGTTCCTGTATGTTCTGCTTTCTCTCAGTCTCTCCTGCAGAGTGTCTGATAATGAAGCCAAAGGCCAGTAAATGTCAAATGCTGTGGTCTGACTCCCCCTCCTTTCTTCACTCAGATCCTCCTCCCCTGCAGTGACCTCTGAAGGTTTCATGCTGACTGAAGTCATGCAACGATCACGCCACATCCAACCAGCGCTGCACGGTGGGAGTGTAAAACATACTGTGAGTAAACATACTTATTCACACACACATGTGATACACAGCAACAGTCTTAGCCTGTCACACTTCGCTGTAGTGGTTAATGCTTACACATCGCCGTTCAGCTCCACCCAGGTTCATCAGTATTGCCCAGATTATGATTTTCTGCCTCTGGTTACTAAATCAATCTTCAAAATGCCTCTTCTTTAACCTGTACGTGATGCCTCAGACACAACGTCATATTTTTAGCTACATTAGTGGCGTACGTCTCAAGGTGCAGTCGTCATTTTGTTGCTCGGTTTAGACTTTGGTGAAATATCTCAACAACTATTGGATGGATTACCATCAAATTTGGTACAGACTCTCATCATCCACGAGGATGAATCCTAATGACTTGTTAAAATTTCCACTTGTCCAACGCGCCAGCACATGGATGATATCTCTTAAACTAATGACGTTATTCCTGTCAACCTTTGAAATGATGCTAACATAGCTAGTCATGCTAAATACATACTGAAATTTAGCTACTCCTACAGCCTTTCCCAAGGTGGTAGTGCTTCTGTGGCTCCGTAACTTTGCCTCTGTTAAAGTCTTGGACAAAATCTTGACCAAATCAGTGTGCATTTTTAAATATATAATATGCATATGTTTTCATTGGATGTTTCCTGAAATAACATGACATGACATATGCAACTTACAAATGTCATCCATTTGTAAGTTGCACATGAAGAAAGGTCAGGCTCATCAAAAACATGATGATTCATCCTCTGTGGACCATACTACAAATTTTATAATCTGATGTCGCCTGTCAAAAGTGAATCAGTATCAGTGTGGGTAAGACAGAACGTCAGACTTAATAATAGTATTTTAAATAATTGTCAAACTACTTAAGTCACATGAGCCCCACCTTCTGTTTGTAGAATATCTAACAAAATTAGAATGTATTAGCCCACTTTTTGTAACTATGACAACCATGTAGATTTGAGAGCAGACTGAAATTTAGCCTGAAAGCTGCAAGAGGGTTTGTTCCCTATAGGTCAGTCTGCTAGGGACTCTGCAGCACTCTTCACACTGTTTCCTGCTGGGCAGCAGATTGTCTGTAAACCAGGCCACAGCATTTGGCACAGGGCTGGAAGGGAGGCAGCCCCAGATTGTGGTGGGTGCTGGTAGATGCCAGGAATACCAATGGGTCGTTGAACAGTGTGGGGCGGCCTACAGTTACAGTGTTGACCTACCTGTCTCATTAGGAGCTGAGAAACAGGAAGAATAACATGCCACAAAGGTTGCTTCCTCTGCAGTTTGTGACTGACTGTACTTGTGCATGAAACAGCACGTTTATAATAGAACAATCTCTTTCAAGAGACGGCTATTTGTCAGGTTACAGCATATACAGCAAGCACAAATAGGCTTCAAATTTATCATGTACTTTCTCTACTTTTCCTCCTTCTCTTCAATTTTTATTCTTAACTCCACCATATCGGAGACACATTTTTAATTTGAAAATTCCTTGCTTATTTTCATATAATTGAAATTATCTCAGGGAAATGGATGCCAGCCTTTTCATAATGGAAAACAGACATTCTTCCTCAGGCTTCCTTTGCATGATATCCAAAATTCAAGACTGGAAGCAAGTGCATTGCAACCCCCATCTATCCAGGGTTAATTGACTCTTAGAATCCATTTCCAGTACTCGTTTTTCTCTGTTGCCTGAGCCGTATCAATATCACTTCATTATTCCAGCAAACAAAACAGCCGTTCCAAACATAACAAACCACATAATAATTTCTGAACCCTCGCTGCTGGTAAGAACTCTGTCTAGACTATAGTGTACAGTGAGGTGCCATTAGTTTCCAGAGGGTGTTCTCCATCTGCTCACCCAGATAAAACATTCAATTTAATTTGTGTTGCAAGTCGAGCCGCACTCCCATTCTGCTCTGCCTGTGTGAGAGCTACAAGAAGCAAAGACAAGAGCAGGATGTTGGAAACAAAAGCCCAATGGGAGTTTTACCAGTCTGCCTTGGCTAACCCACTGAACATAATTAACTACCTGCATCAAATACACCTCCCAGACACTAGTAAAGTACAGGCGCTGTGGTAAATATTCTGGAGAATGTGCACTAATCTTTTGGCAAACAAAAACCATCAGAGCACAATATAAAGGAGAGAAATCATTCATCTAAGCAGTGCTTCCACATGAACATTTCTCACCTACCATAACATTTTTCTGGAAGGCCTCCATATGTAGCAGTTCCCACTGAGATCCCCCGGCTCTCCTCTTATGAAAATGTGTCTTTTAATTAAACTAGTTTGATGGGACGCATCGGGCTCAGGGGTCGACGCCAGTGATGATCAATGTTTGCCAAGGAACAGAGCTGCGGCACAAGAGCGAGGGCGGAGCTTTCAGAACTCTTTTCCTCTTCAGGCCTGCCTGTTATCTTTCAGCCCCACTTATGGGTACATCTATCCATCTCTGTGTGTATACGTGTGTGTGTGTGTGTGTGTGTGTGTGTGTGTGTGTGGGAGGTGATGATGGTAGTGTTTGGTGCACAGACGGTGTGGTTCCATTTCTACGGCCCATTGTCCTCCATCAGGCACAACGGGATGTTATCAGGCTTAGCCAGGCTCAACCCCCTACAATGCTTCATTACCTGTGTGTGTGTGTGTGTGTGTGTGTGTATTCATTCTCATCCCACAATGCTTCATTACATGTCTCTCCCAGGGCTCCCTTAACATTTCTTCCTGTCTCATTACCCAGTGAGTGTCATGTTATCTGTTCTAGTCATATTTACCGAGCAGACCTTTGCCTTCTCAGAAGCACACACACACACACACACACACACACACACACACACACAGCTGTCATGTTTGTTAGCTGCATAATCCTGACATCAGTACTCATAATGAATAATTACTTAGTGTTTAATCAGTATGTGTGTGCACACATGAGACCACATGGAGATACATACTATATGTATGTAATATCTACAAAGTATTGTATTTTAAAGAATCTGGATCAGTGAAAGGTATTTTTTGTCATATCTATAATTTAAAAAAATAATATGCTAATAATGTCTAATGTTCATTTAAAGTGCATAAAACATGGCATATAGCATATTTAAAGTATATAACTTATGAAAGAAATCAAGTAAAATTCAAGTTTTTGATGTTCTATAGTCATCATTTTAGTGCAAATGTGAAAAAATAGCCCAAGAGAAAAAACACGTACACCTAAAGGTTATTTTCTCCAAACAGTTCCTCACTACAGTGGTTAATATCTTGTGGTTTTTGTTAGTGGTAGGCAAAATGCAAGTGTCATTGCTGAGTAAACAAACTGTATTACGTGTTAGTAAGCTTTAGAGGTGCTGGTTTAGAGGCGCGGATTTTGTAACCAGAACATTGTACTGGACTGGAGGCAGAAGTGTCGGAGGCAGTGAAGATGTTTCTGTGATTTGGGTGAACTGATCCTTTAACTCTTTTCTTTTTTCACCTGTAGGTCGTAAGTCTCTTTGCATTTAGTAGAAATTACTCTACATCTCCTCATTCTAATGCCGACGCACGGAAGTAACAGTCTCTTCAGGAAATTAAGACCTCTGCAGTGAGGTGGTTCAGGCTGGATGCTGGATGTCACGGTCTGCTTTGTTCACATCCAAGTATTCAAAGTCAGTCAGCGCGAGAGCCGATGAATATGATGGCAGGGCTGGGGGCTGCAGCCCGTCACGTCTAATACGAATCTGTCAGGTTATCATAGAAAGTCTATTGATCATCCATATCTGGCCCAGATTAAGAATTTCACAGCACAGTCGATGGAAAATGAATCACAAAAACACAGAGAAATACTGGGACACAGGGAGTTGGGGGAATGTATAATTAGATGTAATTATTCAGCGTTATGCAATCTGTTTTTTTTTTTTTTTAGTTATTTCAAGGAGCTGTGTGTCATACTGGTGTAACATAAGCTTAATGTTTAAATGAGAAACAGCATCCATTTAGGTCTGCTTTTACATAATACAGAATATTTTAACTTCAGCTTTCGACTCAAATATGAACTTAAGCTTTGCAACTGGAAATTTAAAGACGTCTACTTTACAGTCTGTATTAATGGTGGAAGATATTAGATGTGTTGTTTTCAAATGAAACAAAAGTTGGAAATAAAAACAGATTCTGAGGGATTTTTCTGTTAGAACATGTCTTTTCTCATAACCAGCCTCTGGGGGGACAACAGAGCCTCGAGCTTTTGAACAGCTGATTGTGAATGCCTGTTTTTTTAATAAAGGCCAGCTGCCTGCTCAACTTATTATCCGCAGTCTCTATACACAGTGATAAACAAGCACATTAGAGGCCAGCGCATCTGCTGACACCTCGTGATATGCAAGGTCTTTTCAAGAATTCATTTATGTCTAGTATTTTTTCTAAATGGGCCTGGCACTTGTGGATGCTGTGCCTCTGGGCTGCGTTCCCTCTCCAATTAAAATCTGTTTGCCTAATTGATAAATGTTATTGCTTAATATGTTGTGACAGAAAATTAATGGTGCTGGTCATAGCGGGTGTGTGAAGGTCGTGGTGGAGGCTAACGGTTGATGGTTTAATTGGTTTTTTACTTGGCTCTCAAGTCGTTTCTAGCCAGACAAAGCATCCTAAAACCACCCTGATGGCCAATTCTGGCACACTTACTGGCACTTTAATCAGGATCCAGTCCACCAAATTACCTAAAAGACTGTCCTGCTGCCTTTAGATTAGTTAAAGAGAAAAGCCTTCCCTGGATACTCTCATAGTGTTTATATACGGTATCAGTCATCTGATGTTCAAGGGTACCAAGGGTTACTTTGTGATGAATGTTGCAATTCTGTCAATTTTATTGATTTCCCGCATTAACCAGAAGAAACCCTGGAGAGAAGCCATGAACTCATGTTCAGGTGTGTGTGTTTTTCACGTGTAGGACGTGGAGACAGTGATAGTGGAGCAATAGTGCAGACAGACAAAGTTAGCAACCAGAAGAAAGTGTAAGATCCAATAGCTAATGAGCCAGATACTGTATTTATTTCAGAAGTTGGAGACAACAAGAGCGAAAAGGAGAAAGCGGGAGACTTAAGATTTGTCAGGTGGACAGAAACACAACTCCAAATGAATGCTAATGTCACTGTCTGTGTACTGGATGTGTAAATAGGCAACTGTTTGCTAACATGTTATATACATAGCCAACACTGTATCGCAGACATGTTAGCTATGGCTATCAGCTCATTTTTATGCTTTTCTGTGATTAAAGGCTTGGCTCCAGGCTACATTTCAGACCTCTTAACCCTTAGGTGATTCTCCTCTTAACCAGAGTCTGTCTCATTTCAAAAGGTGACTGAGCACCACTGTATTTTTTCTTAGTAAAATCTATTTTCACTACTTTTTATTCTTTACAGTTTTACAAACTTTAAAAAAAAAAATTTAATTGCTTTATGATGGCCTTTAAAGCACTTTGTTAGTGGTTTTAAAAAAAGTACTATATACAACGCAGTGATAATTACTCGCCATCAAACAGGAAATATCTAGACATGACGTGACACATTTGTCCATTTATCTACTGGAAAAAGTAAACTATATAGCAAACGTCCTCACTTGGGTGTTTCAAAACAGTATGTTAATGCACACACTGCTTTACAGTTCTCTGTGTATCTTTATTAGATCTCTCACAGCTCCGTCTCATCTTTCTCCACCTTATTCATCCTTTTAGGAGCTCTATGAAAAATTCATACTTGGGGATGGTGAACAGCCCACTCGTATTTAAAAGAAATCATACATTTTCACATCTATTGGTATATTCAGACTACCTCTTTAGATCTAAATCTGCACTTTACAAAGAGGAGGGAAAAGTTCCATCAGTGGTGGAATAAAGGTCCAAGTAGGCAATTCATTCATATGCTGGTACAGGCTTCTCCTACAACACAATGTGAACATCAATACAATGCCTTTTAGCTATGCTAACTACCCTTTTACCATTAGCAGAAAACAATATTCCTGTTACTTTTAGTGTCTCTACCTGCTTTCCAAATTTCACAGTTGCTTGCACACGGAATAAGGTAATTCATATTTGTAATTGTTATTGATTTCGTCCATGCTTTAAATATGGTGTAACATCCAACAATAATGCATTTTAATCAAATCAAACTTAACATCAGCAAAATAGACAAGCAGGGAGGGTCACCAGGTCATATAAATACACACGCGTGCACCACGACACCGGGTTAAATAAACAGTTAGCTGCCCCATCTGACCGCAGGTCAATAGTGGCGGTGTGGCTCACCTTGTCACTGGCTCAGCTACACTCTTTAATTACACACCCATTGATTGGTCAGGATGTCGATAAGGCATTTAAGCAGCTTAATCCTCGTTGTATTAACATGAGCAATATGCACATAGTTTATGTATTAATTCTCAGCCTGAGGTGGGCCACTTGTATTTGTTGCCTCTTGCATTTCAATCCAGCTGCCCAGGGTTTTCAAGAAATGCCAGTAGAATGAGGAGAAATTGATCGATTTGACGGCTGGTGGCAGGAGGAGAAGGAAGTGGTGGTGCTGATGGAGGAGGAGTGGGGATGTGGGTTGCTGAAGTTACTTTCTGTTTTGCTGAACTGATGCCAAACTGCTGTCTCTTTTCTGTTGCTCTAACCCCAAAAAAATCATTCAGGGAGAGTAAGACATCTCTTAAAGTTAAATTAGAGCTGATTGAAAAAGCAATTTTCATTTGTGTGCTGTTAAGTCCATTCATGCATGGATGCTATCTGTATCCCCCTCTCCCCCCCGCCCGAATCTATACAGTAGATGAGAGTTGTTGCTGAGGGAGTCACTCCATCACCTCCGTGGCAACCTCCAAGGTTCCAGCCCATGAATGGTAAGCACCTTTGGGTGGAGCCGACCCTGGCCGAGGGGAGCAGGGGCCGGGATGGACAGGGAGCACAGGGCCACCGCTTACCATGACCGGGACAGACAAAGTGGAGAGAACAGAGCACTTGCTTTACAGCTGACTGACAGCAGGTTAATTGATTGAACCCTCCCCAGTGCTGCTCACTGGAGAGCGTTTCCCCCTCTATCTCAATTCACCATCTAAGACAAAGACATTCATACTGATCTTTGGCAAGCAGATGCTCATGGAAATGCACTAGGACTGATGACATAATAGTTCCTGTATAATATTAAAAGTGTGTATTCTCTAGTGTGTTTGTGCTACATTCGTTGCAGAGAATCAGTTGTTGATCTCAACAACAAACCTGTAGTAGATATCAGACTTCCACCTTTAGATGTTATTTTAACTGGAAAAAAACATTTTCTCGCTTTGCATATTGCAGAACATTATTAAAACTTCAGATGTTTATTCAACATTTTAGTAGTTATCACACTCTGTGGGAAAATAAGTTATTTTGATGTAGTTGTGCAGCTTTCACTTTTTTTGACAATGTAGCTTCAATAGTATTGTTGAACCTACTCCTGTTGGCAGCACAGCAGTGCTCCATCATGCATCAAAAGTTGTCGGGGCGGCTGTGGCTTAGAGGTAGCGTGGGTCGTCCACTAATCGGACGGTCAGCGGTTCAATCCCAGCTTCCCCCAGCCCACGCGTCAAAGTGTCCTTGGGCAAGATACCCCAAGTTGCTCCAGAGGGCTGTGCCTTCGGTGTGTGAATAAGTTGTTTGTTTTTTTTCTTTGGACTGGCAGTTGGCACGTGCCATCAGTGTGTAAATTGGGTGAATGTGATATGTAATGCAAGGCCCTTTGAGTAGTCAGAAGCCTAGAAAGGCGCTATACAAGTACAGTCCATTTTACCATTCAAAAGGATATACTTATCAGTATGTTACAGATAAAAATAAAAACATGAAAGACCTTTCCAGGCCTATATCCTGATGCTGGGAATGGCTTTCATTTCTGAGGCTCAGAAACATTGCTTTCACTTAAGCTGCCGGTGGATGGTGTGATGGCGAGCCGTTTGGTCTTCTCCCATGATTGTGCCATATATCTATCGGAAATTTTTTCCATTACCCTGGAAGCACGACTCATTGACCTGCGACCCTGTGGTTCAACTGACAATCATCATCACACCTTGAAGTCAAATACTCTCAGCAAATAATGTAAACAACTAAAATATTTATTAACTGAAGATTTTTTTTTTTTTTTTACAGCAAACTGTTATCACGACACAGTCTTCAAGTCAAATGACACTTAACCCTTTGAGTACAATTAGGTTGGCCACTCTGAGCGGGAGAATTAACAATGAACGGACCTGGGGGGGATTCCTCTGCCGTGGTCCTCTATCAAAAACATGAACAAGCACATCAGGATCTAGAAAGTCCAAAACTGCTTATTTTAAAAAGTCAGACATTAAAGGAGAAAAACAATGGCTTGCTTTTTTTTTTTTTAGTAGGAACTGAATCAAGAACAACATTGTCATTTTCAGCATTAGATTTTTTTTTTTTTTTTTATACATGTGTACATAGTTCTATTTTGTCTGGTTCTCATGTAGAGATTTTTCAGTTCATACAGACATGTGTTGAAAAAAAAAGTTGTGTGAAGTGGATAGTCTGTCCAAGCTCCTCGTCTGTTTGCAAAGACGCCTGGAACATGCTGGTCTACGCTCATTCTGATTTCCAAAATCTGCTTCTATACACACAGGCTAATCAAATCGATAATGTTGTAAAACAGTGAAAAGACATTGAACTATGGCAGATACTAAAAGGGTTAAGGCAAGAATAGAAAAATAAAGAAATAGTAAAAACAATAGAAATGTTGCTTCTCTGTCATACTCGACTTGCAACGCTCAGAAACTAAGAAGCTGTAGTGAGAATTATTCACATAGTCTTACTCTCTTTACAGAATCCTGCACTTTACACTGTATTTACAGAAAAACAGAGCCTATCCCACATAAAGAAAGTAGTCCACTAAAATTAACACATTATTCATGAACACAATGATTATTAAAAAACTGTATAATTTTATCATATCGTCGGTATGTAAAAACATTTACACACAGACTTGCAAATAGTGTTTTACAGTAGTCATTATATTTCATATTGAATCAATCAACAGAGCAATCTGAAAACCTTGTTTTCAGTGATCTTTTGTACAAATGTCTGCTTTCGATTGCTGTGTTAAACTTTGATGGGTACAGATACCATTTATCACTTGTTTTTCTTTTGTATGTGTATTTTGTGCACAGTTGACAATTTCAGTTTTACAAGAGGCATTGTGATAATGGAGGAGAGTACACAGAGAAATGCTCAGGTGAGACGCAAACAGATGTGGTGGGGGGGGGAAAGACAAGGACATTGTGACTGAGAGGTCAGTGGCGGCACACCTCGCTGCACGCCGCTGTCCCCTCCAGAGGAGGAAAAAGCGGAACAGCGCGCTCTGTGCACTTTCCCTGCGCTTTCTGTGAGGGAGCAGAAACACGACCAGACAAGAACTAGTTTGACATTAAATAGAGGAAGGTCAGCGGGAGGGAGATGGCGGAGACATTTACTTTCAACTCCAAAGACCAAGGTCACCACTGACGCCGGTTCCAATTCCAAAAATAAAACTTTCAAAATCTCTGCTGTATTGCTCTTAAAACAAGACATTTTTTTGGCCCAGACTGTTGGCATATCGACGTGTGGGTGCACAAATGACACAACTGATCTCAGCTGAGGTTTACTGATGACAAGATTATTCCTTTGGAGAGATCCTCGACTGGAGAGAACAATCATGATATTGAACGATAACACGCAAGAAGCGACTCTACACTCGTGTTAAGTCAAATCAATTTTCATTTAAGTAGCCATATATCACAAATTTGTCTCAAGGGGCTTTGCAATCTGTGCAGTATATGACACCCTCTATACTTAGACCCTCAATTTGGATAAGGAAAAACTCTCAAAAGCTCTCATTGGATACCGTTCATCTCCCGTCTCAGACTTATCTCCAAGGTGCTATACAAGTATGTTGTAGCGAGTGGGATGGTTCAGGAAAAAGTCAAGACGAGTCTCTGAGCCACGTGAATTACATGTTGAGATGGGCACGAGCATGGATTTGACGGTTTTTGTCTCAGATCTCAAAAATTTGTCTGGGACAGGAAAATCACAGTAAAAGTCGTGCAGTCTACACTAGGCTAACCCTGACCTTGATGGGTAATACCAGAATTTTTCGGATTTACTTCTCTGCACAAAAAAGGAACTTTGGCAAAACCAAATGAAAGTTTCATTTTCACTGTGAAGGAGTATCTCAATCTTTGGAAACAATTTTTCATTCTGAGACAGCAAATGAATTCTCCTGAAGGAGGAAAATGAGTCCTGATATCTGCAACTACGCTGACAGTGTGCAGAAAAGCAAGAGGAAGAAGAAAGTGTAGACCTTGACCATTGGTACCAGCTTTGAAAAGAAACAGTTATCCTTCTACTGAAATTATTTTACTTGCCCAAAATTAATAGTTTTATTACTGAATAACTATTTAAACTGACCAAAAGGTGCACCTGGCATGTCAGGTTTCTGCTGTTATCAAGGAATAATTCATGGCCACAACACGTAGTTTGCATTTAAAAGTCAAAACTTTGAGACTGTGTTAGAAATTCCCTCCCTTCCTGTGGAAAAAAAAAAGAGTGATGGACAAACAGAATGATAACGACGACACTTGAGGGAAACATTAGCACTCTCGAGACGAGCTGGAGGATAATGGAGAGAGGTGTGGAGGAGAGGACAGGTCAGGAGACCAGAGCAGCGTCAGAGCTGTTAATGTGTGAACTGTAGCAGGAAAAGCACCAGACTCTCCTGCCTTAATAAGTCTGGCCATCTGTAAACAGATTCGACACTTGGTGACCTCCTGGCATACTCAAATCCAGGCCTGCGTGACAGGGCTTTAATTATCACCGCTCTCTCTTTGTCTTTTTTTATGTCTTTCTGCCACTCTCTGTGTGCGCCATATGGTTCAGACCTGAGGAGCCCTGGGAGACGCCAGAGAAGTCCGACCCACCATGGGCTCTGCCGATTTAATCAACAGCTACGGCTGGTGCTTGTTCTGGCCTACGGGCATCTGTGCACCTTCACACTGCTTTCGATATCATGACTGTTGTTATACGTAGCTATCTGGCAGTCAACCTCATCAGAAAAGAGACATTGAGGCTGAGGACAGACAACAGCTATGTCCTAATTCAGAGCCTGGATCCTCCGAAGGATGTGGCTCATGTAAAGGACCTGAAGACTGAAAGCCAGGGTATACATGAAATGAACTACTTTGTACAAAGTGTCGTCCGACTACTTCTAATGGCAAAAGTGTCGGCTGTTGGGAACATCTCTGCCATCATAGAGAGGGGTGAGAGACAATGAATTGCACAAATGGAGATTCAAACCCTGCATGCTTTCTCATCTCACCTCCACACACCTGGCCAATCACTGCTTGAAGTGGGCGTGCTTGTCAGATTGTCTGTTTCAGAAAGTTCTAAAAAAAAAATTGTCAGATGCCCCCCCAACTCAAACACTGGAAAGGAATGAAGGGAGGGGATTTCAGACGCGGTTACTTGATTATTTTTGGTTACCACAATAATATATGTTTTATGACGACTTCCTGTGTGATCAAGCAATAGTGAGTCTACCTTTAGGCAACATAGACAGCTCACCTCAACATCTGTCCAGCTGTGAATCCTTTTCTTAATGACAACTGATAACACTCAGCTGCTAGTCTCTGGTTGGGGGTTCGAGACGTAATGCTAAACAGGTTTCCTCAAGACATGTGGTGAAATGGAAACAACACAAAGACACGTACACAACACAGTGACTGTGGTGAGAGCGGCTATGGCCTTAGTCTCCGCCTGAGCCACACACACAGACACACACTCACTCACTATTTGTTGACAGAGTTACGGCATAAAAGCACAGCCTTAACACCCCAGTCTGTCCAGTGTGTGTTTGTATTTTCTGTGCACACGCTGGCATGCACGTGTGTGCGTTTTATGAATCCAAGGGGAGAGTCGTAAGATGAAGGAGGGGGGCGTGGCAGTCCCGCAGTGAAAGGAGGAGAGGAGCAGTGAGGAAAGGAGGACAGGAGGAGGAGAGCTTTAATTGTTCTGAAGGCAGTCGAGATCCACCGAGCAGCAAACATTCCCATTCTGAGCAACACAGCATGAAAAGACAGGAAAGAAGATATAGAAAGTATTAAACATACTGTAGTGTATTATAATATGCTGTACATGTAATGACATGTCATGTCATGTAATAGCATGAATCAGAGCCCGGCTGGTCCAAATCACTCAAATTATAGACTTACTACAGAGGGAACGTGAGATGTTAACATGTCGTCTACAATATCATTAAAGGCTCGGTTCACACAAATTACAAAAGAACATAGTGTATTTTCCCCCTACCACTTGTGGTATCTAGTCATTCAGTTTCAGGATTGTCTGCTATGGTTTTGAAATATCCATCTCTGAGATTTATGCTGCCACTCCAGTACATTGGAGGTGAACAGAATTTAGGATGTGTGGCTCCAAGCAGTGACAAATTTGAGAAATTGAACAGCAATATGTCTTTCCACAGACAAGGTCCCAGTTATTTTGGATAATCAACAGACCTCACTGTCACAGTGTCACACTTTTCATTGGAACTACTTTCTACTATAAAACAGTCCCTATGAAAAGGGTTTCAGAGGGCAATATCTCAAAACCTTATTTGCATGGCTCGGTACCTCAAAAATACGTTTTATGTGTGTTGTTTGGCTGAACTATGTCTGATATTGTGAGTGACCAAGTGTCTTGGAAGACAGACAAGCAGGCGTTGCATATCCTCCAGCACATATTCAAAATAGTCACTATACCACAGTTTCCACCTCCAAGGATTTTCTTCAGTCCCAGTAGCCTGTAATGCCTACCATTACCTGTAACATTGTGAAGGTATGGAGGAATTTAAAAATGAACATGAACTGAATCAAGTTTCTGTAACAGCAAGATATTTTTACATCTAGTGTTCTAGTTGCAGGGATGGACAAACAGCAGATGGGATAAAAGCACTATTGCACCTCAAAAACTGGCTAACTGAGCATGAACTATTTCTGAGAATATCAAGTTTGTCCAAGTGATTTTTTTGGTTGAGTACTGAATTGGCCACACCAGTGTTGAATCAAACATGGATGCTGCACAGTAAAGCAAACTTGATTGTGGTTGTTGTTGCTTTGGCCTACCTTACACTTGCAGGTAGTACAGGGTGAGTTGGGCATATGCCATGTGTCTCCGCTGAGGCGGACGACGCCTGCAGGGTCCTGGCACGTCTGCCGGATGTCATACGACAGGTTGTCGGCCAGGCAGGGGTCTGTGACGCAGCGCGGGCAACACTCGCCCTCCGCCACCGCCGTGTACTCGCACATCAACACGGGGCAAACCAGAGGCCAGCAGTCCACCTCCCCCTCCTGCAGAGACAGAGAGAGGTAAAAAAAAAAAAAAAAAAGGAGGCAACACAAATGTCGCTGTGTGTTGGTTTTGTGTGTGAATCAGCTGATCTGGCAACTGCAGTTACAGCTCACACGCTGATTTGTTGCCTCTCTAATTAGAGAGGAGGTAATTATCTTAGCCCTCCACATCCACTTACACACACACTGCTGAGCAGCAGATCGGGGCCAGGTACTAAACAAAACCCAGCTCTGAGCTTCATGTTGATGAGGAGATTCTGTGTTTTTGATGTCATCTGTTTCTTCTAACAAACCAGTTTCACAACACTCAGGGATTTAATATGAAGGTCAGCTTTTATTTCTGTTGGCAAAACACATGTAGCTTCTGTGTGAATGTGTGTATGTGAGAGTGTGTGTTTCTGTGTACGGACCATGCAGCGACATTGCTGGCAGCCATACAGCCAGGATGCTCCGCTGCGGTAGAGCGTGCGTCCACTCTGGTCCAGACACTGGCTGCTGGGCCTGTTGTCACAGCCAGGACAGCAGAACAGATCCTCGTCTGGGTCTCCGCAGTCACAGGGTCTCCTCCTGCAGTACGTCTGCCCGTCCTGCACAACAGAGGTCACAGCAGTCAGGGGGCAAACAGACTTAGGTCATGATAGTGGCATATGTAGCTGACTTCAAAGAAATAGTGCTAACAAAGACTTCACATGTCGCTTCATATCCTGGGCTGTAAAGTACTGTTCCTGAGTTTCTTTATCATTGAAAAGGTGGGTCAGCCTGCGTTCAACAGCAGCTAAAACTGAAAGCTTTCATCAGTCTGGTTACAGTGAAGGCTTTAAGGATTCCCTGATGCCCTGAATTTCGTTTCAAGGCCTTTTCATCTCTGAAATGAATACAATCCTGGAGAGAACACTGAATGCCTGACATTTTTTGCTATGAAAGTGGTGCAATTGCAAAGATATTGAATCTCAGTTTAAAAAAAACCAGTACATCAGGATTCCAAGACTTCCAAGGGGCATGATCAAGGTGTGTATCTGAGGGAGAGCTAGTTAACAATTTTGCACACTGGGTCATTCAGGCAGATTATTCAAGGCCATCATACCTACAGAGGATTGTAATGTGTTGTAACAACTCTCAATTCTCCATTTTCTAACAGAAATTTATTAGAGCTGTGAATGAAGGAACAGTGTGTTTGAAGTTTGGTGTCTGGGCTGAAATGCAACGTCAAATGCTGAGGAATCTGCTGGTTCGGGGGGGGCCTCCCCATTTGCTGTGTCCCTGGCTCTCTGTCTCTACCTGGAGAAAACTTTATGGTCTGTTTTACTCACCACAGCCAGCACTGTCTGGCCCGGGGACGACAGTGTAATGGAGATGTAAAAATGTTACATAAAATGGCTGTTAGAAAATGTATGGGGGCCATAAAATCATTCCGCATACCGTTAAAAGGGCAATACAGAGCCAATGTTTTATCGATGCATATTGTCCTGCTACAGTAACTGCTGAGTCCCAGGGTACCAATACCAATGGCCTTGGTCTTTATGGTTACGGCCCCTGGACTTGCTGAGAAATTAGTGCCAATTGTACTGTGCTGGCAGGACGCATGAACGCAGACTGTTCATGTTCATGCCAGGAATAAGACCAGGCATGCATGCTAATGCTGCACTGTTGTGCTAACCGAAACTGTACTGAACTATACTGCTTTTTTATGTCAACTTCGATGACAACAACTTTATGATGACTACAGATGACTTTACTTTTTATTCAATAGGTATTGAATAGGACTTGTTTTCTAGGATGGAGTCCTAGGATGAGGTATTCCTTTCCAGGGTATTTTTTTCTGAAGGTAATTTAATTTAAGAGCATTTTGGTCTTTGTTGAGTCACTTCTGTAGAACTCTATTATCTAATTTAACTTCAATTTAATTTGTCCTTTCATTTTCCTAAAAAATTAATGGTGAAAGTTGAGTGTACAGAATCTTTATAGAAGTTTCCACCTTTGATGTCATGTGCTGGTGAGTTTCTACAAACTCCTTCCTGCTCTGCCCACTGTCAGCTTCCTTTCATGCACTTCTTCACTTGCCCTATCTGGCTTTAGGCCCCTCATTCACAAATTTCAAACATATCCAACCAATCAAACTTCCTCCCATATTCAATAAAGCGGTCAACAGTTTCATGTGCATTTACTATGAGTCTGTGCTTTCTGACCCTGATTACCTTCCATTTCTCTCTCCTTTTTAACAAACCACAGTAACTTTCAGGCTGCCGCACAGTCACCAGGCCACTGGCATCCCACGTCTGACTCCAAAACCAGCAGGGCAATAGATCCTGAAGGCATCCTGAACACCCCCAAATGTGAGCAGAGCAGCTCACTTGTGTCACACTCTTGTCTTTTATCTCCACTTAATGCGCTGGGTCTATTTTTGTCGGTATAGCTTTTGTCTTTGTGAAATTCCCTTGTGAACATTTGTAAATGCATACATTCATTGACAATTGACATGAAATAACTATTTAATGCTGCATTTCATTTGTTATTAACTTGTAGCAAAGCTGTTTTCTCTCATTTATCTCTAATTTTCTCTATTTATGTCACTCTGAAGTCTGTGAAGCATGAGAAGGAATGCTACAGATTCCCTTCTGCTAATATACACTATTCAGGAAATACAGATACAAAATAAAGAGAAGATAGCGCTCTGCATACAGTGAATAAAATGGGTAAAGTTCAACCACAAAGTATCTGTTAACACATCATAAATGAGCTGCAAACATTTCCTAAATATGCTTGTAAACGTCACCAAAACAACTCTAAGCTATATTGGAAACGTGGCTGCTGAAGGACAGCCTGCATGAAGATGCTCTGCTTCTGAAACACTTCCAATGGACATTTGATCCAAGACCTCGGCATGACGGAGCCAAGACAGAGAGCGATGCAGCTCAGGGTGTTTACGTTCAGGTGATCATCAGTCTCTAAATATGTCACATGAACTGAACCAAAGTTTAGTTCATGTGACATATGAACTTGTTGCAGAGGAAGCATCTCGTAGAGACAGTCACTGAATCGGCATGTTGGCAACATGATGTTAATCACCAGATGTAGGCTGTTCCAGTTTTTATGTTAAGACAGAGAATTGGATGTATTTACTAACGTGTTGAACTGAAATGTCATAACTCGTGATAGACAAGAATCATAGAATTTGCCTTTCTCCTTGGTGTTTACCAGGGTAGTTCATGTGAAACGTCTTGGTGGTAAATCTGGAATTTAATGAGCCGATGAGAAATCATTGGAACCACCGCTCTCAGCTGTCATTTTATTCCAAATAACCCTTTGAGTCTGTTTCGTATTAATCTCACTCACTGAGCCTCACCTTCCCAAAGACAAATCTGATCAATATCTCACTTTCCAGCTGCCACACTGCACCACCTCATTCTGACTCCTGAGCACAGTATTGAGTTGTTAAGCTGCCACAAATATTTGTCAGAATGTAATGCAGGCCAATGACAAACAGATGAGAGCACTGAGGGGATTTTTCCTTGAGTTGACCCTGTATGATGCTTAATTTGGTCTCCTGAGGTAAAAACGCTCAGAAAAGTCAGATATTTTTGTGTGTTTCATAACTATCCATACAAATGTTAGCTAAATCAACTCCAGTCAATTACTTGTGTGGCAGAGGTTTAGGTAAAGATGGACATTAATGAAACAAGGAATAATTCCAGTTTATTAACAACGTGGGTGGTTTAGATGATCTCTGGAATATCAGATATATTCCATACAGTTAAAATGAAGTAAATTGATACGATTTCTGTAAAAATCAGAGACTGTCAAGGGATTTGATAAATATCTTGCATATGACTAGTGCTTGCCCTGTGGTTTTGTCCCTCCTTACTGTCTTTTCTCTTTCACCTTCCTGGGGGGTCCTTGGATGATTGGAAAGTGATACTCCACCCAAAATCTGTTGAGTATCAAACACTCACACTTTGTAGACGTGAAAGGTGGCAGTTAAACATTTGTATTTTCCTCCTTTGCAGAAAAAGGAAGATTGTCACATTAAAGATTAATTAAACATTGATGAATACATACTCTGTACTTCTTCTTGACGATATACAGTATACACACGCACATATGATAGTCTGTGTATATTTTCTTCACTATATATATTAACAGCTTAGTTACAGGAAGTCATGGAAGAGAGATAGAGTTTTAGATCATAGCTACGATGAAAACCCTGAGTTAAGATCCTCCCCCAGGTTGTGAATCACCAGTATTGCTAAGTGTAGTGAAATTGTATGTGTGTGTTTATCTTCTGTACCTTGCAGGAGCATATAGCACAGCGGTCAAAGCTGGGTTTCCAGTCTTCTCCATTGCGTCTGATTCCCTCCTCCTGTGGGCAGTCGCCGCTGCAGCCCGGACCAGACGTGCACACACAGTCGTAGCCTCCTGGGAGGTTCACACACACACTGTCATTCCAGCAGGTGTGTGTCTGCAAACTGCACTCATCGATGTCTGGAAGACAAAGAGTAAGCCATAGTGAATGGCTTGTTGTAAAAAAAATGTAGGGAAATTATGTTTTTGGACAATGTAATTTTGTGTGTGTGTGTTTGTGTGTGTGTGTGTGTAAATGTGTCTTTCACAGTTCTGTCAATCTTGTTGTGGATACAGCTAACAAAACAAGGCCAAATGAGCTTTTCTGGAGAAAAACTGAGATCAATAAGAAGCGGAAGGTTTTTATGCAAGTTATGATGTTTTATTGGTATATTCTATTCTCTTTTCTCGCTTGGAACAATTACATCTATTTGGAAATGCAAAATATGTTTGACCTCTCAAATTATTTTTAAGTTGTGACATTAAACAACATGACATTGGGCTGGGTACTGAAGCTCAATAGTTTCTTGGTCCCACCCAAATGTGTCCTGGAGTATCAATTATTTCTTGATCTAAATCATAATTTTGCCCATTTTAGACAATTTTATTGTGTTAAATTGGCTAAATTATTTAGCAGCATTTAACATTTGAGAACTGAGCCAAAAACCCAAGACTTCTTAGTAGAAAAACATGTTTATATTTCTCAATGTAAGGTATCGAAAAAAGTATTCTTTCAGCATTAGTATTGAATAATTTCTAACGATACCTAGGCTGTGTGACATTAATAAACAGTTACTTTGACTTTGATACACAACCCTGTTTCCAAAAAGTTTCAGACAATATACTACTCATTTGCTTGCAGTTTGGATGAATTATAAGTGATGTCTGGTTTATGTTCACTAGCAACGTTTTTTTTTTTTTCTTCATTGAGAGCTGTAGTGTTGGACAAAGCGCATGTATTACAGTACAAGATGCATCGTTTCTCAGCTCTACACAGAGAACTGTTTACCTTCACCAACTCTGTGGTAGAAATAAATGTGGTGCACATTTACTTCTAATTACATTTTCTATTTCCTCACATTACTATGGAGCCCGGAAATTGTCAGGTGTAACATTTGTATTAATTTGTGTTGTGCACAAATTAGTATTTCAGCCCTCAAGTCACTTTAATCATTCCTTCAAATGAAGAGTGTTCAGTTATTGTAGTAGTAGAAACTGAAATTACAAGTTGTTGTGGTCAGTTAGGGAGGAGCACCTCGAGGGTTAGCAGCAGGCTTGCAGCTGTGTTTTAGTATAGTGGTTTCTTTAATTTACTAAATCAATACCCACAAATTAATAATGTAGCATTCTTTATCTGCACAGTATTACACACATTAAACAGTAAACATATGAGGTATGTGGATATACTGTATGTTTTCGGGTTTTGACTGTTAATCACAGCATTGTTTTTTTATCCCTTACACGTGTTTTAAGGGATTTTATTCTGTTATAATGAATTTAAACAAATTATTTACATTATCATTTGAGGGAAGAAATTAGGTAATATTTTACACCGCTTCCCTCTAAGTATATATAGTATACCTTGCATACATACTGGCATCATAGCTTCAGTCACATCAATTACTTACAAATACTTTCTCTTTGTGGAGTTAGCTGAATCATCAAAGGAATGACATCTGCTCAGTCAGCTTATTTCTCACTTTTCCTCTCTACAAAACCAGAACCAACATGAACAGAGAGGACGGACGAACAGACGGACAAATTCATCTACTTTTCTTTATCAGCGTGACACAGGAAACGCGGTGCCAAAAGTCTGTCCCTACCTTTTATCAAGCCATGACATTTAGCTCTCCTTTTTCTCACAAATGTGAGCTGTTCAGAGAGAAAAAGACCAAAGTCCTTTCGACAGTAGCTCTGCTCTCCCCTGCCAGCATCTGCTGCCTACAGCGATTGATTACACCCACACGACACTGACAGCATGCTACTAATGTTGCATGAGCAAAGCTCCAAAGTAGAAAAACTGAAACTAAATTAAAAAATAAATAAATAAAGGAATTCTGTTTTAACCATGCTCACTACTATGAGCAACGTGGTCGACAAGTCCATTTACTTTCTACACCGTTGAGTGAGATGGGAAACTGTGGGGACTGTCACAAGTCTAAAACCCCCCCCCCTAACCTGCCGATACACTACGTTTAAGTTTTATTGAACAACATTTCCATCAGGCGATCAAAAGAGTTAATCCTCTGTACGGTAGCCATTTTAGGAAATGTCAGACTCAGCTCTACATGATCAGACTTGGATCAACTTTTATCTGTCTAAGCTGTACTTTGTCACTTTCAGGTGTACTTTGAGTTTAATGTTAACATAGCAAATTAAAATGTTTAAAGGCAACACACCAATGGGCATTCAACCTATTGTTCAGTATGTAAGCCCACTCACCAGTGGTGGCGAAACACATATCAGTCAGACACGCTACTATCCTACGTCCCTGCTTTGATCGTGGAAAAGCAGGAATTTTATCACATATTTGAGTTTGAATCCCGAGATTGTCCCATCCTAGCTTCTGTACTTAGACTACTTCTGTCTTTCCAGCACATCCAGTGTGTACTACAGGTGTCAAATTACATAGTGCCAAAGTGAAACCTGAATTTGTGGGATATTGTTCCAAAAGTAAGAAAACCTAATTTAAAATCCCATTGAAATTTGTAATAACAAAAAAAAAAAACAAGCTTGGAAGAGAGCCTTTTTCAACAGTATGTCATGTGGCTCACTTCATATGTCTATATAAGGACGGTAATTCTTAAAGAAAATGATCTAATATCATTTTTTTGCTGCCTTTAACAAACCCCATTTTCCACAAACCCTAGACCACAGAGGCAAGGCAAGTTAATTTGCATAGCACATTTCAACAACAAGGGAATTCAAAGTGCTTTACATAAAACATAAAAGTAACATGAGGCAATATAAAAAGGCCTAAATACAATTAAAAATAGTTAAATAGAAAATTAAAATGGAGTGATGTGATCTACTTTTTTGGTCTTAGTGAGGACACGAGCAGCAGCATTTGGAATCAGCTGCAGCTGTCTAATTGATTTTTTAGAGAGACCTGTAAAGACACCGTTACAGTAGGCGAGTCGACTGAAGATAAAAGCATGGACAAAAGCAAGTAAGAGGAATAAACGCAGACCAGTCGGCAGAATAAAATGTTGGCATTGTACGTTTCTGCAAACCACGAATACGTTGAATATCGCCGTTTTAATACATATCATATCAACATTTCTACAATACGTATCATAGGGAAAGTGACGTAGTTCAGATGACATCTTTAAAAACTGACTTTCTTCGTTGAAGGAGGAGGGTTGAGTGGTGGTTAGATCGTTAGTCAGATTCGTTAGTGAGATGACTGGAGAAGCAAAAGCAGAAGAGGCCGCTGTTCGAGACCACCGTTTGCTTCCGACAAAACCGGGTATTTTTAGCGAGACGCTGGGACATTTGCAGCCGTTTTTCTGGCGAATGGGTATTTTAAGCCAAATCATAATATTTTCTGAACCCTAACAAGTGGTTTTTGTGCCTAAACCTAACCAGACCTTAACCACAGCATTTGAAACAAAGAGATTCAACGTATCCATGGTTTGCAGAAATGTACAATGCCAACATTTTATTCTGGCGATAGGGTTGGATAAACGCCATGGCTCGACAAAGGAGATGAGTCCATGGACCAGCTGAGGGGATGTAGTTAGTTCAGACATGTCTGTAAGCGTTGGTGAATTTTACAGATATGGACAACACCAAGATGACGTAGGTACCCACGCTGCTGCGCTGGTAAATTTTCAAAAGGACATGAATTTCTTTGTATGCTCACAAAGTAACTGTTGTTTGACTTTGTTAAAATCACAAAGGTCTCAGTTTCTAATACAGTCGTAAGTGCTGTAGTGGATGCCAGTTTGTCTTAGACAATAGATAGTAATTCCCAGGAACGAATTCAAAACGCTTGGTTGTTGAATTTGTGAACAAAACAGCGCATGCAACGTGCTGAATTCCTCCTAAAGTGACCCTGAATCCAAAAGTAAGCTGATTTATTGCAACCAACAATCAACTTCTTAAAAGAATGTAATGCTATGAAAAGAAATACCAAAGCAGCAAAAATATATGACTTGTACCGCCAGACGGTTACATAGAAATGTTTAGAGCCTCTGGCCCAAGTTGCTCACACTCTGAACTCCATGCAACATACATTTTTGTTTTCTCCAGTAAAGAATGATGAGTGGAATCCGGCAGGCAGACCTACTCTGGGTTGACGTGGGGCTTGGCCGATGCTGTGGCCACAACAATACACTGTGACAGTGCTGAATACACACTCTAATGGTTGCAGTATCAAGTTTGCTGGATACAGAGAGAGAGGAAAACAGCTCAGCCGAGATTTTTTGTGACTGCGACAGACTATTTGCATACACTAAATGAAATCCCCATCAGCCAGTCAGACATACTGTACCTCCGCTGGTGAAGGATTAATGCTCTTCATGCTACATTCACCACATTCAGCCACAAGCTGCTGCTCGCAGATGAAGCATACTCTACATGTAGGCTGTGAAAGACAGTCTTACAACCAAACACAAAGGCCCTTCGGAGAAACCAGCTGAGCACAGCCAACCATATGAAAAACTTACACTCACACCCACATGTGCTATTACACATGGAAGCACTAATCCTGCAGTGTATGAACATGAAAACACACATTCACACAGGCATAGACATATACATGCAGGCACAGAAAACAAATAAATCCCTCTGACAGATGTAAATAATTAGAAGGCAACAGAAAGCTCAGTATTTGAGTATTTAAATGATATTTCTTTTGTTTGTCTCCAGGCAGCTCATATGGAAAGGTCATGTACATCACAGGGAGAGAGAGAGAGAGAGAGAGAGAGAAAATGATGCGCGCACACTGTCGTGCATGGTGACAGTGGGAGTTTATGGTGTATTATCCTCATCTTTATGCACAATCTGTTTATTAAAGCCACCTGTCTCTCTATAAAGCATTAGGCATAATAAATGTGTTTTGAGATGCAGCCCATGAAGCTCTCAGCAACAAAGCAAAAGGACTGCTGATTACAGCTGCTCTGGTCCTCACCACAACAATATGCAGTGTAACACAATGCAACATAATAAAATGTATTGAAGTGTATTGCATCACGCCATAGCCAACTCAACACACTGCACTGCAACAAAACCAAACTTAGAACACAATGAAATCCACCATGAGTAAACACGAAATAACCTAAAACATCACAGCGTATTGTGACAATTGAACATAATCTATTGTAACACTTGTGATGTTACAATATATCATACTGAAATCTTATGACATGATACACAAGGTATTGTAAGAATCTTAATGTGTTACATATGTGTGTATATATATATCTGTACATATTTTACACGTGGGGGGAAAAAAACAGACTGTATGTGTGAAGTGTCTGTATGAACAGACACTGTAGGAATTTTCTGAAAATAGTATGTGAAAGTGATGCTTTTTGGCTGTTGATTTGCATCTGAAAGTTATCCGTGGATACGTTTTTGAAATATCCCTCTAACAGAAAAGACCATAAAAAAAAAAAAAAAAAAAAAAAAAAAACAACCACCTAAGCTCCTTTGTCAAATGCAGTTATGAACACAATTACTTATGTACATATACACAGACAAAGGGACTTTCTGCTTACTCAAAACATTATCCTCTTCTGTCTTACTAATTATCATCCCTAGTGCTGTCTGCCATTTCCTGCATGGCCGTCACATACTCTTGGCCAACACGCAGCTGTTGATGTGGTTAACTGAGCTCTGCTTTGAGCTGGCTCTCTTATTACAAAGTGCATCTTTCTGTTTGGTTCACTCATGAGAAGCTGTTGGAGGGATATTGTGGAGAAGAAAAAATCCTGTTAAATTATCATTTGTACTTATTTCCCCTGCTGGCTTCCAGCCTAATCAGGGTCTGAAATTAAGTTTTTTCCTCATCTGCCACTGTGGCAGGTTACTGAACATTTCTACTGGCCACTCAGTTTTTTTGTCTGCTACTACTGAAATCTATGTAGAACACTTTAGAATTGTAAACACTGAGTCAGTGGTACATGACAGTAGAAATATGGAATATATCATGTAACCTTAATCCCTGACTATTCTTAATTTATGAATTGCTTTTTAAAAATAATATTTATTAATATAAGAAAAAACTATGCCATGGTGGCAGGTGACCTGAAATGTTTACCTGTCACATCCAACATTTATCCTGTATTTGGCAGGTGGCAGGTGGCAGGTGCTAATTTCATTCTCTGAGCCTAATACTGCATAATGGGGGGGGAGGTGGCGGATATACTGTCATAGCTGCATGCACTCGTGTTAAGGAGTGACACATACACAACACGCACGTCTACACATTACAACACACTAGTATCTATGCTGTAAAGTCTAGAAAAGCAAATTCATTAATGCCATCTCTCATGAAAATAACTGTTTTCACTAATCACATTGTATAAATCATATTTCAAGTCATGAATATGTTTGTTGAAAGCCTCAACAAACAAGTAAGTTAATGTCCAATTAGACTTGTGACTGATGTAACGTCTCTGTTTGAGTCATTTGCCGCAGATATGAGTTATGTTTCGATTTCTAATGTGATTATGCCATCTTTTAAATCATGCTGATGGCATAAGGTTTTTGTTTGTAGAAAAATGAGACAACCCAAGTGAAAATTGGTGCTGTCTATGTGCTACTTCAGCCCATTCATGTAAAAGTGATGTGCATTGCTATCTGCCACACTAAGTAAGTTTTCATCCACTTGTTTTATGCACATTTTGGTTGTTGTTGGTGTATTGATAAAAGCAAAATGCGACTAAGTACAAGGAAAAAGGCTTAGCGAATAAATCATACACGACATACATGAAGCATGTGACTTTTAATTACATCATCTAGTTGTGCCCTCTTCGTCTGCAAGAGTTTAATGGCATCGACTGGACTCCTGAGTATCAAACACCCTTTTAGACTTGAAAGTTGTGTCTAAAAACTGTAGCGGGATGGAAGCTATAGTCAGCTTGGATTCTTTAGGAGCTATAATGTGACACAAAAGTAGTGAACTTACCTCTGGTGTGGAGAAACTATTAGTGTTAGGAACATACTGCACATAAGGACCACAGCAGAGAAGTGGATTAGGCTACAGGAATGATTTTCTATGAAAGTTTTGATATTTTATTTCACTGTGACTCTGGAGACCATTCGAATCTATTGTAGTTGCTGTGAATCCAAGCTGAGTACAGCTGCCATCATCCACATAGGAGCAAGCTACAAGCTTTTCAGAGCCGCTTTTGTGAGTTATTGATACCCAGCAGATAGCTTTTTAACTAGAGAATTCCTTTAATATTACCATTAAGAGAAATATCCACTTAACTGGTTGTACTATATCTGTCATGCTTAATATATTCCATTTTCATTTGTGTTACACCCACTTCCTCGCAACCTGCCTTGGTTCCCTGAATGCCTTTTGACAAGTCCGTTACAAAGAAAACTGACGCCTAGTTTTAGATTTAGGTGTTAAAACTACTGGTGTTAATATTAGTTAATAGTTTTATATTCTGGCTTATTTTCGGCTCCTGTTGATGTAACAATTGATGTCTGCGTTTTCTCTTTTCTGTTGATGGATTTGTCTTTTTATGAATGTCATTGAACATCAACACAAAACTGGCTTGTGAAAACGGCACTGACTCTGAGGGACGGACTTCAAAACCAAACCACTTTAGACTATCACACTGCAGTACACACCTCCTGTCAATATCTGGATCTAACATCACGTCTGTTTGGTCAGTTGTCTATCAATGCAAGAGAACTGAATGCAAAGTTCATCATAAATAGTTGTATTTTTTGTTTGTTTTTACCTGTGAAACTGTTCTAGCATGGATGTTCTTTAGATAAGGTAATACTAAGGTAACAAGTAGTAGATTTACCAACTCGCACCTCCTATGCCTAAAGACTGAACTCTGAAAGCCAAAGATTTGACTCTTGAACCGTCATAGTCACCAAGTTATGCATGGAAGAGGTTTATTAATAGAAAAACGTTCATTATATTTTGCAGTAGAGGTTGTGATGGCATATAGCTGTCTCTGAATTAAAAAATTTAAAATCACTAATTGAATGAGGAACACGAAGTATGTCTTACTTTGACAGAAAATAGGAAATCACAAGGGCAAAACATTTGTGAAGTGGTGACTCTGCCTTTAAAGGTGTTCTGGATGGTGTTGAATCTGTGTGGTAATGTGACACGAAGCTGCTGTAGAGTAAAATCTGACATATATGGTACGTCTGTCTATCCCTTTCCTTAAGAATTGAGATTGACTGAAACCACTGTCTGGGGGAATGCGCTAAAATCATGCCTCTCCCCTCGGAGTAAATGAATCAAATCGGACTGTTGATGTTGCATTTTGATTTAAAGGTTAAGTGAAAGCAAAAGCATTTTACTCAGCCAAGCGGTCCTATTTGCCGCATCCATTACAACTTTACACTGGTGCTTAGCCAAAAATAAAAGCACTGCCTTGGATTTGTTGAGTGATATTTAGTTATTCTGAGCTCCTGCTCTCATACATGCAGAATGTCATCTGTGATATGCTGAACCACTGAGGTAATGTCAGTGCCAGGAATCAGTGAGCAGCTGTACTTGTGTTTATTGCTGTTAGCATGCTAACACGCTAAACTAAGATGGTGACCATGGTAAACATTATACCTGCTAAACATCAGCATGTTAGAGTTATCATTGTGAGATATTAGCATATGTAGCATAACTAGCCTCACAGCGCCCGTAGCGTGGCTGTAGACTCAAACGTCTGGATGTCTAGGTTACTTGTAACTGTTATTTTAACAGTATTGAAATTATTATATTTCAATGTGAAGCAGGTCATAACTACACTTTAACGTATAGCTATTTAAATGCGGTTGACACAACAGTTATTTGTAACATAGACACCTAAAAAAAGTTGCTATGATCCAAAAGTCTGTTTCTCTCTTTCTGTTCCCTAACCATGCCTTCACACGATGACCGAAACAACTAACAAGTCACAAAACATTTTGACACAATAGCGGCGACAGTTTGTAATAGGTTTGCCTCTCTTATACTGAATTTCAGTTTTTAAAAAAATAACATTTTGTTGTAAAACATTCATCAGAGCATAGTATATGACATCAAAGACTTCTCTTTTCAAAGGACATTTCATAGAATCAGAAATCAGCAGTAAAACAGTTACACTAGTGAGGACAAGAAGTGGAACGTATTCATGATGAACAAAGTCTGAAATCAGATCAAATAGGCCTTTCAAACTATAAAAAAAGTTCCACTTGCTAAGTGCAACGTGTGCATGAAGTTGATTTCAGCTCTTCACAGCCTTCTAAAACTTTAATCTGGCAGAGTAGCAGAACAAATATCTGGCTGTGGGAGTGAGAGTAGCAGCATCTATGCTGGAGTAAAGTCGGCTGAATAATTATTGATTTCTTTCTCCTTGTTTCAGTTTTTGCTCCATAATTGGCGCTTGCTTGTGAGCTATGTATTATAAATCATCAAATCATGCCATAACAGGAAAAAACAAAGCAGTGGAAAATACTGTACACAGACCGTTAACATGTAATGGCATCATAAAATTCCCACAAATGGTGAAAATATTGCAAATTATTATGCAAGTTGCTTGCAGTGTGACTGTGTGGTCATACATACAAACAGACCTTCACTGTACTTTCCTGTTCTATGCATCATCAGCACTGTGTTTTGACACAGGAAACACACAAGCTGGGTGTTTTTCTATTTCCATCTTTAACTATGCCTCCCTCTGGCTTTTTGGGCAAGCACATGGGAGAGGGCACACAACACTAACATCTAATAGCGTCATAAGGCGGAAATCTACATGAATATCTCATTATGGGTTGCTTGCACATGTGGGTTTCACACCGCATGGTTAGATCTCGAGCTGTGAAGGTGAGAAGACCTCTGATTAGGTTCCTTGTATGCCTGCTGGATGGCATGTTAGAGCAAACACACATGCTCCCATACATTACATCACGGTCTGTCTACATGTTAGATTTTCAAAGAGGATAAATGAGACAAAGAATGACAATCAAGCGATCATGTAGGAGACCAGAGATAAAAGAGACTTGAAGAGGAAACCACGCGGTGACAGTATTCAGAATTCCTGAGTAACTGAATACCCAAAGAGAGAGGGGGGGAAAGTCTATAGTAGCTAGGCGGCGGGCATGCAGAGGTTGAGGAGGTGGTATTTTCCAGCAGTGATAAGGATTATTTCAATTCAATGTATGCTCACCAATGCAGGAGCTCCCATCGAGCAGGTAGGAGCCATTGTCATGGAAACCACTTCTGCATTCACAGTGGTACCAGCCGGGCAGGTTGACACAGCGGGAGTGGTTGTGGCACTCAATCAGGCCCTCTGCACACTCGTCAATATCTGAGGACATACACAATAGCATTAGTCAAAATTATTTCCCTGGCAACGAACATAAACCTGAAACTTCAGCTCATTTGGGTCTTTTTTTTGCCTGTTCTTTGATCAGTGCTAGTTGCAATAGTGGAGGTTGCTCCAATCAGAACAAACCAGCACAACAACAGCAGAGCTGGGTCAGCGGCTGCCCACATTAGACAGCCAACATCTCTGCAGCCTGTCTGCCACAGCAGGGATCAAGATCTTTCAGAAGTCACACCATTTGGCAGCAGAGTTGTTTCCTTTGTGCACTTCTCTATTCTCCTCGCGCATTCTGCCGTTTCTACTCAGCTCACTTTGTTTCTGGCACGCGGTGTGCATACACATGCCCAGCCCAGAGGCCTTAGGTCTGCGCTCCTTCTCGGGAGAGTAAATCTCTCTCATCCATTATGTATGGTGTGAGCTCTGCTCCTCATCTGCACCTCTCTTGCTTCTTGCTGTAAGACCCGACCTGCGCATACACCCTTTTGGTTAAAGCGTGACCTTCAGTCATAATCACCTAAATGCGAACCATAGCAAACAGGGAAAGGTAGTGAGGGACTGCTCATTAACTGTCGTGTGTATATATATCATATTGTCGGGAAGGGGGAAAACCCCATATCGCAAGAAAATCAACAAGAAAAAGTGCTGCAGGAATTTTTCATATTATGTAATGGAGTTTTGTATAGAGAATCCATGTAGTCATATTCAGTTAGAAGTTAAAAGTGAAAATCCACAAAACTTTTTATTGCTCTTTCAGTCTTTTCATGTAAGTTTGAGAGCGAAAACAGCAAAGTGGATGCTGGTGAAATCTGCCTCTGACAAAGCTCCACCCACAGACTTACCACTTACAACTATAAGTGGTTAAAATACGTACACTTACAATGAAAGCAGTACAAACAATGATACAACTGAAGCGACATCTTGCTTACAAACAAAGTTGAGATTTAGGCAGCGTAACTTAGCTGCTTCAAAAGCTGCTAATTTCTTTCTGAATCAGATTTACTGTGGCTGTATAATTCAAGACCCTGAGGAGTAAATACTATTCATGCAGCTTAGAGAGACGGAGGCATCTTTTCAACTTCAGAGTAGATTGTGTCTCTCAATTGAATACCATTCTGTCTCATTTTTTTGCATTTAAACTTGACTCTTATGATACCAGACAACTATCTGATCTGCCCAAGATATTGCTGGACTGACAATCTGACATACTGGGCATCTTGCTGGTCGGCTGACCTTGGGGCTGATATAATTTATCGCTAACGACCGGGCCATAAAGCAGGGGCAGCAGCCCATTGGTTCATTTTCTATAATGACACTAGGCTGGCCCCAGTCACATCTCTTACTGGGCCGGCCCCACCCCTCCCCCTCTGTTTCTCGTGTCAGATGCTGTGACTCAGTCAGAGCCAAACATCTGTGGATGAAGGAGGGCGTCTTGGATGGATAAGCAAAATCTAAATAAAGGGGGTGTGAAAAGGTTGCAGGTCAGAAAAATGAAGAATCTAGATTCGGATTCCGCCAAATGTGCAAAAATCACAGATATGTTTGCTGCAGGGGCTGCAGCAGTAGCTTCAACATCTACGGCGACAGCAGTACTCGCCATTATGCGACAACAGGTGGAAGGAGGAGAGGTGGCTGGCCATGGCCACTGCCAAGCAGAGGAGCAGGCGTGTGACAGGGAAGCCGAGGAAGGAGTGAGCAGGAGGAGAGTTTAGTTGAAGCAGTGAGCAGGGAGTAGCATGCAGGGAAACAGGGACTCTCAGGGAGGGTGCAGGGAGGCAGTTTGTGTGCCGTGCCATGATGACGATGGTGAATGATGATTAAATCAATTAATGACGATGATAATAAGATAACATAATCGTAACACTATCAAAATGTTAACTAGCTAACGTTAGCGCTGGCTAAGCAGTGAGTGACCTAGGTCCATATTGTATCGTGTTATTGAAATTATTAGGCTAAGGGTTCTCTTGATAAAGATGCGCGAAAAGGCTAAAAGGTTACAACTGTAGCTCTACTCTGCTAAAATGTATGCCGGCTTATGTATTAGCTTAGTACTGGGGGGAAATGTTTTCATTTCGAACAACAGGCAACAAAGTTGTCCTATGTTTATTTTCAGGTATGTGGTAACTATTATGATATACATATGGTATGGATTATTGTTATTACTATCTGTGGGGTATACTTAAATGTTATTAAATAATTTGAAATGATACTTTGCCTTCTAGCAGAGCTTTTTCTTTGACAATTACTTGTACTTCTACTTGAGTATGGATATTGTGTACTCCACAGTCACCTCTGATCACCAGGGAGTCAGCGAAGAGCGAGTGAGTACACTGGTCCACTTGCAGTGGTACATTTGTCCACGGCACTTATTACTCACTTTTGTAGTAGTTTGGAGGAACAGTACAGTAGGAGACTGCAAGGATGGTGTACTGGTGGGTAGTGACCAAAAATGCCCATGATGCTTGAAGCCAATAAATATATAAAGTGAAGATGTAAGTGATGTTGCTCTTCTAATTTAACTCCCGATAATAGACAAAACAGGCATGTTTCCCAAAATATCAAAATCATTTCTTTTAATCAAGTTTTTCCATTTGAGAAGGTTGTGTTTTTAATACACGTGTTCTACAAAAAATTGCAAACTTGGTTTACTATTTCATAGCTTCCACTAAGAATACACACAGAACGAAGTGCAGACCAGTGTGAGTTTAAGTCGATCAAAACAAGTTTTTTGAGAATAAAATCAATTTTAGTTACAGGAGGGATGTGTTGAGGTCACTGTACATTTACTTAGAAAAGAGTTAGGGCTATGCAGAAGTGTAAAGAGATGGAAAACATTTGAGTATACTGTGTTTTGTAAAAAAGGTTTTTGAAAAGATGATTCTAATGCTTTGTAAACTTAGTTTTTACTGTGATTTACAAGTTTACTAAGTAATGGACTACACCGTATATTAAGAAATCAGAAACAAACTTAGATACCACCCTGGTGAAAGCGAGATAGTTGAAAACATTTGGGGGAATTAAGTATGGCGTAATGGAGAATTGCCTTTTTATGTCTAATCTATAGGACTTCAATGTGCCTTGTTGTTGAAAGGTGCTATACTGCTATAGCAATAAATTGCCTTGCTTTAGAGAAAAGTAGTGTGACTTGTTAAATCTTGACCCACCTACATTTAACCCAAAACTGCAGTTGTCCCCACCACATACTCTATTTCTGTATATACAGCTGACACTGCGAGAGCAGTTTCCATGTCTCACCAGCATATAGCTACAGTTTCTCCAGCCATAAAAAAAACAAAAACAAATTGGCCTTCTGATCTTATGCTATGAACATTTTTGTGTTGCTCCAGCCCCGTTGTGAAAGTCACAGTTGATACCTTTGGCCCTGTCTTAAGAGCACACAGGCACACACATATTTATCTCTGATAAAAGACAGACTCAGGGCGAGCCGTTTAGCAGTATGTGTTGTGGTTGTGCTGTTCGCCTGCTGCGCTGTCGGTAATAAGACGTGACAGCTGCCGGGAGGGCTGTCAGCCTCTCAGGTCAGAGAGCCGGTCAGAGCTCCACCAAAAGACTCCCTCTCTGAGATCCCACTGAAACATACCAATATTAGAGGTGACTGGTGGCTGAGAGCAGCTAACCCGTCATCAAAAGAGCAGTGCTGTGCGTGTGCATGAGAGGGCGTACATCCACATGCTTGGGCTGGTTATACTACATGCTAAAGGTGCAGTGATATAATACAGTAGCGATTAGATTCCCATTCGTTAAATTCTGAAACGTAATGTGACTGTGGTCCAGATTTAATTACACATACACCTTACACCAAGGCATAAACACCATTCAAAAAATAAAAGTTCTCAAATCGACGCTGTTGGCTTCTCAACACTCAAGTTGATAAACATCACAATGAATTCATGTTTTTTGCATTTCTTCTGGTCAGACACATAAAAAACACTGAAATTGGTTAAAACAACGCTATCCACCCAGATCCCACCTGCCTCTCTGTGCAGGTGCCCACTCCAGTGACAAACACATGATCCCTCACTGGCTTCCCACCCACAAACACAGCCAATCGTGTTCATCGAAACACATGACCAAACACCGGACGTACTACTGCCGGTCAATCTGTGTTCAATATCTGTCCAGTTTTGTATTTTTTTGTATCGTAGCTGTTTGTCACTGAGGACTGAGGATGCTAAACAAACAAAGTGGCTCGGACCGAGGCACACAACACTATTCCAGCCATGATTTGTGCGTTAGGTAACGTTAAATGACTTGCCAGACATTCAGCTTACTTTCTAGTTTGCCAAGATATGCTGTTGTTGTGATGTTTGCTACAGTAGCAGGAGAGTTAAGTGAGTATCGCTGTCTGGAGCCGGTTCGCTGGCTCTCTCCTACTCGCCCTCTCATATTCATATACAAATGGAGTAAAGGGGTTCAGAGAGGTACTGTAGGTAGTGAAGAAAAACATGTTCAGCATCTTGAAATGAGAATCGCAATAAACAGAAATGAACACACTTGCAAAATAATCTTGTTATCTTTGTCATATTATATTCATTTAACATTTCATGATTGCAAAGCTGAGATAGCTGAGTGTCTTTATTTAACCCTGCGACAGAACACAACAGCCACATAGCAGACCACATATCACTTTATACAGCATACAGTGTGACTAATTAACCTACAGTATACCTATGTCTGCTGCAAATCTCACTGTCGTAATTATTCAAATTAGTTGTTGGTCATCACAGTTGCAAATAATGCACAACTTTTAGTGCAAATTAGGATCACAGCACAATGATTTAATCAAAATGAAGCAAGATTTGTTATTCATTCATTCATTTTAATACATACTCCACATTCTGTACCTTCAGTATGACGTCTCATGCAAAACACTTTCCTGTTTTGCATAAACAAATAAAACGTGTTTATGTTGCTTGTGGAGAGAGCGTTGTAAGGAAGAAAAGCTTAACAACCAGTTTGAACTTCTACAGCACACAAACAACAGGCGACAGTGCTGCCAGCCTTCCTAATAACCGGAATCCTTCCCTGCTCTCCAACATATCTGTCCATAATTTATGAAAAGTGCCTCATTCTAAGAGCTTTTTCACTGCTACTACAATACGCTACCACTTTAATTGTGAGGTATAGGTGGTGCAATTTCAACAGATTTTCAACATTTATTTCTCTGCCTCTCCCTGTTTCATCTCTCTCTGGCTTTTCTGTATTTTACTGCTTTAATTACATGAAACAGAGCACAGTGACATTTTCATTGTTTTGACTCTGTACTCCACAGCACCTAATTTGAAACAATGACTGTGAAATTTAACCGGCTACTTTCAGCTCCAAGGGTGAGTGATGGTGTTTAAATCTATATTGGGTGAACAGTGTCCACCTATTTTTCATCATCTTTCTGTCATTCAATGCACTTGGCTCATTGCTCTACTCAGTGCCGCTGTTATTTTGTTTCTGTGTGCTGTGACAACAGCATTAAGTGCTGTCAGAAATCCTTCTGATGTCAACTCTTCAGGCTTGATTTTTTTGAAGATTTAGTTTTATTTATGTGGTATAACAAACTCAATTACTAAGATGATGGCACATCAAAATTGATTTTTCAATTCCAGGCACTGTTTTCTTGTGATTTTTTTCATGCCGTTTTCCCCCCACAAAATGGCACTATGGTATTTATGCTAAGTTAAGATGTCAAAAAGTCAGATTCTGGTCAACTTAATTTTGACCAAATATGTAGTTACTGTATTTTGGCTTTGTATGGCAGTATTGTAATGTATATAATGTATACAGATTTCAAATGTCTTTTCCTTAATTTTTTATTTTAGATTGTTCGTTATCCGTTTCCTACCTCCTACCTTAGACTGTTTCTTGCACTGCTGTAACATGTGAATTTCCCCATGGATCAATAAAGTCTTAACTTGTCTTATCTTAACATTTCATGAAAATCCAAATAGCGTTCCCTTTTCTGAAGTATATCCAGGTAACATTTTATGGCAATCTGACCAGTAATTGTCACAACATATTGCTCTGGACCAAAGTGTTGGACGGAAAAACCAACTTTGCCAACCTGAGAATTCTTTTGTATTTATGTTTTTATGGATAAGCCATTACATCAAATTGAAACATTCTAGGTGTCTTGTTTTTATACATGTTTTGCCTAAATCCAAACTGACATATTTGATATGTTTTGGATCATATGTCTAGAAATTAAAATAAGGTTCTGTAGTTTTGAACGGTGCTTGTCAGTACAACATACGATGTAATGCTGGAACCACCAGGAATGAGGAGGTGAGACTGAAAACCGAACTGAAAAGATTATATGTCTGATCTGAGACATGTGATAATCCACAGCACCAATTGTAAGCACAGAAATACCTAATTCCACCAGGACTCTGAATCTCTTTTTATGGAGAGCACATGTTATTTAAAACCTCATTCATCACCCGACTAGTAAGACCTTTTTATTTAAACGTAATAAAAGCTCATTTCATTCGCACACAGTCAATAATTCCTGTAGCTCAATAGTCTTATAAAGCTATTTGTTAGCTGGTGTGTGTGTGTACAAGTGTGTGTTTGTGTGTGTGAATAGCCCTCCATTCTCTTTGTTTATGGAAGTGAACAGGTGACCTTCCTGTGGTATAAAGTACAATATGCTACAATACACACACACACACATATACTCCATCAATCTTTGTTACAGCCACAGTAAGGAAAGCAGCCAGACAGCATTTCACATTTATCTCTGTTTCCTTCCATTACAATGCAAACGAGAGCGTTTAGTACTTCCTGCAGGGCTTCACTTCTGCCCCGTCTGTGGATTTTCCCAACAGGGATACATGAAGACTTTATGACAGCCCGGTCTGCGACCAGTAAATGTGCATAAAATTAACAACCTGCTGAATTAAAGGAGCAGTTAAAGTGACCACAGCCAAGCACTGATGAATGCATGCAGCGCTGTTCTACACTACTACTGATATCGTCACAAATTTTTATTTACCTCTTATAATTGCACCTGACAAAATGTCTGCTTGTTACAGTAGCGTGTTATTCGCATGATGTAGTATAAGAGCAAGAAGGAGATCAGGTGAGTGAAGTTTTTTAAAGGATGACATTGTTAGTAAGACAAGTTATTTAGACATCTAGGTTACATATAACTGTTTCAGCAGCATTTAAAACTATATTTCAAGGGGAAGCAGATCCTACATACATGTTCGAATTGCTGTCGACACAAACCTAAATATCCAAACCTATTTAGGTTGTGCCAAACCTGGCACGACCTAAATATCTTTTGACCTGCAAATCACCAAATCTGTGCATATTGGTATTTTCAACTAATCTCATGAAAAGACCAGAATCAACAATGAATGTATTCTGATAAAAAAGTATTGTCTGTAGCCAAAGCCTGATACCAGTGTAGCCTCTTCCATAAACATCCACTGTCATCCAATTCAATTCAGTTTTATTTCTATAGCGCCAATTCATAACAGAAGTTATCTCATTGCCATCTAAAAATTATTTAAGATTAAGAGCCATTCTGTTGCACTGGTTGATACATTCCTTTAACACAATGAACATGGCTAGTTTCATTATAATAAAGGCCAAAGCGCTGGTAATAAATGAAAGTGAGAACGTAAAAGATATAAACTGCAGATATAAACATGTGTTAACTAAGCATACAAAAAATGCAAACTCAACTCTTCCTTTTCACAATAAAAATGTAAAAGAAAACTGACAATGACCAGGTTAGTTACCTTTTAAAAGATAGGTTCAGAATTTATCAAGCCTGTCTGAGTTTGAGTTTTTGATTGCTGTAATCATTCCTTCATTCCTGCAGTTTGGCTGAACCTCTAAACTGCAACGTACATTATAATGAATATACACATCCCTCACTGCTGCTGCTACTGTCCGTATTCTGACAAAACAAAATCCTAAACAGTCACACTGTAGCAAACTCGTGGCACATTTTGTTTTACAAAATGGGTCAACTCTAACCCAACCACATACTTTGCAGTGCAGTATGTACCTTACATTGGCTGTTTTGGCAAAGAAGTAGTATGTGTGAACTGGGAGTTCATCGTTAAGTCAGCGGTTCAGTTTTTGATTCTTTGGAGTAAAGCATTTCAGAAAATAAATCACAAGGATCCAACAGTGGATCTGTGGCAGCTACATGAACCCACTGAAGACAGACAACCCTAAAGGAACAGATCAACATGGGAGAAGATCAGTGAAAAGATTGACTCTGTTCCCATCAGCTTTATATTTAGATGCTCTTAACCTCCCATTGAGCCACAGTATATACCACAGAGGAGAGAAGTCAGTGGAGCAGTGATGTGTTTTATTACACAGGAGGGAAGGGCAGCAGAGACAGAGATGGAAGTGGAGACAGAAGATAGAGGCTGATGTACATGAGACATACAGACAGACAGTAAGAGAGTTTGACAGATGTAGACACAGGTTGAGAGTGAATCAGAGACAGACACAGAGAACATGTCATGCACGGAGTTAAAACAAGAACCTTCTGTACAGCTCATACAAGTTGCCTACGGCAAGTGTTCAAGGAAAACTCCACTAACCCCAACAGCACTTTAAGGACATGGAGGTATTTTATTTCCATAACACTATTAGAACGTCTTGTTTTTTTGTTTCATTATAGTAGTATTTGCTTAAAATGTATAAGGAAGATTATGCATTAAGTCAAATAAAGTACAGCAACTTCTTGTCGAAAAAAATTTGTTCATTTTAAAGTTGAATTGAGTAGCAATGAGTAGCTCTGATATTTACAGTATTGTTAATGCTTCACAGACATAATTGAAAAACACCAAAAAATACACACAAAAACTGGCTAATAAATAATAATAATTATAAAGACCAAACTATACATTTGACAATTTAATGCTGCTAATCAGTAAAGGTAAACACTTGAGCAATATGATTTATGCCCAAAATCTGAACTAACTGACACTTCTGGCTCCTATTAGTATTCTTTACACCTCAACAGTTCCTTTCAGGAGTTACAGTTTGTTCTTCAACTGCTTTCAGAGCTTACAGTTTGTGCTTACACTTCAACTCCTTTTAGCACTTTCACTTCATCTGACTCTACAACCCCATTCAGCACTTTCACTTCAACCTTTCAGTGATTCAACTTCAGCCACAGCTTGAATTTGAATTATTACTATCATACAAATACATTTCAGAAGCACCCAACAACCAGCATTTTACAACATTTACGTTTCTTTCAATATTTCAGCTGCAATTTTTCAGCAGAATCAAGCACATGTACATTTTCTTCCCATGTACCCATGTCTAGTTTTATATAAATGATGTGATCTCTCCAAATGTTCAGGATTTTGTTTTCTCTCTATTATCTCTCATCCCCTTCTAGCAAACTTTAAAATCTAAACATATTGTTAAAGTAAACTGTAGAGTCATTGGTGGCTCAGATGTAAGCTTACAGTGAGTAGAAATCAGCTTCTGCAAAGAAAGAAATTGTTTGACATCCAGAGACAGACAGATTTTGACATAGAGAGACAGAGTGATTTTGCACTGCATCACATCTGTAGCAGCCTCAGGCAGCAGCCATGAGGCCACAGGGAGGAGCCTCATTAGTGGGATGATGTGTTAGTCCATATTTTGCTCCTTATCCGCTCCTCAACTTCTTCTTTGCATTATCTTTTCCTCCCCTCACCCCCTCTGAAGTGGTTCAAAGAGAAGCAACAGAATCATTTTGCAGATGCAATGTAGTCATTTTTCAAACCAATCCTACATTTTGTTACTCATCAAAATTCAATTTACAGGCACAAATGTGCCAAGTTTCAACGGTGAAATGTTACATTTGGACACACACACACACACACACACACACACACACACACACACACAGAGCTCTGAAATTTCTCAGAGATCAGAGGGAGCACAGGTTGTCTCCAGTTCAGTAACTTGAAGGAACTTCAGCAGAATTTAGATTCAGACACATTAGGAAACTCAAACCTGCTGTAAGTAGAAAAATTCTAATTTCATAAAGCACTATGTCAATATTGCTATGATTGATACCTGCAACAGTGACTATGACAGAAAGGTGACATTTTAAATCTTTAATTATTTTTACTGGGGTGCACAATGTCAAGGGCATTAATATTGTGGCTGATACTGTTTACACTGTAATGTAATCTTCCTTTAGAACCTATAAGGACTGAAATCATTACTGAGGTCTAAGTAGTTGTGGCTACATGTAGAGTAATTTATATCACCAATAATGTGCACATGTATTTGTAACCTGGTATCTACAGGGAAACCATGGCAACATGCTGTGAATAGCTGACCTGCAAAAGGTGGTGCTCTGTGAGAGCTGGTTGATCATGTCTGTAAAATGAGACCACAGAGACAGAAAGTTTAATAACAGAGAAGAGGAGAGGTGAGGAGAGATGAGGAAGAGAAATTAGAGGAAAACAGGGAGAAGACAAGAGGAATAAGGGGAGCAAATGTACCAATGAAAGGAGAAGAGAGGAAGGAAGGAAGGAAGGAAGGAAGGAAGGGAGGAAAAAGGCAAGTGGAGGATAGAGAGAAAGAAAAAGGAGGAGGAAAGGAGAGTACAGGGAGGAGTGGAGGAAAGGAGAAGAAAATGGGAAAGAAAGCAGAGGAGGAAAGGAGAGGCAGGGAAGACAGTAAGGAGAAGAAGAGAATAGAGGAGAGGAGGCCAGAAGATGAAAGGAAGGAGGGGAAGAAAAACAAGAGAGGAGAGGAAGAGATTAGGAAGGGATGGAGGATGGAGGAGAGGAGAAAGGAAAGAGGAGATGGGAAGAGAGTAAAAAATGGAGGAGGAGAGGAAAGGAAAGAGGAAGAGCAAAGGAGAACAGAGGAAAAGGGGGAGGAGAGGAAGAAAGGAAGGGGGAGAGGAAGGAAAATGGAAGAGGAGAGTAGAGAGGAATTAGCTGTCCTTTTCTACGGCTCTCCTAGGATCTTCAGTCTCTGCAGTGTCCAATTTAAACACAGGGCTTTAGAGATGGAGTGTGTGTGTGTGTGTGTGTGTGTGTGTGTGTGTGTGTGTAAGTAAGACAGAGTGAGAGAGAAACAAGGGGCAACTGCTGAGCCCTCAGACCGACCTAATGACCATTCCTCTGATGTCACTTCTGAAACTCGATAAACACAATATGATGCTCCAACTGGAGTTACGAGGGCCAACTGAACAAGTAGGACAGGTGTGGGGTCAGGCGGGGTCCTCAGGTCTTACCTGTCTCACAGCGGTGTCCTGTAAATCCCGAGGGACAGACGCACGTGTTTGGAGACACACAGGTCCCTCCGCTCCTGCATCCCTCCTCACAGAAGGCTAGAAAGAGAAAAATAAATGTATTAGCTCAATTTGTCTTCATATCCTGGATATCACAGCAGCAGCACAGAAAAGGCTTTGAATTACTGAGGTTTACCGTTTCATGAAGGCATTACAATGTGCAAAGTCTGACTATTTTTAAAAGCAGTGTAACAGTTCTTGGAGGAAAAACTGACACTTTTTTTGTCATTTACATGGACTTATAAATGCTGTTTTTATGTTTGGATGTGTGTGTTTGTGTGTGCGTGCACTCAAGACGTGGAGTGCCACAGAACAACCTGATAAAATATTATCACAAGATCTCAAATGGCAATATTGCGCACCTAAAAGAGGCACTTCACCAAAATAAAAAAAAAAATAGTTTTATTACCGACAGCACCTCATAAAACTGTAACCTGTCCCCCTCAAATTCATTTTGCTTTATTGGAAGTGTCTGATGTGAAATTTGTCTTTCAAGTGGTTATCATCTAGAGGACAACTTCTCCAAATGGCTGTAAAAGTATCAGAGTTAAGTGATGGAGATAAAAAAGGCACCGTGGGTAAAAATGTCTTTGAGTGAGACTGGCAACAGTGCTACCTTTTTAAAATATCCACTAATTAATATGTTTAAATTAACAATCGATCAAATGACTATTTGTAATGTGAAGAGGGTCACTTGGCCACGGCCAGGGCCACGGAGAATTATCACCTAGTTCTGTGGCTCTACAGAGCCTTTTTATCCTCTTTTAGCTCATTGTTTTGATTTTACAGCACATTTACTGTATGGCTCAGACAAAGCACTCTCATCAAACCTCTTTCTAGCAGCACCAGGCAGCTGTTTTCAGCAAAAAGCTATGACAAACCCACTGTACTCTACCTGTCCAGCACCAAACAGCAGACAAAGTTAACAACTAGCTGGTGAAAAAAGTAAAACATCTAGCAGCTAAAGAGCAAGATATTTTTTGTTGGTGGAGACAAAACCAGAGCTAAAAGGAGAGTAAGTCAGTAAGAGAGTGGCCTTACATTCATCAGGTTGACAGAAAAAATGACTCCAAATAAATGATAATGTGAGGTGATGATAATATGTCAGATGTTGTGTTTTAGGTGTGGAATTCCTCTATCCCAGAGTGGCTGAAAAAAATTAACATAGCTTTAAAGCTTTTACAAATGATGACAAGGCGTTCCATACAAACATTTAATGAGCTAAAGAAAAACTATTTCTTTAAGAATCACTAAAATCAAAGGCTGCTGGCATGAAAAATTCCAATCTACTGTTCAATGGATGAAATGTCCTTTTAATGATTTTCTGTAGCCTAACTGTGGAGCTACACCAGATACAGAAGCAGGACAGAATGCAGCAGGCCAAATATTTCTATCTGTTATGTGTAAGCAATGTCGGCATAGAGCAACTGAAAAAAAATGTGTACTCATTCATAAATCATTTGTACTGTGACTTCATATCTTGAACTTACATGTTTGAAAAATGAGACTCAAGGTTTTTTTTTGTCTATTGGAAGTACTGGTTAAAACTGACAGTTGTGAAGCTTCTACTGCAAAAATGTTTTTTTTTATTGGATTCATTCTAAAATTTCAGGCGTACTGGTTGTACAGCACAAGGATGTAACAGGTTTTTATTGCGGATACTCAGACTAGCACATTTATTTAGCACATTTATCTTGAGAATAGTGCAAGCACTTTACAAAGTCTCACATTCACCCACACACATTCAAACACTGATTGTGGCGGAGCAGCCACGCAAGCAGCTAACCTCAGGAGCAGATCTGAGGTCCAGTGTCAAGCACGACCTGCTCTACCACCTGAGCTACTGTTGTGCCATACTCGAAAGAAATGTGAGAAAATCTATGCATGCATGGATTTTCTGCTTCACATTTTCTCATGTGCTATGTATTTTATAAGTTCTTAGTGTTCCTGGTTAGAGGGCCATGGCACCACGCAACACTGATCATTTGTCCGTGCCAAAACGATCCACATGACTGTCTGGTTAAGTTTAGGCCATTAAAACTACTTAGATGTAGTAGGAGATCACCTTCACGCTTTAAATAAACCAGTGTTGATGGTAGAGACGCAAACCGTAGTCTCCATTGTCAAAGTTCTACCCTTTCTACACTCGACCATCTACACTTCCTCCCTACAATGAGTGCGTGGTGCGCTATTTTTGCCTTTGCTACTGGCAGAGGGCATTTATTATTTGCCCCACCACTAGAGGCCACTTGTCTGGAAAATGTGTTGGCGAGGACGGTCTCAAAAACAGGACTAAAAGCCTAAAGTCCATATATAAAGCTCAAACTTAGCCTAGTGGGGATAATAATTTAATTCTAAGGTCAAATTTGTTTTACTTTGACAGACCATAATTGCTCCACCACCTGTCAGATTTAGATTAAATTTGGTTAGATGACGGATATTGTTATTGATCGCCTACAGAGCTACCTGAATCATTCATGAGGTGACATTTCACTTGTCTATTTCGCAGTTATTTGAAAATCGTATCACTGTGTGTGTGTGTGTATGTGTGCGAGCAACTATCTCGCTGCCTTTTGCTGGAAGCAGGCTGGCAGTGCAAATGACTGATTTGTTCTGTGAGCGAACAGGGTGTGATGCATCAACATGGCTTAGACAAACGCACAGGAGAAGGGGCAGGTTGAGGAGAGCTGGCAGAGGAATGTACTCCACAAAACAAAGGGAAGAGCGAGTGTAGGGAGAGACAGTGAGAAGGAGAAGTTAGTCAGTGCTTAAGGCAAGGAGGATTAAAACAAAAAGAGGGCAGACTTAATTGAGCAAGTTCATTAAAGAGAAATTACTTTTAGTAGAGTATTTCAAAGCTTAATTAATGACATGATTTGAAAGATGGGCCTTAATGGGCTGAAAAATATATTTATAGTCACATACATAGGGCATGTGAGTGTAATATCTGTGTGTGTGTGTGTGTGTGTGTGTGTGTAATGTATGTGTGGCAGCATGTCTCCCTTTTATGATTGGTTTATGAATCCAAAAACATAATTTATTTGTGTAAATTATCACCCCGTTTGGGGAAAAAAAAAGAAGTGCTAAATACACAAACAAATGCATTAGTGCAATAAATAAAAGCAGAGTCCTGTACCAGAAGCTATTAGAGCTATTAATTTGACTGGTTCCACTGTTTCAGAAGTTCTATCAGGCCCTCATTAGGAGCCTGATTGCCTCTGTACTAATAAACCTCACACTTAAAAAATTAATTACACTTATATTGACTCCATCTATCTCCAGCTCTAATTATCATTTCACCACCATCAGCATAATGCCGCCTGCCTGTCGAACTAATGACTTCCAAAGATGAGGGGGCTTCGCTGATGCTGGGTGTTTTGTGCGTTTTTTTTAAGACCCCCATTTTTCAATCAAAGCTGCTGGCAACAATTTTCTTGCCCAAAGACAACAACAGAAAATCTCAGACATGAATTTAGACCATTAGCATACTACAACTCTCCACCCAAACTCAGGTCTATCATAATAATACCAGTAATAATAATGCTGCTGCCAATTACAAAGCCTATTTGTGTGCACTTGCATGGAATCCAGTCATATTGTTGGATTAAAATGAGCTCAGAACTCACTTTTAGATACTTTTCCACAGCTACAATATCGATTAATAATGTTCAGTTAACTATATCACAGATATTATTTTGAATTTGGAAGAATAATATAGAACAACACAAGTTCACTTGAAGCTGGATTTATACTTCTCCATCACAAGTTGTCCAGGCAGCCCTGCATACAGCTCAGGATGTGACTTAACATTCAGTGTAGGACATAACCTGTTGAAAAGAAGCTTTTCCACCCTACGTGTTATGTGCACCCCATTGGACACTTTTGGCTGAAATGCACTGCAAGCCACGAGTTAAAGTGTTAACTGTCATTGACTGCCATTTGAAAAAATGTAATTGAAAAGTGAAATTCAGTGATGTTTGAACACTTTTACTTGCAGTTTGCAGTATTTCTAGCCAGAAATGTCTGCAGGGAGGGCCAGGCTATGGTGTGCATTTATCCTATACCTGATAGTGATTGTGTTTACATTCTTTCAATCAGTTCATGATAGAGAGTGGCAAATGGCAACAAGAAGATTTGCCCTTGAAATCGCTTCACTAGATCTTTGGTGAATGTACAGCATGTGCTCTCTGAGGGCTTCCTTTGAGAGGAGAACTGGCTGCTTTCACACACAGAAAGTGTGATGGTGATGGTTTCCCATTCCCGAATAAGATTGAGAAGAGATTAAAATGGGGGTTCTGCTTCAACACCCACAGCAGAACATCCCATACCACACAGGAGTGGTATTTCACATCCTATACAGAAAAAGACAAATGCACAAACATGAGAGGTATAGCTGCATTGTATTCTGTAACATTTCCTTCTTCTGTGGTTGTAGAAATTTATCTCTGTGTATCCTCTTCTGACACCAAAACCTGGTGTTTTGCTATTGATGCTACAGTTCACTATCATGTTCCATTTTTGCTGGAAATATCTCAAGCCTCCACAAACTCCTCCGTAATCTCACCACCGATGTATACAAAGCATCTCACCAACACTTCACCACTTTCCTTCATCTCCCTCTCCTCTATGTGTGCCTTGTACCAACTCCTATTCACAATTCTTTTTCCATTTCTCCTTTCCGGCTCCTCCCTCTGCTCCCCCTCCACATTACATTACCAGGACCCCCGTTACAGCGACAAATAGCCTGTGCAAGGTCTGCGAGGAGACTGCCCTTCCTTCATTGTAGTCCCTGTGACCTCCAGTTAAACTATCTCACTGCTTAACTGAGGCTGTTGCTGACTCGTGACTTCCCGAGACATGCTTATACCCACAGACTTGCTATTTGAGTTTCCCATTACGGACCTAGATTGCTTTCCAGTGGGTGGTGAGAATGGAATCATTCCACTCTGTGCCGTGGCTAACAGCCACATTCACGGTTGTTGGGCTTCCAAGGACCATCTCAGAATTAAGAGCGGGAATATCACAGAGAAAGCCAATATATATTCCGCAAATTCAAGTAGGTATGAAAGGAGGGGAAAAAAGCTTTGTAATAGTATGGTAGAATAGAAATGAGCTAATAATTTGCGTCCCATGGAGTACAGCACAGCTCAGTGATGTACTACATTAAGACATTGTTAGCCTCCTGATAATGAATTTCTCTCTAAATTAAAAGTAAAATCTCAAGACTGAATCAAATGGCTACGCGTAAAGTGAAAGGGGTCACTCATAGCCCCAATTTGTGCCTCTCGTGTATTAGCATAACATTTGAGTTACAGGGGTAAGCATCCATTTCTCTGAAAGATAAATCTGGCGATGCTTGAAAAACACTTGCCGCTGCGCTGAAGGTATTCCCAGAATCCTCAAAGACTCTTCTAACCATCTGGATAAAAAAAATATTCAGTCCGCTGCATGATAAAAAAAGATTTGTCTCAAGTTGTGACTCTGTTTCCCATACAGCAGCTGGTTACCATCTTTGTTTGCATTGGGAAACAGAGTCGCAACCTGGGAAACGGGTTCAAAATCTTTTTGATCATGCAGCAGATGGAATTTTTTTTCAACCAGGTGGTTAAAAGAGTCTTAGAAGTAACACTAACACATGAGGGGGTAATGCTAGGTCACTCATCATCACTCAGTGATGAAGCTACGGAAAATGATTATCTAGCTCAGAGCTTTTTAGTCTCTTTGGCTCATTATTTTGGTTTTATGGCACATTTATTGAATGGGTCAGTCTCACAGGAATTCAAGCCAGCAGTATATACTGTGACTTTCTGTTGTGAGTCTATTCTGTACACACGAGCGGTTGCAGCGCTTTTAGTAGTCAAAAAGATTAGAAAGGCGCTATCTAAGTACAGTCCATTTACCATTTACGACATCTACTGCACGTCTGTCTGTCCTGGGAGAGGGATCCCTCCTCTGTTGCTCTTCCTGAGGTTTCTTCCATTTTTTGCCCTGTTAAAAGGGTTTTTTGGGGGGAGTTTTTCCCTCAATATTCCATCCCATTAGAACAGATGTACTTCTGTTTCTACAAATCTATCAATCCACTCATATCACTCAGCCTGGTAAAGACAGTGGCTGGTCACTGTCTGTGCTGCTGGAAGGACAGTTGGTTCTGAATACAGTGACAGTCCTAACAGAGGTCAGAGTCATTTTGGATTGTATGGCTGCACATCTCAGTAGCATTTAAGCACTGCTGACATCTTTCTTTTAGTCTGACTTTCAGGTCAGCCACTCTCACCAACCCCAACTCCAGCAGTGACCAAATCAGAGCTAAAAGGAGAGTGAATTTTGGACTGACATTCATCAGATGGTCAGACACACATTCTCAAATGAATGATAATGTTACTCCGTGTCTGCTAGATGTGTAAATAAGCAACTGTTTGATAAAAAGTTAACCATAACAACCTTAAAATGTAATAGTGTGTCAGGGTTGTGTTTCTGTCAGATTGTTTTGCAGTTTTCTTGCCCCCTGGCGGCCAAACATCAATGAATGCAGCTTTTAACGTTAAGCATATCTTCCAACAGATGCTGATATCAGGAAGAGGGAGAGGATGTATAATAAAACACATCACAGAGCGCTCCTGAACACACCATCAGTAGTTCTGACAGAGGAACAGAGGGGTTTAGATAATGGACTCTAAAATCCTTCCTCTTCATCTCTCTCTCTCCCACAAACCTGATCAGAGAGGAAGGAACAGGCCTACTCTCTTTTTCTCTCTCTGCAGTGTATCTGTATAATATCTGCCTAGCTTCCCTGCTAATGAATGCACAACAGCAGGTTTAAATGCAGAGGTAGAAGTCCACTGTCAGCCTGCAAGAAAGAGCTGAGCAGGCCAGAAACTCAGCTTAGAAAGAATTAACGCCAACCCATTTACGCATACAAATGCTTCACTTTGTTATGCATCAGAGTAGAGGCAGTTCACCCTTGGCTGTACTCTCTGTTGGGCATTTACTGAACATCACAGATAATGACTGCACTTACAAGACAATAAGGACTCGGGCCAGGCGGTCGGCACGGATTAAAGACGCATTAAGGAAGATTTTTACTGCCATAATGTATCTGCAGAGGGTTGAAAGGGTGGTTGATCAATACCACTGACACGACAATTAATTCCACCAGGTGCTTTCGGAGATTTCTCGCTCTGGAACGAACCTCCGCACATTTCAAACTGCTCAAGGATGGAGGGCGGGAGTGCTGCGAGCGAGCGAACAGCATTGAGAGCCACATGGATTTCCAAGTAAAACTACAAATTACAAACCAATTCCAGGAATAAGTGTGGTGGCATACTTCTACCTCTTTATTGTTCTTCTAAATGATGTTATTACTCCTGTTTGTCACTCTTGTTCCAGAAATGGCTGCTGTTGCTGGGTTACACATGGAGTTACTTAAAATGTATTTCATTAAAAGCTGCAAGTGGGAGGGATTCTTGGCAGTTAAATTTGTTTCTCTTTAATTATTCTTAAATCACTTAGACATATTGGAGATATACTGGAGGTACCACCATAGATAAGAAAAAGTGAAAAATAATCATTTTCACTGATAATATGTTCAATAATATTTGTGTGGCCTAGTTCTGCAAAATGAACTCTATTTTTGCGTTCAGTTCGGGTGCTGTGATACCTGTCAGTCCTCGCAGATGTAATCTTTAATTAAACTAAGCCTGCCAATGAACTCAAGTGACTATAATTAAATTGCACCTACATCTGTAGTGTGTGTGCAGAGAGACAGTTTGAAACGCTGCCTTCATAACCAGATGGCAGCAGAAGACTGAGCTAACACAGAGGTGCCGTTAGTTTATGTTAGACATGGAGACTGAAAAACATGAGCAAACTGACAACCAGATTTTTTTTGTCTGCCACATTTTCTATTTTCTAAAATAGCTGTCAATGTTTAAATGGCCCTATGAGATTTTTGCTTTCATTTTCAAAGCACTGTATTTATTATTTTTTTATCATTACATTTTGAGCAGCAAAATACCACTACATGTTCTTGTGTACATAGTTATACTTTACTGGACAGCCCTGCTTAATGCCACTTTAAAATAAGGGGATTGCCGTCTTGAGAGTTAGACTGATCTCTTAAAAGCATGTTCTATAATCCTAATCCAAAAATCACATTTTTATAAATATCCACAAGTAAGAGGCTGCCTTAAAAGACTCACCACTGCCTTATCTTATGCTTCTGCTTGGCTTCATATGCATGACCATCAGTTGGTTTATGTACTAAGATTGACTACACATAAGCATGTCACTAATGGACAAGATTGTTGTCAAATATGACCATAAATCAAATTATCTTTGTATTCACTATTTAAAGGCACAGACAAGAAAATCCCCACAAAAACAATATATTTTCAGTGAAAAAGTTCTAAAAGCCAAATGTACACTACCTACCCAGCACCAAACAGCAGACAGACAAAGTTAGTGACAAGCTGGGGAACATAGCGGAGCATTTAACAGTTAAGCCAAATATTTCCCTCGTGAGTTGGTGGAGAGCAAAAACAGAGCTAGAAGGAATGTGAATACTGGATACATGCATCAGGTGGACACAAACGCGACTCCAAATGAACGTTGATGTTGTTCTGTGTCTGCTGGATGTGTAAATTAGCAGCTGTTTGCTAACAAGTTTGTCATAACAACTTAAAAGGTGACAATATGTCAGTGCTTGTTTCTGCTTCCCCTCCAGTAGCCAAAAAAAGTTAATTAATGCACGTTTAAAGTTGTATTTTATATGGTTTGTATTATTATTTTGGGGGTCAATAAACTTAATTACCATGTAACGACTTGAATTCATACATAAAATCCACATTTATATAAAGAACATATTCCTGTTTAGATGTGGGTGTGTGTATGGTTATAGATGCATTTATGTGTTTGAAAACTTGCCCAGAAGTACAGAGCAAGTTGAAGTATTTATATGAAAAGAGTTTAGAGAATATAAGTTTATAAAGAGAAGATCTGACAGGACTCTGTGAATAAATGAAAACAAAATAACCCCAAGCCAAAACTGTTTTCTTCGTTGGTGGAGTTTTGTCTCGTATTTTTATGTTAAAGAATCAATTGCTGAATAACAAGTAAATAAAAAAATAAAAATAAAAACACATTCATCTCACTGCCTCGACTGAATCAGCGTGTGGCAAACATTAACTGGCTGTTCACGCCATGTCTGGATGATTTTATCTATTTTCATCTGTGGAACAGTCGTGGGGGCATGAACCTATCAGAGCATCGAGGATGGGAGGAGCAGGGACGCCCTTGGCAGCTGGATGTGAGGAGCTTTCATAACCACCAAGGGTGGTGCAGGACGAGCAACTCCTATCTGAATCCATTACAGAGACACACACACACAGGTAGGCAGCTGACACCACTGTTTTCTCCAACCTCTGCTGTTTCACTGATGAGATGAAGTTTACTGCTGAGAGGCAGGATGTAGTGGTGGAAATACCTATGACCTGTGCTGCTGGAATCTGGAGGAGGGATATGCATCACATCCAGTCATGATGTGAATTTGATTTTATGAAGAAGATTGTGGTTGATCACTTGTTGGTCCAGAGTGGTATTTTTTTCTCATTTGGATTTCCATTACATTCAAGTTTGCCACAAGGGAACATTTTTATTTACATTCTCCTACAACATGGGAATAATCCAAAGAGTCAGTTCAGCAAACACAAGCAAACAAAAATACTGTCTAGCCATTCAGCTTAAGATGTGAGATTTCTGCCTCCACCCCAATACAATGGAGATTAATGGAATTGCATTAAAGCACTGATTGATTCAAAAGCAATGTATTTTTCCAGAATCAATGTCCCCATCTTTGTATAATCATAATAACAGTTAAGGCTGTAAAAGTGCTAATTTTATTTTTCAATGCTGTAAGAGGGATGTCTCAGAACCCGGACAAGAGATACAAGATGTAAGAAGATTTTTTTTTTTTTTTTGGAAGAGCTGACCATTTAAGTCTTATTGTTTTCAGTTTTAACAGATTTTCACCAAAAATACACTTCATTTTGGAGCAGGTTGGTTTAAAAATGTTTTTATCCTTGGATTTTTAAAATTATAAGTGAAATCAATTAACCCTAGCCTAGTTTTAGTTTGCTGGCCATCATTCCAATTGGTTCATTGTATAGATACTGAGACAAAGTGACATTGCTAGACACGGATTTAAAGATAACTTCATCACATGATCAGATAAATTGTAAGGAAAAATGTAACCATATTTTCTCATTTTAAGTGAAAAACAAGGAGAACATTAGTCATTATCCAAACTGTCCGAGCGCGCACCACGTATCAAGGCTGAGTCCTTACTGCAGCGGCCCAGGTTCGAGTCCTCTCTGTCTCTCTCTCTCTCTCTCTCTCTCTCGTCACAATCAAATAAAGTGGAAAGATTTTGCAGGGGTGCGTCCAACTTTGACCTACTGTACTCATAATACTTGCAAATGCAGTTCAATAGTGTGTGTGTTTAATATTTTCGGTACCTTTGTTTTCACTCACTAATAAGTGGTTTGGATAATATGGATGAACTGTGGATTTTACAATTTTAAACATTTTCTTCTAAAAAAAAAATAAACTGATGAGTAAAATGTAATCGTATCTGCACCTGTGGCTATCTGCAGCAGTAGTCTCTTCTCTGATAGGAATGAGGGCCAAATCTCATAAAATCTCTTTGTGTTTCCACACTAATTCATTCTCTACAAAGATACTGAGCATAAATATCATGCACAAAAAGCCTTTAAAAATATGACTGAATACTAGACCTGTCACTGTCGCCCCCACCCAGACAGCACATAGAAGAGACGGAGGACGGATGAGAGGTGGGAAATAGACGGATGATAAGAAAAGAAAGAAGAGAAGAAAAATGACGGAAGTGACAGCTGAGAAATCGGCATTAAAAGAGGCTGCGGATGAGATAGGGATGTAATGGATTTGGATGTGTGTGTCTCATGCAGGTGGAAGCCCCATCAGGCGGAGCAGCAGCTGGTATTAAAAGGCAGGTGAAGAGAACAGAAACCGTCAGATCATCCTGAATGGAGGTGGCTGCTGCTTCATTTCCTTCACTTTGTCAACACAGTATTGTGTCAACACACTAACCTCTGGTTTAACCTTTTTAGACATGCTAGCGGCAGGTATCTAGGGACAGCATTGTTGGTCGGTCCACCACTTTGGTCCAGACTGAAATATCTCGACAACTGTTTGATGGTGTGCCAAGTAATTTTGTACATATATTCATGATCCCAAGAGGATGAATCCTGACAACTTTGGCGGTCCTCTCAATTTTCATCTTACACCAGCAGGTTAAAGTATTCAACCATCCAGTGAAATATATCAACTTCTACTATGAATTGTGCCAATTCATAGTAGAAGTATTTTTTACAGACATTCATGGTTACTGATGTAACCTAATAACTTTGGTGATCCTTTTGGTGGCTTTTCATGTCGCACCATCATCAGGTCAAAATTTCTATTTGGCCCATACTGTGGTCTATGACTACTGTGTTGAGTGCTAATCAGCCATTGGTGGAAGAAGTATTCAGATATTTTACTTAAGTAAAAGTACCAGTATAACACTGGGATTTACTACAATACTCTATTACGAGTAGAAATCCTGCATTCAAAAAATAAAGTAAAAGTACTCACTGTGCAGCCAAAATGGGCTCTGTTATACATTATACTGTTGGATTAATACTATTGCAGTAACTTGTAAGATGTAGCTGGCTAAAGCAGCACTAATTTTACTAATTGTATATACCGTTGGATGGTTTAATTGACTGTATAACAGTGCATTGTATTTTATATGCTCATTATAGGTTTTTAAAATCTTAATCTGAAAAGTAACTAATTGCCAAGTAAATATAGTGGAGTAAAAAGTACAATATATATCCCTCTGAAAAGTAGTAAAGTATAAAGTAGCATAAAATTAGAATACTCTAGAAAAAAAAACCTCAGAATCGTACTTAGTACAGTACTGAAGTAAATGTACTTTGTTACTTTCCACCACTGTAATAAGCAAATGTTAGCATGCTAACTAAAATGGTGAACATGGTAAACATTACCTGCTAAACCAGTTCAGGTGTTTACTGTTTTATATTTTGTAATCACTTACACTCTGTGGTATCTTCTAAACTCTTTGGGATTCTGTCTGTGGAAAGCAGTCTTTAAGCAGCATCTGAGTCCAAGACAAATTTTCTTTGGATGTTTATGTACTTATTTATTTATCACTGACATCCATACTATATCATATGAATAAGAATAATTTAGATTTATTTTCCTTTTTCGATCAGTTTCTGTCCCTTCTTATTTCCAGCTGCTTACTTGGTGGTAAATTATGTCTCTGGCTCTTCCTTTGATGAGCTCTGTGTGTGTTTGTCCGGCCCTTCAAATCTCCTGCTTGGCAGAAACATTGCACTAATTGGCTAAAGAAACCCGGACACGCACACACGCACACAAAAGCATGCACCTTGCCAGACCACACACACATATCATGGATCTATACAGCGGATCCCATCATCTGTTCTCTCTGTAAGTGTTCTTTATTGAAATGATAGCAGAAATAATAAATAAAGTAATGGATCATATCCTGACTGTGAGAGCAACTTTGACAAGTTGTGGGCTGGATGCTTTGAGTGTGAAGATAAGAATAGGTCAGAATCAGCTGTCCATGGCATCAAGATCCACTATTGATCTGTGGAAGCACCTGATCAAAAATGTTAATCAGGTGCATTGAACTGGTGGCAGAGGAACCTTGTCCTTTTAAGGCAGGGGTTTTAAAAAACTTGTCTCAGGGGCCCTCCCTCAGACAAATTTGAGACCCCCACCTCCTGTCTATATGTCAGTAGGTTTTCATCACCCAGTAAATCTCTGTATATGAATAGATAGAGTGTCAGTGTTACAGGAATATAAGAACCATGTTGATGGGACATTATGAGCCAAAGTACTAAACTAGTCATAATGGATTTTCTTGTATTAATTCTATTTGGAGGATAATCATGCTCTAAGTTTTGGAACTAGAGTTCCCATAAATTTGGGGCTTTGGGGGATGTAAACAGAAGGTATAATGTTGCCTTGGAGTCAGTTAGTTAGCTGTGGGCTACAACTTGAGCCGTTATTTGTGTGTGTGTGTGCAGCCTACAGCTTGCCATAAATCAGTCAGGGCCCACAGATCTGAACTAAAGTGTTTTGGAGCCTGCAGCCTCTGGGCTTTGTGCTTGTCAGTCCCAGTCGAAACCCAGTCTGTGTTTGGAAACAGGCTTTTTTAATGCCATAGCTATGTACCAGGCGAATTTGTTTATGCTATTAGTGCAGGTTGCAAATTAAATTCTCTGTAATTCAGAGGACGACGAGGGTGACACATTTGGTTCTGAGCAAAAAATTGTTTTCTTTGAATTTTCAGTTGATTGGACAAGGGAGAAGGCATCTAGAGAAATTAAGCTAACAGCTGAGATGCTAAGCAACTTCATCAACAGATAAACTAATGCATTACTTATCATCTACACACATATCCAGTGTTGCGCACTTGTTCCTATTAAGGCAAATAAAAATATATCAGGTGGAAGTTGTCACTTCTTTTTATTCACTTTTACAGTGAATGAAGACTTCCTAACTCAACAGAGCCTACCCTGAAGCTATTGAATTACTTGAAATGGGGAACAGACTACTGCATAAAAACAGATGAAGGGTCTCATCAGTACAATTTCTTTTTCCAGTTTATTATATGTGCTTCAATATTAATCGTAAGGAGCAATGTGTTTACACGAACTATGTTTAGCTCTATTTTGAAATTTTGCAGTGTCAACTAATTAATGTTTTCTTTTAAGTCAGAATCAGAAATACTTTATTGATTCCCGAGGGTAAACTAAAGAGTTTCCCCTCGGGGGACAAGTGTTTGTCATATTACATTTTGTATGTTATACCACACTGCTTGTCTTTAAATTTTTAATGGCAACACCCAGAAATGCAGTGAGGTGCTGATAACCAATAACAAATAACCTATTGTTATCTGCAAACCTACGTGAGAAAGTCATACTGAAAATAAGAAACAAAGGCTGAAAGTAACAACACAGTAGGTGCAATGTTACAAATGTGGTTTGCTCATTGTGAATTATAGCTACATGTTAATTTTTAATTAACTGTAAAGGACGCAATCTCCCAAATACACACAAAACGCCTACTGGTGTTATGTCTTGTATTTTTGAGACTATACTGTTTTTTGTGTTTTCTTTGCTGCAGATAATTTGGAGATAAATGCAAATTATATGACATCAGTGATATTTACAGGAGATACCAAGGCCATTGATATAATATAGAATATTTTACTGATGTAAAACGTTAGTGGTTAATTTTTAGTAAGCAAATCTGTTCTGGCTTTATCTGAAGCCAGGACTTTGCATATATCAATTCCTCCTCTAACTCTTAGGAAAAGCCCATTTCAGTTGATGTGTTCCCAGACGACATTCACCAAATGCTTGGTGTTAAAACCAACATGAAAGTGCTTTAATACGCAGTTTGTCTAATGGTCACTAAATGTAGGCTTCCAGCCATGTTGGAGTGAATAGAAAAACAACAAAAACTGAGAAAATCTTCTCTTTCAGGTCTCAATAACTAGCTTCTTATATATTTCTTGGTGACAACTTTTAACATGACTATTTCATGAGGAAGCTATTAACGTTGAAAAAAACAGTATATTTAAGAGGTGCATTTGATAGACTGTGTCTGTGTCTCAGCCAGTCACAGTCAGTGATGGTGGTTGCCACTTCCCTGCCCGACCTCCACTTCACCCAGGCTTCATCCAGGTTGCAGAAACTTCTGCAAGCTGTGAAACAAACTCCAGGCTACAAAAAAAATCTCTCTTTTTTCTGACTTTTTTCAAATTCTTTTATTTTTGTGACATACTGGACACTTTTCCCACTTCCCACAAAAATCACTCTTTGGTTCAAATGTTCTCAATACATCCACACTAAGGCCATAATCTGTGATAAGGAAGTGACAAGTAGCTTCAATTTAAGGGATCACAAGCCAAAAAGGTTTGCAACCACCAGTAAATGCAATATCACAAATGCTGCATCAATGCTTTTCTACTCTCCCTACATGTGTTCTATTGTTTGCTGCTGTACACATGCAAACAGTGGGCATTCAGCAAACTCAAAACTCTTCCTCTCCCACATTCACCTTAATGCTATGGAGAAAAACCAGGAGAGGATACAAAGCAAAAGGGGCAATAAAACCAATAAACACTGATAAGATGCATCTACAGACCCAAACCAGACACACTGGATGATAAGAGTTCATTTTAACTCAGCCAGAGTGGTCTTCAAAAACATTCCTCAGTGGACCCTGGTGGCTCCTCCTGCGAAGCTGTCAATCCATAAAACACATACGTACATGTGAACCTGGACTGTTCTCTCCCCAAAAGACTCAGAAAACCTACCTGTTACATTAGCAGTAGCAGCACCAGAGCTGTTTTTAAGTCTTCTGAGGCAAGTGTAAATCTCAAATCAAGGCTGTGAGAGCAAGTCTTCATAAGCAGAGTGAAAGTCAAGATTCACATGAAGTCTTGCATTGTTTCTGAATGCTTACCAATACAATGTCACAGTCTCAAGTAAGTCAAGTCCAAGTCAAATCTCATTGACTTAAGTCTTATTTAAGACCATGTCTCAAGTCTACAGCTCTGAACAGTATAGTAATATTAAATATTACTATAATATTAATAAGTTTTAGCATTGCTATTGCAGAAAAGACTATAATTAATGTACTAGTATTAGAGTTGTAGTTGGTATTATTATGGTTTTGCCATTCTCTCTGTATCATACTGCATCACTGACGAGCATCTCCATGTTAAACAGAGTATTCTTTGCACAGATTTAATACTGCAGAGTATCACTGACACAAGACTGATTGAAGACAAAAACACCATGGATGAGAATGAGGACAGCATGCTAGATTTTCGCTTGATGCATTAAATTACATTACAAGAGTGGATCTGATAGAGCTGAACACAAGAGAGGATTTTTCTCTTTGCTGCACAGCAGCTACATCTAACAGCAGGGCACAGACTAAAAATAATTGCCTCAAATGATAATTGCTACAAAGCTTCAAAAACAAGTAGTGATTTTTTTTCCTTGGTACATTTTTTTTCCACATTTGCAATTAATCATAGCTTCAGATATACTGTGCTTTTCACCCAATTAAATGTTGTAAAACACTATGCCCTCTAGCACAGAACTACACGGCAGAGAAGCCACTAAATGTGTTGTTCCTATCAAAAAGGGATGAAGGGGAGCAATAATTATGTAAACAGAAAATTAAATGCTTCAGACTTGTAGGGGAAATGAAGGCTGAATCCAACATCCTCACACCCCACCCCTCCCCTCTCATTTCTCTTTTCCCCTCCCTGCAGCAAACACCCCCCTCCCTCCATCTCTCAGAATACATTAGCCTGGGTTTCACTGCTCACTGTTAGCTGGTTGCAACATGGTTCCTCTGTGATTAGCTCTGATAGCAAGATGAGAAAAGCACGAGTCAATGTCTTTGTCCTTTGCGCCGCTGTTTAGACTCGCTACTCAAATCCTCTCTATTTAAAACCCCTTTGTCCATACAAACCAGTCCTAGGGAATGAAAGGGACCATTAACAAGATTAGCTCACTCATTCTGCTGCCGACAAAGGCTCTGCAATAGGCTGCTGCTCATTAGGCTGGCAGCGGGAACAATGCTGATCTATAATCTTATGCTGTGCTTCGATTGAACTATTGTGGCTTATTTATTGTGCTCTGAGGAAGATGACATAATGGTAGCCTTTTTTTCTCCCCAAGAGAATTAGGGGGGGGGGTAAGTAAAGGTAGAGGGAGTCTTAACCCCTCAATGCTTCTCAGTTCCTGTCAGCCCAGACAATCAATAGCAGTAAAATGGGCTCTTGAGATGGAGGCCTTTCTTCATGTGCCTTTGCAATCATCCCAGTCACAGCAGGCAGGCTGGGGGCCAGCTGCAGGCTTGCTAGGAGCTGGGTACTTGGCAGATATGGAGTTAAATTTGAAGCTACGTATGTGATTGCAGAGCGCACTGAGTGCAACAAGCTAGGTTTTTCCAGCGGAGATGTGTGTAAAAATTAATTTTTACTTAATATCTTAAATAGTGTTTTTAAACAGCTGCAGTACGCATGAGAAGTATGAGCCTCTACAACAACAGAACTCCTCCATCTATTGTCTGTTTGCATAATATCATCAGCAGGCAAATCTATTGTGTCGTTACTAGTCACCGAAGGGTCATGGCATTGCTGTAGCAACAATATTAGCCATAATTACTCTCCTGTAATAAGAATGAGATGTGAGGTGAGACAGACAGCCATTATTCGCACGACCACACAAGGTCAGGAAAATGTAGGTAATTTTTTAACAAATTACCAGTGCTGTCATTTTTCTGTTGGGGAAAACCAGATGACAGGTCTTGGTGTCAGTCACACAGAATCAACGCGCATGGGCATCTTTCTAGAGCTGCCTTTTGGCACCAACAATCTAACAGGGGGGAATGAATTGTAGAATAAGTAGAGACAAATCTGTATACCCACAGACTGCACTATAATGTAAGTAGACATGTCGTCTTTTCAGTAACAGTGACTCCTGCCACAGTGCTGTACGTTAAATTGCAGCTAAATACCAAAAGTCCCACTCTACAAGGGTTATTGAACATTCAGGGAAATGTAGTTCACCTATGAATGAAAAAGAAGGTGTTCAGGCAAGTTGAGGAGGGAACAATTAGTCTACACTTCATCACAAAATAACTCCTGTAATTCATGAAACATTACTTAATGAGATCCAACAGAGGACAAGGATCTGAGAGGGTTTTTTGTTTAAAAGGTCAAATAAAAAAAAATTAAATGAAAGCGTTTGAGTTTTAAAGTCATTGAGTATGCAAAGCCACATCTGTAGCCGTCCTTGTCATCCTCCGAGTCACAACAAATACTAAAGGTCAAATTATACCTTTGCAAATAAAAGGCTCTCTCTTTGTAAACCAATTGGCAGTGAAATTTGAAAATGTTTGCTTTCACAGGAAATAAGTCATTGTCACTCAAGGGCACTCATCACCTGTTTAGCTTTTAACATGTCAAGTTAATCACACACTTTTGGCTCCGAAACCCGATTTTGTCCCGTCTACTATGGACTCATTGCTCAAGGCTGGCTAAACACACTTTTTTGCCTTATTAACATTAGCAGGGACAGGCTGAGGAGCTGCAGTCGTACGCAGACTAATTCCCTTATTCCTGAGAGTGCCACGGTGATATATGAGGGGAATGAGATGGGTGGCACAGGTCGATTGGCCAACACTGTCGCCATCACACGGTAATGAGATCTCAGGGGGGAGGGGAAAACAGAGGCCGATTCCTCCCAACTCCCTGCTCGCATAATACTAATTGGCCAGAATAGGAGGTAAGACGTAGGAAGTTTTAATGATATTATTAAAAAGTATAGAATTTCCTCACCTGCTCCTGACAAATATCACCAGTGAGTAGGATTGACAGTGTCGTGAGTGGTCTCTATATACTGATGATCATACATTAGCTACACTGTATGGCCAAATGTATGTAGACTTGGCTGTACATGCACTTTTCTGTACTTTTGGTCTGGGGCTGATTTTCATGGCTTGGGCTAGACCCCTTTTTTGCACTTAAGAGAAATCTTAATGTTACAGCATACAATGATATTTTAGACAACAGTGTGCTTCCAAATCTCCGCCAACAGTTTGGGGGAGGCCCCCTTTCCTGTGTCAACAGGAAAGCTCACAAAGTGAGCTTTGCAAAGAAATAAGTTTGGTGTGGAAGAACTTGACTGGCCTGCGCAGATAGCTATAACAAACAGCCTCCACTCTTCAGGGAAGTCTTTGGAACCTGGCAGCAAGGATTTGCTCCCATTCTGCCACAAGAGCATTAGTGAGGTTGGGCACTGATGTTGGGCAATAGGGTTATAATTCATCCCAAAGTTGTTGGATGGGTTGAGGTCAGCAGAAGATTAATGTCCATGGTTTTATAATGACATGTTAATCACATATGGGTGTAATGCCCAGGCGCCCACATAATTTGTTCTGGTGTCCATTTACCATAGTGTATTTCATATTCCAGCATGAAAATAAGAGTCTTTCCACCATGTTTAGTAATTTCCATGTATTTATTTTTCATAATTCATATTCTAAACATTGTTTGAGACATTCAGCTCTCTAGCTGCTCTGTTCCATCATTTGCACATTGACCGTGAATTCCAGTGTGAAAAATGAGGTAGCGCTACAGTCAGGTTGTATATTGTCTGCAAGTGTGTGTGTGTGTGTGTGTGTGTGTGTGTGTAGCATAAGCCTAAAGACAATCCAGAGGTAGAAACTGTGTGGAAGGCACTTTGCAAATTGCATTGATCTCTCCCTAGACCTGCCTCCCACCTGCCACCCATCCTAATGCCTGTGTTACAGAGGGGGTGCAGTTGGAAACACCTACTTCTTTTTCCTCCTCCTGTCATTTTCTGCCTCTTTCCTCTATCGTCATCTTTGCATTCACCCTCTGCCTCGCTTTCCTCCTCTTGCTTTTCTTAATTTATCTCTGTCGCCCTTGCACTGACTCTCCATCTATCACACACACAAACAACCACCTGCAGCATAATATGACACACTTTCCTCCGCTAATCATTGGTATGACTGACATGCTTTCCTCTGTCGTGTCCTTCTAATGACAACATTATTAGTTGTCACGGTGATGAGCCGCAGTGCAGATACAGATCATGACTTAATGAGTGAGAAATCATGGTGGAACATGGCAAGAGGGTCAAAATGAACCGTGTTTTAATTTGTACCTCTGTTAAATAAGTTGAAATATGATCAAAATATCTCAAAAAGGTGTTCAGCCCAGCATTCAGTGGACTAGATTTTCGTTTTGAAATTACACAGGGAAATTACAGGGACTCTGAAGAAGATTGTGATTGTGTGATAACAAAATTACGTTTTACACTGTGTTAGTGGAACCAGCACTGAGGTTGCCTATAAGGACCGTTCTCATCTGGTGATGTATGCTCCTTCACAGCGACTGACATCCCATGACGCAACGTATTTTGCTGAAAGTTTACTGAGATCATGTTTAAGTAGTTTGGAAAATCAGAGCCCAATTAAGCTTAATGATACTCCCACCTCTTGAACATAAGAGTCTTTGTACCATGTTTAGTAATTTCCATGTATTTATATTCCATAATTCATATTCTAAACATTCCCATCTCTTGGACATCAGCCAAGCATAAGCGCACAGTCTTGAAAATTACATGAAAGGGCTTCTTGCGAGCTCATGGGATCTCTTTATTTACAAATTAAGCACTAGACATGAGTAGGGCTGCATATCAAACCTCTACTTTTTGAGTACCTTGATTGCTTGGTGAGATTCTAAGTCTTGTTCATTTATTCTTCAGATATTTTCCAATTTAAATAATAGGTTTACTCATTTTATACTTTGTATAAACAAATTTCTGGTACCTACATCAGTCTGTTGTGCACATGAGAAGTGTGGCAGTTTACTATAACTGTTTTAAATGGGCATGGCTATGGTTTCCTCCATATCTCTCAAATCTTGTTTTAATGCTTTAGTTGTGACTGTTGTGATTTTTATGTACTGTAAATCCATTGGAGTAGGGGTTCAATAACATTTTTATCAAATCTGAACCCAGTATCACATTTGCTGACCAAATCTTTTCCCATCCTTTATAGAATGAAGTTTTGACTTTCAACAACAAAAGTCAAAAACAACACATACCATCTTTAATAAATAAAACTCAAAGATTGAATTGATTGTTCAAATACTTCGTATGCTACAATACACATGTTCTACATATCTGCACTTTAGCTAAATGGCAACCTGAATGATTATAATGTATATTACTCTTTGCTAATAAAAACACAACCCTAATATCGATGTCATCTATTCTATGCTACCATTTTGGCAAGGTGTCTCTTGAAAAAGAGATTGCATTTCAGACTTCCTGGTTACTTAGCCAACGACCAAGCTTCAGAAAATTGAATACATACAGTGCGTTTTACCTCTCTTCACCTCACTGGTGTAAACACGGCTGTTAATACTCAGGTGGACCGGGGAGTCCAGCTCCCTGGATGCTCCTGTTTCTGCAGCTCTGATGATGGACCCTAGTGATATTTGTTGTACATCAGGGAGCTCGAGCTGCAACGCTCCTCTGGCTTGTAGAAGCTGCGAACGCTCTAACAAGTCTCCTCAGACTCCATAAGGGCCCTACATGGACTGCTACTGACTGTCCTGCTTCATCTGCCCTGAACCTGCAGCGAATGTCCCACTGCGGCAGCCTTCAGTGTAAATATACAGTTAAATATAGTTCATACAGTACATGGCTGAGTGGACACATGAACGTAAAGTCTAAAACTGAAGGTTGCGTGTGTACATGCACACACACACACACACACACACACACACACACACACACAAACACACCTTAGAATGTCAGAGGGTATGTAAACAGCTACACAGCCCTCCACAAATATTCACTCATATTAACACTAACATAGGGTCAGAGAACTACAATAGAGAAACAAATGCCACTGCAAGCTTCCAAAGTGCTTTTCATGGAACTGGTAAAAAAAAAAAACATAAATGCATTTTAATATTTTTTTGTTTCGTTTTTTTTCATTTTATTATTCAGCTCGATAAAGGAGTTGTTTAACACAGTGCCGCTTCCCCTGAATGGGAAATCATTTTGGTATAATAAAACAGCAATAAGTCACTCTTGTTGTAAAAATGAAGAGCATTGACTGCTGTTACTCAATAACATGTGCTCGCAGAGTTTATTAAACATGCCATTTCTGAATTGGCCAGCCAATGAAAATGGCTATTTCTGGCCAAAAGCCAATGTTTATTGTCAAGACATTTGCACTGATTGTGTAAAACTACTGAAGTAACATCATGGTTGCACAGTTATAGCAGGATGCTCAAAACTTTCGAAACTCACTTTGGATCAGTAAGGGTTATACAAAGCTTGATTAATTTCCACTACATGTTGTAAGCCCCTGTGTTCTGGGTACAGCAGCTGTCAAAAATGCACTACTGCACAGCATTAAAATACTGAAATTGTCTCTTTATGCACCTATTGCCTGCACGGCGCTTATCACACACATCACACCTCTGAAGTCCTGCTGTTTAAAACATCAGGACAGATATTATACAAACAAACTGTGGGAAACTATACAAAGCAAGATTGGATAATATAAAAAATGTTATGAGAAATTCAAATAGCTTTAACCTACATTCATTTTAATGTAGGTATCATCATCTGATATTGATTTCATAAACTAACTATATTCCACAATTCCACTGAAAGTCGACAAATGATGATTTATCGCCCAGCCCTAGTTGTGAGTGTTTACTGTGGAGGATCAGGAAAATAAATATTAAAATAAAATATATCAATAATATTGACTAGAATATGTTGTGTGCCACATACTAAAGGCTCCCTGTTAACTGCATTGAAATGTAGTCGTTGAAATGCTGTTCAAACAGAGGATATGTTACCTAGATGTCTAAAAAACCTTTGCCAAATGAATGACTATGATATGTTGCACCATGCTGAGTTAAGTATCTATTTCAGGATTTATTAATTTTCTTTTAGTGAGGCACTTTTCCACTTTGATTTAGTCATCGACTGTCCTTCTTTTAATTTTCTGAAGATGACAGCACACAACCAACAAGTGCTTTAGCTATTAGGCTGGCGTGTACTGGAAACACTCTAAAGGTCTATGCAGCATGCTGAATGGAGGCTTTTATAAAGAGATTCGATTTTTTGTATATATATTGTTCAACTGTTAGTGCTGTATGCACAACACACACAACCAAACACATACTTCACTAAAACATTTCTCATTTCCGCCCTCCTCCTTCCCTACGTCTGTATGATACTGTAGGGCCAATTGGGCGAGGTGCCAGGGTGAGCAGTGAGGGAGAGAAGGCACACGTGGAAAAGCACGCTGAAACTGGTCCAGAATCAATTTTCATCATCTCTGTGGCAGCTGCTGTCTGGTTAGGTGATGAGAAGGAGGAGTGAAACAGACCGACCATGATGTTACAGAGCAGAGGATCAACCACCATCAAAGGATGTGGTGGAAGGTTTGGGTCTGTATTTGTGTGTGTGTTTGTGTGTCTGGAGGGCTGTTCCAGGGCAGGAACTTACCTCTGCAGATGGTGCCGTTGCCCACGTAGCCAGGCTTGCAGGTACACAGGTGTCCTCTGATGGTGTTGGTGCAGATGGCATTTTCATCACACAAATTTTGACCGCTGGCGCACTCGTCATGCTCTGAGGGAGAGATAGAAAGAGACACCACAGTCAGAATGGCTGTGTGTATGTGTGTGTGTTTGTTGTGTGAAAGATGGAGAGGTTGTTTCATTTCTTTTTGAGATGTCCTCCACTGATGAGGACAGTCAACAAGCTAGTTGGCTGAGAATATGAGGCCACAGCTGAGCTTTTCTTCTGTCAATAGCCAGTTTTCCAAACATCCATGTTTCCAAACACCAGTTCCGCTTGGCACGTTCAAAATGGATATGAAGTGAATTCTGTAACACAAAGGTTACTTCAAACAATGACAAAGGCACAGTTGCTTTTTCTAGCCTAGTTTTACTTTGAAACCACCATTAGGTGGTAGAGGTGTTAGGAGCAACAGCTGACACTTGCCAGGTGTGCTGACTGATTGCTCAGTATCAGCATCAATTAGCCTAATGATGTTGTGGCTTAAATACTAGTGATTAGTGGAACACAATAACAAGAAATATATCAACACTTAACATTAACAAAATCATGTAAACAAGTTGAGCTTTCTAGACGCTTTCAAACCACTAATTCCAGAGAGTTTATGTCTGCTATTGTGAAATGGTTGCTTAAAATGTCTCAATATTTTCCAGTGTCCCAGTGTCAGTATGGACTCCAAGTTGCTAATGAAAACTATGGGACTACGGCAGCTACTGAGATACCACGAGAGGATCACAAGAACTGTGATTGGTCAGCATGGGCTGCTTGTGTTTTTGACGACAAGTTTCCAATGCCAGTAGAGAGTTTTGATTGTGAGGACAACATGAGGCAAGTTGAAAAAAACGCTGCTCTTTATCACTGTAATGAGACAAGGAGTACATCTCTACTGTTGCTTAAAGTGAATAAAAGAATGTAAACACAAACAATGGGGGGAATATAATTAAAGCACGATACGGCCAGATCACATAAAAAATCCATCTAGTGTTGCGGTGGTGCTATGAATGAGTGAAATCCAAGACTGAACTATAAATCGAAGCTTACGCCATAGTTATCTACAGTACAAGTCCCCTTGTGTCAATTAAAAATCCAGCTTTTCTCTCCCTATCCTTGAATTAAAAGTAACATGATCATTCATGGGCTGGATACATTCTATAACCATAAAAATGAAAGACTATTATATTACTGAAACAGTGCAAGGTCAGCAGTATGAAAATATGGCCAGTTTTGTTTCATTCATGAAACACTGACTCACTAATTTACACAGTGGTACACTGCACAGTACTGTATGTATTGTACATGCTCAGGGTCAGTGTTTTATATTCTGTTGGGTACCATGAACTGCTCTCTTGACTTTTACATGTTTGCTGTTAGCTGGAGGACAGAGGCAGGTTTAGTGCTGCAGGCAATGCATGATTAACCACCACTAAGAGACCTTCTACTAAACAGTAATTCCATCTCGCTGCTCTGATAGTGTAAGTCAGGAATGTGTAGCTGCATAGCAAAACTTTAGCTTTGGTTTCCAGATGTTTGCTAAATATCCCTGACTTTAGTCAGACTTTGATGACCTTGGAGAAAGTTTAAGGAATATTCCACTGAAAACTTGAGTGAAACCCAACTGAAAACTCACCAACTGCAGCCTGAAAGGTGGCTCAGAAAAGGTTGTAGCTTGGATTTACAATGAATTACAACCATAGGCGCCTGAGCAATGGAGCAAGTGGAGCAAATGCATCCCCATTATTCAATTAGGGCGAGCAAAGTATTGGTTTTGCTACCCCACCATTTGTCTTTTTAAAACTAAACTAAAGCTTCCATTTTGCTAGCATAAGCTGTTCCCCTTTACCTATGTTTGCTTACGTTGATCTTAAATGGCAAATATAAGCAGCTAACTGCACTTGTATTTGATCATACCTCAGAATAGTCTTTGGAACATACTGAAAAAATGGATAATGCTGCATTAGTGATTTGAGAAGTTTATATGGACATTTAATTCATTTGTGTGTGTGTGTGTGTGTGTGTGTGTGTGTGTGTGTGTGAAACTAGATCCATGGTAACAACTTTAGAAATCAATTAGTGCTCTTGTGCTAGAATTTTCTCTGGTTTGCCAGGTGAGAATTAGATTTCACTATGTAAGAACAATATCAACCGAAATAATAAAGGAATTAAAACTCAGAGCTTAGAGATGGGGCCAGTTCATGTGCCATAAATGCACATATTCCCAAACAAATGCTTTTATCTACTGTCACATGTCCAAATGTCTTCCGTGAAGTAGGCGTATACTTTATCTCTGCTCCTGAGAGGACATGCAAAACACATTTCTGCAATACTGGATACATGGATTAATTGTGATTCATAAAATGTAGAGAGTTTGTCATGTCTTCAAAACTGATAACAATGACTGGCTTCTGTCAGCTTTAGTTTCTTGAGTCCACTGTCCAGCACTGCTTCAGCCTGCTGCAGCACGTTAATCACACAAGGATCAATATGTCACACATGACATACTACATGTTCCGCCAATGAGTCCCACACTGAAAGATCCTAATGAGGCTGCTCTGGAGTTGACCTGAGGCAACTGCAACCCTTCTTTAGTGGCAGTGCGCTATTAGAAAAAAAAAAAGGGAAATCTGATTCATACATTTTTAAAAAGAACATAATTATAACAACATGAAATAATAATTATGGATCTCTCTATTGCTTATAAATATGGGATTAATTGATTTTTGGCAACGTGTTTATAGATTCTTTCTGCTGAGTTCATCAAACTGATTAAGCTGCAGTAAATGCATCTTAAATTAGAATCTAACATGATTTTAGATGATTATGAACAATATATTAAAAAGCAACCTTTGATGATGCTGCTGTGAGGATTTACAACAGAGCTGTACTCCTGAAATCTCTTTTTATATCAAACCATGAACTGTGTCTTTAAGTGCCAGTCAGGACCTGGCCTAAGGCTGCCTCCACTCACAAGGTACACACTAACTAAAACACACTCCTAATTAATATGCAAAAGCTTTGGTGGGAGTCATGACTAATACATTCTGCTTAATTAATGAGTGGTGCTCATGAAGCCCCGAAGCAAGTCGAAGAAATTATTTAACTTTTCTCTTCCCAAGGATTTCCTCCCCACGTTGAACTATAAAGTGGAGGTGAATGTCAACAGTGCTTGTTGGATGTGTAAGAGTTTAAGTGAAGGGATATGAAAAGTAGGCTGCATTAATGGTAGAGTAATAGAGGAAGAGTTACATGATTAAATATTCAGTGTGCTAATGGCTGTGAGCTGATGGAGGGGCGAGCAACACAATCAAAACACTGACAGCCACGGCTGCTTATTAATGCTGTTTATGTCCACTGGCCAATTATAGAAATAATAGAGTTGGAAGTATAAACAGACAGATGCAGTGGCTGAGTTGATTGATAATAAGTGAAAAACTGAGAATAAGCTGAATAAGCAATAAATCCCTCCTAAAACACAGGGGCCCTATTTCCGTGGCAGGGCAACAACCAGCACAAGCAGTTTGGTATTTTCCTGACCTTGAAATTCGCTGTGGTAGGATATTAATATCCTTTGGCATTTTGGTGCCTAGCACAGAGCGCAAGGTGCACAGGTGGGAAAAGAGGCAACAGGTCCATTCAAATGAGGCAATGCAAAGCGAAACGTTGATACTTAGTCGTAGTCTCGCATTACCAGACTTCGTTCCACACTTCATTTTAGCGCTGTGCCAGCACTGCAGAAAGGTCTGGCTGAAGCCATTATCATTCTGTTATAGGGGGATAAAATGCTTGTTTGTATTTCTTAATCATTCACAATCGTCTTGGGCGGTGCTAAGCCCAGGACGGTGCGACAGCGCCCTTGCAAAACGGTAACGTTTAATGTTTAACGTGGTTAAATCACGTGCAAGTGACACCAGGGGCAAGTTCAATCTGAAAACGGTTTGCACCATTTTGCTACGGTTGTTTACTCGAAGCAGCGTGCAACGGGCTTTGAGGCACGTTTTCTCTCGTTTGGTGGGTGTGTCAGAGGTGTTCCCCAATCACAGCGACTTGTATATAAACCCTGCTTTATTAAAAAGGCAGTGCGCTTGCATACACAACAGGGTGTTCAAGGTACCACCATTTCCGTTTAAATAAACGTGGTGCTACATTTTGTAGGGGCTGAACGCGGCTCTGGCTGCTATAAAGTAACCCCATACACCTCTACACACATCAGACGGGTCAGTTATAACTCAGCATTCTGCTGTTTATGCGGGAGACATTAACTGGAAATTATGTGCGAGTGCTTCCAGATGATGGCGCTGTAATTAAGGTCCAAAAATGCTATTTTGAACAGGCCACGCCCCTCACACCGTAGGTCTGAATGAATTGAAATTTCTCACACAAGTCCAGCTCAATGTGCTTTACAAAAAAAGTCTCTTGGTCCACTTAACTAGATTTTCCGCCATTTTAAATTTTTTGAAAAACACATTTTTGACATCTCCTAAACCGTAGGTCCGATTGCTACCAAATTTTCAGTGGCTCACCATTGGATGAAGCCTATCAAAAGTGGTTTAAAGCTTGTTGATATCTTATTTAGTTTTCAAGATATTGACCAATGAACTTCAAAAGGGGCGTGGCTCAGCACATAAACAGACCAATCATCACAAAACTTACAGAATATGTCCACAAAAGTACCTGAAATATACCCTGAAAGTTTCATTCAAATTGACCACTAGGGGGCGCTCCAAGGGAAAAAAAATGTGCGTGGCATAACACGCAGAAATTGTTTGTTCTCTTCATTCTATTTTTGAAAATGCAAAAAAAGGGCTATATATATATATATATATATATATATATATATATATATATATATAGGCCCAATAGCCATAAAATGTTCTAGGCAAAAGTCAGGTGAAAAGTTTTAAGATTACATTTTAAGACATTAACACTTTCCACTTCAGATCCTTGGGGCGGATTGTTCCAACAACTCAATGCATAAAAGCTAAAAGCTGCGTCACCGAAGGCACTTCAGAACAACTACAAGGCTCGTGCCAGAGAGTTTGATATTGTGAGTCATTTGATTAAATGTTAATTTCAAAAATAGTGCTTAATGCATCTTAAATATTTCACGTTTGTATTTCTATAGAAAAATACTTTGGGCCAAGACCCGCTGGCTAATAGAGAAACAGCATTTTAATGCATCTCTACACTGGCTTCAAAAATCAGCTGTGGTAGCTGTCGTTCGGTGGGTGGACTGAAAAATAAATTACAGCTCTCACAGAATAATTAATGGAATGAATACATTTTTTTCTACATTACAATAACGCAACGCAGTGATGAATGATCGTGTCACAAGAAAGTTATTACTTTGACGGTAGTAAGCTCAGTGATTCTCCTGAAGATAACAGCAGCTTCCTCTGAGTGCGCAGCCTTTCTCTATCAGGTTTGGTCTAATTAGTGATGATTATAGAGTGATGCGGCATCAGGCCTGGACATGCTGAGGTGACCTCCCCCAAGTGCTGGGCTAATGATGCATAATGACTGATCATCAGGACCGCGGACAGCGGCCGTCAAACTCAGCATGGCTTCTGCACTGTCAACACAGCGGAGAACGCAGGGTAATCAGTGGGATGACTGAGGTTGTTTCCCATTTCACAGAATTACTGGGACAAACAATATGTTTCTCACCAGTGAGGGCAGCTCAGAACTAGAGCTGTGTCTGAAATCAGTCCATTGTTCAGTCATTTACTGTTCCCTTAAAATAATATTTTGGACACTTGAATCATCATCACTGAAAGGTGTGGCGTCACATAAGAGTAATTTACACAATTACCAAAGGTGAAGCATTGCGTCATGGGATTTTAGCAAAAAGTAGTGCACATTTGTTTGACCTTTTAGGGCCACAACAGTGCAGAAATGTACACTTTCACTACACGAGGTGCTTCAGATTGAACACAAAATGATTATTTGCCTTGTTTTATTTACTTTATTTGCACTAACAGTGACAGTAAAAACTCATCAGGAATACTAGTTCTTTGTTCTGTTCCCCTCTAGTTTATCTCCTTTTGCCTTTTGATTCTGTAGGTGAAGGGGTGTCATAAAGCTTCAGGGATAAATGCTAATTTTCCGCTCAAGTTGAAACATTTTCATTTGACGGACAGCTATTTGCCTCCATTTGCGCTGCCTACAGCTAATAATTTGAGTCCACTCGCCTCTTCACATCAACTTTATATATAATCACGACGGCTGTAAAATTCACTTAATGTTCAGTCTGAATTAAACACTGAAATAAAATGTGAGGAAGCAGTGGTGTAAAGTAACTCTGTACATTTACTTTAAGTACTGTGCTTAAGTACAGTTTTGAGGTACTTGTACTTAATTTGAGTATTTCCATTTTCTGCTATGTTACACTTCTACTCCACTACATTTCAGAGGGAAATATTGTACTTCACCACATTTAAAATCACAGCTGTAGTTCCTTTGCAGATGAAGATTTTACCGAAAACAGCATGGGACTTATAAAATACAACACATTGCTAAAGATTAAAGCAGTGTTTTCCAACCTTTTTGAGTTGTGACCACTAAAATGGGCAATATGTAAGAGAGTTGCAAGCGGCAGAGGGGCGAGAGGGAGGTCGGGCAGAGAGGCATCGACAGTGTGTAGAGCCAGAATATTTTTCACATCTAACGCAATGGATTAAGGATTTATTTCGACCAAACCAGAGTTGGTAATTGTTGGAACAGTGGAAAGACTAACCAAGACGGTTTTGGTGAAGTGTTTGAATGAAGTGTGTTTTACGATGAGTTAACAAGGCAATTAAGCTTGTAATAGTTTGGTGAAAGAGAGAAACGTGAATTCAGAAGGTGTACGGTTGTATTTTGCTGTTTGATAAGGAAAATAGGTGTAAGAATATTTCCTTTCTTGACATTCTTTGAGTTTATTTTGTTTAGGCTATTTATTAGACTAAAAGAGTTAAGAGAGCTTGTGTAACATAACAAACTCGCCGCTCGCACACATCTCCCAGCTGGAACTACCTGAGCTATACTATCAGAATATCGCCTCTCAAGGCACAAGTGGTATTACAACACAGGATGGGCTGGGGCTAGCAGGTTAGCATGCTAATTTCAGTAGATATCTCTGCAACCCAATACAGAGATGTCTTTGACATGACGTCAGAACTGTTACTTCTTCACATTATGTTGATAAGGTTAGTTTTGCTGGTTGTTTTAACCTAAAATTCTGGCCAAATCTTACATATTGCCCTTTTAAAAAATGGCAGTGCGTAGTAGTCGGACCCCTTGTCAACTTTCAAATGTTTTCCCCTTCAAACTTCTTAGATGGTTTCATTGAAATACTTTTTTGAGGCCCAAAGAAGTAAAATTATCCAATATTTCAGATAAAACAGTTAAGATTTTAGAAAAGTCCAAAAGAATTCTTTCCTCTCCCATTAAACCATCTCAAGCCACCTTAGATTTAGCTTGCGACCCATGAAGAGGGCCCAACCTTAAGTTAGGAACCACTGGACTTGACTACATAACTTTAAATAAAGTAGTTAAAACAAGCTCCACCTCGACCAGCTACAACAGTGAAATACTGTTTACAGTTTAATACATGTACTTTACTTAAGTAGGATTATGGATGCAGTAGTTTTACTTGTAATAGAGTATTTTTATATTGTGTTATTGGTACTTTTACTTAAGTTAAGGATCTGAGTACTTCTTTCACCACCATCAGGAAGTAAGTAGAGTGCACTAGGTAGCACATCGAGGGATTTTGTACACAGCATCATTAAAAGTTACGAAGTAAGTGCAAAATTGTATTTGGACACACTTCTTTGATTGTATGATATCACAACAGAAGACCATACACAGACGTAATGAATGTAGTTGTGTGAATAATACCTGTCTGTCCGGCAGAACCACGGGTTTCATCCCCTCTCTTAGAAACAGTCAAAGTGGTTTTCTTTTAACCATGACGACGATCTTTCCCTAACCTTAACCAACTACTTTTAGTTGCCTAAACCTAACAAAACCTTAACCACAGAGGTGGCAGATCAGAAAACGTGAATCAACAGTAATTTGTTATGGTTTTGGCAGACACTGACAATCATCAGAAAATGCTCATATGAATCATTTTTGAATGATATGTTTTGCAGTATTCAACTTTATATTTTATATCTTTACCAAACGTTCTCTGTTTTACATTCTTTTCCACTTCTGTCTGTGATGCTCTTCATTTCTGCACCAATTTAATAATGTGTCAGCTGACAGAGGCATCTGTCCAGAGCCTTTAAAAGCTCTTTCTCCACACTAACCATCTCTCTTCCTGCCAGTAAATACGGCAGTGTCTCCACAAAACACGTTATATTTTTATACCCTTTTTGTTTGATGCCTATTTATACTTGTCCTTTGGTTTTCTGTTACTTTCTCTGAATACACATATTTTACTTAAACTGGACTGTCTTCTGGTCCCTTTTCAGCGCATTTTTGCAAATGGTCTCTAAAACTTACAAAAGAGACAGATTCTGTGTGTATTAGGGGATCTATGAGTAAAACCAACACCTCATGATTCACTTTTACTTTGCATAATACATTTCTAAAACATGTCCTCATCTCTTAAGCTCCTACTGTCATCTCATTCAATAATGGCAAGCAGAACACTTCTATAATGTGAAATTTAATGACCAGTGACAAGCCCATAAAAAATAACAGGGCAGGATTTTTCAAGGTTTTTTTCTTCTTTTTTTTTTTTTTTGCCAACGCAAAGTCGTCATGCTCACTTTCTGCATCGGCCTTGCTGCTCACCTTGATGTGATGTGAACTCAGCAGAGATCTGTCCTGTGTCACAGGGGAAAATGTATTGATTGCCTGTCATAGCACTTAGCCTGGAGGACATGGATTTCCATAACATTAGTTGGAGAAAAGTTCGGATTTTCCTGAAGTAATCCACCTGGAGTTCAAGAGGCTGTTTTCTTTTGACCCACCGGTCAATTAATTCCACTTTACACAGCTAAATACTACTGCATGGAAGCCATGTGTGTGCTCAGAAATAAGAAGATTTTATTATTTAGATTTTATTAAAGACAAAATGGGGCTTAATGGGCTCCTTGCATAGCATAGAATTGGGGACCTTTATGTATTCTGTTGACTTTTTAAGACTGCATCTTTATCTGTCCTTTTACAATGCAGATGTACTTCTATTTACCTTCATCTTCAGTATAATTTACAGAATGTCATCACTGAACTAAGGCACTGAGGTAAGGTATAAAACTCTATATAAGTTATAAGTTGTTAAGGAAAACTTGTTAGCAAACAGTTAGTTGCCTATATATACACATCTGGGAAATATGAAGCAAGATTAGCATTCATTTTGGTGTCGTGTTTCTGGCCACCTGAATGTAAGTCCCGTATTCACTCTCCTTTTAGCACTGTTTTGGTCTCCATCTGGCTCCTGAGAAAAATATCTGGCTCTTTAGCAGCTAAACGCTCCGCTGTGTTCGCCAGCTAGTTGCTAACTTTGTCTGTCTGCTGTTTAGTGCCGCACAGGTAGCGTACAATGGGTGGAGCTTTGTCACTGAAAACAGCTGCTGTCTGCTGCATCTGGAAACGCTGATAAGAGTGGTGAGACCTATTTTGTTGGTTAGGTATTGGAACTGGTGAGTGGCAGCAACAAGTCAATGCTGTATACTGCCCCAAATTTAACAAGAATAAGTAAAACCAGGTTACACAACATCATCATTTACAACACCACATTTCCACCTTAGCTTTTTCCAGTTTTTTTTTTTAAATGGTAAATTGACTACATTTATGTAGCACTTTTATACCAAAGTGCTTTACTGTACAATATGCCTCTCATTCACCCACACATCAGAACACACATATTCACAGGTAATGGAACATTATTTATAAGGACTTGAGGTTCTTGCTCTAACATTTGAACAAGCAGTGATAGCACCGGTTTTACAATTTCTTTACTTTTTTAAACTACTTTTATTACTTTTAACAATGTAAAAGTGTGTGTGTGTTAGAGTCACGTGTTATTATTAACATGAAGCACTAAAGACTTGGCACTTTAAAACACAAGTGCTTCCCATTATGCTGCAAATATGTTCAGTTACATCATGAATTACAGCCGCTTCTTTAGTGGCGTTTAGTAGCGTTTGGTTTGCTTTATAGTGTCCTGACCATCCAGTTCATATCCTCTGTGTGTGTAGCTGCAGCACAGAGCCTGCAAGATAATTCAATTCATTTACTACCCAATGAAACATACAGCTCAAGGCAATAAAGATGCTTAGGATGCAATTCACATTAATAAAAGCATGTTCCATTAATGTGCTCTGTCAGTAAACATCCATCCCACAGCCACAGTGCATTATTATTCTACACACCTCCATGTGCATTCAGCCAGGGGAACAGGAAGACAACGCATCAAAGAAGAAGAGACAAAAGCTTACAGAAAAAGCAGCGTAACGGGAAGACAGACAGACATCACTCTGGATGGTTGTACAGTCTGCCGACGAGCAGGAAGAAACACTACTTACATCAAGCCGTTATGGGGAAGCTAAATATAAACACCAGCTTCTCAGAGCCAATTACAAATGGATGAAAGTGAGGATCAAGGAAAACTTATCTGACTCCTTCCCAAACTGTGTTTGATGGGCTTATTAAATTGGCTGGTGCCGAGCCAGCCTGACAGCGTGACCTCCATTTTTGAAGAGTTAATGTATACAAGGAGGGTTGCCAAGGTTTCCAGACTCGTCACACCTGAGCTCCACATTCATTACATATGTACGTATAATTGGAATTGGATTTGATCAAATTTTCATTAAACATATAATGTGTCTTGGGGGGGATGCAGCCTTTCCCAATGCTAGAATTTTGGAGAATATATGTAGCAATTGATGCATGAAATTAATGGCAGCTCCTTTTGGTCAGCCATACACCAGAGCCTGAGCATAGTGTCCATGAAAAGCAGGCCGATAAGAAAATAACACAGTCAAGTATTGATCAGTAGAGTGCAGATGAGGACAGAAGAGAAATATACATTAGAGGATCAAAAGCATGTGATGTGGATGCTGTCGAATAAAGGATTAGTGGACTGAAAGCAAATCAATCGATACAGTTAAAATACCACCATGTGTTTATTTCAGCTAAAGGAAGAATAAAGACTTTGAGATTATCTCTGTTAAGTTTTTGAGGGCTGTAGGAGGCTCGCCCTCCTTGCCTTAATCAATGTCAACTTCCTGCCAGAGTTAAAGGTTCCCAAATCTCTACATCAGAGGTGTGTAAAATGTTAAACAGCTCACTGACAAATAGCCGAATTTCACTTAACCTCATTATAAACAACAACAAATTAAGATATTTTATTTAAGAAAAATAAGTCATCAATACATAAAATTCAGCCTAAAAACATTTTTGTACTGAAACCTCTATTTGTATATCTGCCAACAAACAGCCAATATCAATGTTTGTGATTGACTAATATCAGCCAGTAATACTGGCCTGATGACATATTGTGAGTCTTGAGTATAAAACCTGCAGCTTGGCAGTCAGTGAGCTCTGATAGTCATACAGTGTGCAAAGCTACAGCTTCCAATAGATGAAGAATTCATTTTAATATGGCTATACTACACTTTATCTCCAGACCTCACATGAACCTGCTGTTGGAGTTTGTTTACTGGAGAGAGCAGAGAGAAAGGAAGGACCCTAAACTTCTCATTTCCACAGTTTAATCTTTAACTGCGAGTCTTATCAGCGCCTAATTAATGCAGAAAATAATTCCTCTAAAACCCAGAGAACATAAGATTAGTACACAGTGGGAGTTGGACCACCATTTCCACAATTACCTATGACAGACCACTTTTATCCACCAACACATGAAGTCAGAGATCATAATGACCTTCCACAGGGGAAATCACTTGAGTTCTGCTTGCACTGCACCATAAAGACTGAGGGTAAACACCGGTATCATCTACACTTCAGCAAACTGGAGTCTAAGCTCAACACACTGTTAAACAATAATCCACATTTTTTGTTCTTGAAAATAAATATCGATTTTACAAATGGGTACACCCCCTTGGGTGTATTCAACCAATAGCCAGTCAAGCTTCTCCATTCCTCAAAACTCACTGTGTGGAAGGTCTTTTCACATTGGATGTGTTTTAGCAGTAGGGTGCATTTTTCTAATTAATGTGTGTACGTTTGAAGCATTTTGCACGCACCTCACGCATTGCTTTGGAGTTTTAGACAATTTTTAGATTTGTTTAACTTAAATTACTATGTCTTCTGTTCACCTGAACTGAGTAGCATAGAATGTAGAGTAGAATGTAACCTCAGAGTTATCACAATCAGAGGTGCACAGGAAAGCAAAAACATCACATCTCGCCTTTAAGGCAGTGTTTGCCTCTGAAGTGATTCTTTTTTTTTTTAAATAAACAAAAGAAAAACTGGGTTTGTTAGCATGATCACCGATAGCTGTTTGGCAAACACCTCTAATTTCCTGAAAGTCAGAGGCTGGATTACCAGCCAGGCAAAGCAGGAAAGTGCCCTAGGACCCCAGAACACCAGTGAATCTGAAAGCTCCTGGCTTACTGTTACTGGTTTTTGCAAATTGAACATTTGTTTGGCAATATGCATTAAGCACAATATCAACTGACATGGTAAGGGCGTTATGATTTAGTTTTAAAACCTATATTTATTTTGTTTTGTGCCTATATACTACATACTGTATTAAATTATTGTTTTTAATCAAATCACCACACAGTAAATCAGGGGTCAGTTCGTATTCCAGCATAGATAAATTGTACACATTGCATGAAGAGCAGGAGAAGCAATGGGTTAATAGGGATCCAGCAGCTATTTTTTTGCCCCGGGCCTCATCTAGCCGTGAGAAAGTCCTAAGGAAAAAGACATCGTAGTACTACACACCGTTTGATTGACAGGTGAACTCTGGGAAGTGCAGTGTTAAGTGCTGAGCACCACAGATACTGACAAAAAATACTTAAATGAAATATGTATACACAATCAGTCTCACATCAAATGCCGTTGCAAACAGGAAACACGACAAACAGGGACACCAACATACAGTCATCGTGGACTAACAGTGAACTGATTTGGGCTGCATAAACATGGATGTAACGACAGCTCTGAGGCATTTAGAGAAGGTGAAGTACAGAAACCTTACACTTCCTGCCACCTCCATTCCTTCCTCTGCCCAACCCCCGTTTCCCCAGAGCTGCTTGCCTGCTTCCATAGAGGTGAAATCAAGTGGAACCACAATAACCGCAGCTTCCTATTGTTTACAGGGCGCTGTCTTTGCAAAAGAGAGGCTCCTCGACCAGGCAGGAGAGCCAGAGAGAGATGAGGCTGAGAGTGTCCATTGGAAAAGGTGATACATGATGCATCATGTAAAAGCTGCAATAGGTAACATTTTATTCCTCTGAGGAAGGAGCTGCTCAGATTGCAATATTGAGGGTAAATATGTTGACTGTATGGTGCCTACAGTGATGTAAGGAAAGTTTGTGGGTGGATGAAGCTAAGAGCTGTCTGATGTCCATGGAGACACACATACAGTACACATGCACACACTGGCCTGAAGCGAAAAGGCAGAAACGAAAAGATTACTGCCATCAGTGACTGTAATCAAACAAATTTCCTGTGTTTTATCTCGGTTCTGCTTGATTGTAATGATTCTTTCTTACGTCTGACTGAGGACATGTACATGATGTCACCATACAGTCACTCTATAGTTACTGGGTACATTGAAGATTAAGATTTTACATACAAAACATTTCATAAACTTAATTAAATGATGCATTGTCATACCCATATTATCTTGAATGGGTAAAATTTGGTCCACCTCGACTGCTACAAAATGCTGTTTACATGTTAATGCATAAGTAATATAATATCGATAAAAACAGTATAATTTTACACCAAATGTCCTATTTACATTTGAAAGAGTTTTAGAATAATTAAATAATTAAAATTTCCGTTTAGTCGATGTCCCCACAGTGTTGCAGGACAGGGAAGAATACAGTTGTAACCCTTTTCCCCCCAAATACTCTTCAATTTTAGTTTTCGAGTCCAGAAAAGCGTAAGTGACCCTAGATCATTTCTGAACCACAACTGCAATTGGGCTCTAAATATTTTGGGAACCCGTTTTTCTTTGGGCTCTCTGCAGTCTACTCAGTGGTTAGACTGAATAGGTTTAAACTGTGTCAGTCCATAGTATGTTCAGCTGCTATTCCGTGATCCAATCCCAATAGTGCTAACCCTGGACTAACCTGCTATTTCTATTTTAAAGTTTAAGAATAGCTTTGCTAAAGCAATACACCTGTTAATTCCAGCGTGTTATAGGCATTATTGTGCACTTGACACTGAAAGAGGAACCTGTTCCTATTTAAATCTGCAGATTTTAATGCTCAGCTTCCAATTTCTTTCACCAATGAATGCTGATTTCTTATATTCTTATTTAACTGTTGCTCAGAGGTATCTTTGTCTCTTTCTGCCCTTTCAGTTGTCAGTCTGGTTGAACCACTGTACAGCGTTTTGTTCTCATGTACAAACATTACATATTTTACAAGCCCTTCATACAAAATAACACCTATTTGTAAAGAGGACTTTCTACAAACTAAAAGCATGAAAGACCATTCAAAAATACCTGAGAGTATTCCTCTCAGCCATCTGACTGTACAGAATCAAGCTTTTGTGGCAGGCGACTCCAAACTTTTGAGCAGTAGTGTATATACCAGTTAGAGAAACCAATTTTTAGTGTGAATTCTGGCTTCTGAGGGTAACTTTCTTTAAAGACTGCTAGAATTAGGCTGAGTATTTACTTTTCAAATAGGCATTTTCTCTGCATACACCCGAGCCCATCCACTACGTTCTGCTACTGCCAATCGGCTTGCTACTCCCTCACGTCGAGGGGGGCCCAGCTACCGGCCCAGAAACCACGACTGTTTGCGATCCTGGCTCCACAATGGTGGAAATTGTTTTCTAAATGTAGCACTTGAAGCAGTTCAGCATATTTGATGAAGCTGATGTCGTTGCATGATTCTTACAATTTTTGGATTATATCAAAATGGTTGAAATGCACTTATTGTAAGTTGCTTTGGATAAAAGCGTCAGCTAAATAAATGAAAGTCAATATAATATTACCCTTCCCTATTTACATATGTCTGTCAGGAAACTCTGGAAATATCTGGCCACATTTCAACATCCACCGACCACTAAATGTAGGGTACGCCATATGGATAATTGATGCTTGATTAGTATGGCTTTTATTTTTTCAATATATTAATTTATTTCCTACCTGGTCACAGCTCTACCAAGTCATAGCAGGTCGTTTGACCACTCACTGGTATGAGGAGGTGATATCGCAGAACAAAAGTGACATCAGTGCACCGGAAACTAGTTTCCACTGTGTCTGTGTGTGTCCTGTTTAATGCAGTGACAACAATGTCATTAACAAAAACCTTTCCAAATCCAGACACAATGAAGAATAACAATACAGATTTCAGCACAACGCACCAATTACAGAAGCTAATGTGCAATCGTGTTAGCATTGTGAAATATGAGCAGTCGCATGAACGCTAACTGTTTTACATTCATGCAGAGGATGAGAAACCCTCGAGAAGAAGCTGAAGGAGAAGCAGGAAGAGGGAAAAGGAGACAGAGGATTTATCTCTCCCGGCAGATGTAGAGAGTGCTCCTTGGGCTCCCAGTCAGCAGCCAGGACAGTTTACAAGCTGCAAAATAGATTGATTGTCTATGGATCCCCGTTCCTGCGTGACTGCCAACTCTGAGCTAATTAAAGAACACTTCTCTGGAGAAACACTGAGCAGCAACCAAGCACATCCTATTCACTCTTGAGAAAACATGTTGCCCTAAACCCCTTCAGTGGAAAAACATTGTAAAACAGCAATGCCAGAACAGGTGTCACTGTATTATATGTTGAGAAATAGCTTGATCCACACAGATAAACGTAGACAGAACATTTGCATTGTGTTATTAAAAGTAGGTAAATATGTTGATGAAATTGTTTCCATACTTTGCCCTGACATTCAGCTGTGAGAAGGTCAGGGATGTAGAGAATGGAGGACATTTTTAAATCAGAATATTTACTGTAGACGAGCCATTAAAAAACTAAATGGCTGCAATCACCCATTCTTCTTCGATCACATGCTGATTCTCCCAACCTTTAGACAAATGCTGAGGTATTCACCAATCAGTTTGCATTCATTTCTCTGCATGCCTTAATTTCAGATAACAAAAGATACAGCGTCACAGTTGAAGAGTCATGTGGCACGCAGTTGTCGGAAGCTATAATTTTTCGACACATTTAGGAGTCACTGCAGGCTGGCATGAGTCAGTGTGAAAACTGCAAACAATTTCATTTAGGGATAAAACTGAAAAAGAGACGAGGCAATGTACATGTCAGATTCAACTTCAATAATTTACTTCTTCACTTTCCTTATATAAAAAGGTGGAAATTAAGAATACCTACTCAAGTACTAGACTTATGTACAATTGTGAGGTGCTTTACTTGGGTATTGCCATGACTGTGACAACACTTTTAATGGTGATAAAACCCACAGTTTTGTTCCCTCTTTGTGCCATGACTAAAGAATCTACAACCACTGTATTATTATTATTCTTTTTCATCATCACATCCATATCACTAAGAATTGTGGGTAATTTTCTGAGCCAAGGCTGGTGAAGTCTGCACCCCAAACTCTTGAAGTCTGAGGAAAATCTGCTAGAGGCCCATTGTGGACTTGATGAATTGTGGATTTGGACAGCCTTCAGCACTTGCGGACTTCCCGGGAACACGCCTGTTAAGTCTGCGAGTCTGCAAGTGTCTGTCTGCTGGTGGCGCTAAATGAAAAGTCAGAGAATTATGGAATTATTTGGATTCATGCTCTGGTGATCATGCATATCTGTACCAAATTCTAATGCCACCCAATCCAATATTTGTGTAGATATTTCAATCTTAACCATTCCTGGAGTCCCGCTAATGTGGCTAAAATGGCTTGCAGAACAACATGGGAAAGAATGGGAAGTGGGAGGGCTACATTATGACCACCTGTAACCATTTTCCCTACAGATCAAGAGAAAATTCCAGCTCACTAGCCACTAGAAAACTGCCCAACAGGCTATTGAACCATCACTCATATCAAACTACATCCACCTTCTTTCAGTTCAGCAGATTCACATTTTTACGTATTATGCAGAAATAAGTTCACAAACTAGCAATCTGTTTTTTCTCCTAGTCACACTCAGAGTTGTAAAAACCAGCGATCCAGGATCCCATGGACCTCTTGAAGAGTAGATGCAGTAAGTAGGACATTATAAAACATCCAATGTTGTTCACATAGTTTTTCTTATCAATACAAAAATACAAACATCAGCAGCTCAGGTCAATTTATAGAGCTAGTCCAATGTGCCATATTATTGTCTACTATGTCAAACAACCCCCACGTAGACATTCTTTTCTTGGTTCACTCCTTATTAAAGAGTTGAAAGGGGAAAAAATGAATTAAAAAAAAAATCTCCCACCAGTTTTCTGATCTTTTTTTACTGACTGGTGTGTGTGTGTGTAGTTGACAGTTATGTGTGTGCCATTATGTAATATAATACTGACTCATCAGATCTTGTTCGGCATGCAGACGTACCAGTGCAGGAGTATTCATCCACTCTGATGAAGCCTGGCAGACAGTCACAGCGATGGCTGCCGGGCAGGTTGACACACACCGTGTTGGACTGGCAGTAATGCATCTGGGTCGTACACTCATCAATATCTGAGGACAGAGCAGATACAGAGGATTGATAACTCTCTAAAGATACACTCAGGACAGAGTAATTCTTCGGGCAACTGATGAAGCAGGTGGATGAAGCTCAATGAACTGTGTCATCATTGTTGCATTAATCTCATTACAAAAGCTGGGGCTCAAAGCCAAAAATTGCCTTCACTCATCAATCACACAGACAAACAAGGTAACTTTTTCAAAGAATACTTTGGTTTTTCCCCCAATTAAATATATAAAGTCAGAGATTCGGATAAAACAAAAGGGCCAGAAGGAAAGGAAATAAAGGAGAGATGTTAAAAAGAATGGGAAGAGGAGAAGAGAGAAAAGGAAAGGAAATACTGTGAAGGAAAGTAGAGGAGAGGAGAGGACAGGAAAGCAAAGGTAAAGACAGGAAAAAAGCTAAACAGGAGGAAATTAGAGGAAAGGAAAGGAGAAAGTTGATGAGATAAGGACATATAAACAGAAGAGGACAAAGGACAGCAGGGTGAGCAGCATTGTATGAGCATTAAAACACACAGCTCAGGGAGGCATTAGCTGAGCTGGATGACTGCTGAAGAAATGCAATCGGAAACACACAAGGGAGATGTTATGCAGAAGGGCCGAAATTTGTGTGTGTGTGTGTGTGTGTGTGTGTACAGAGTCTTTATGTGGATGTGAGCAGCAGAGAACCAGTTTCCTGAGGCTAACAGGCCTTTCCACCACTTAAGGGAGTCTGTACGCTACACTTAAGGGAAGGAGAGAGTGAGGAGAGTATTTCCATATCCTCTCCTTGGATAAATACATTCCAGCTTTGAGGTTTTCAGCTCACACTTTCCCCTTACAACAGAATGAATTTGTATGAAGTATGTAATTGACTTACATGCAACACCCAGAGGTTTTTTCTCTGCAAATTTCATCCTTGGAGAGTGTACAGTAGAAGTGTTGAATTGCACAATCAAAGAGAAACGGATCGTGTATTCAGGCGTACAATGCCTTGCTGGCCTTCAGTGTAAAAAGCATTGATCTGCTACATCAAAAACATGGAACTTACACAAGTGCTTTGAGGCTGCAAAACAGTACCTGAATCCAATTCTCATCTTCTCCTGAAGCACTACTTCACCCTGAAAGCTGCTCATTTGATTACCCTTTATTGGCGAAAGGCGCCAAAGCATTGTTCAAGCCCGATGACAGCCGGCCTGTGATGTTGCCGACACACGGCCTCAATCATTCAAAGTCGAGAGCTCACTGCTTTTGTCAGCTTTCATTTAAAGTGGGAAAAGCATCTACTGTCAAGTCTGCCGCGTGACGAGGCTTTCTGATCTCTGACGTTCAAAGGTCCTGTACCCCCTGTGTTTGTAACTGTGCATGTGTCTGAATGTCTGTGAGTGTATGTGTTCGCCCTCTGCAGCCTCCGCTGGGAGTGTCGTAGCAGGTGAGGTCGGCTGACAGAACTGGAACTGTCATTTCACACAGGGGGGGGGAATTCATTTTTTTTGCATTTGCTGATGTGTCTCTCTGTCTCTCTCTCTCTCTCTCCCTCCTCCTCCCACCTCCCTCTCCCTTCTGAGCTCACTTTCTTCATCTCTCTGCTGCTTTATTCATGCTGTGATGTAGGTCAGGGCTGGGGAGGGGAACAGCTAAAAATAAGGCAGGATAGGACTCTCTGTGCGCATGCACATGTGTGTATGTTTGCGCCAGCTCATCCCTTTGTGTATATTTGTGTGTTTGGAGGGGGAAGGAGAGAGAGAGAGAGAGAGAGAGAGAGAGAGAGAGAGCGAGAGAGAGACTGATCAGTCTCTTTGAGCAGCTCATTTTCTGGTCTGTTTGAAGCCCACTGGATGAAGCTGCTGCCTCAGAATGAAAGAGATGGAAACAAATTCAGAGATATACTGTACCTCTCTGGACTTAAAAGCATTCACCAGATTCCTTTCTAAAATATGAAACTTTGGCACTTGGTGAAGACAAAGAGACAAGTGCATTTGCGTGTGTGTGTGTGTGTGTGCGCACTCCTATACATGTTTCTCAAAGGTTATCCACTCAACAAACTCAGAATTGTTAAGCAATTTTCTTTCCAGATTTCACTCAGCGGGGTGTTTTCAAAGCCTCATGAACAGAGTTCCGTGAAATTTGGTTGAAAGATCGAATGGTGTTTTGGCAACGGAACAATTGATTTGATTTTGGTGGTGACTCAGATCTCCGATATTTAAAGAATCTATGACAGAACATATAATAATACAAAAGTTCAAATGAGAAATAAACTACAGGACACTCAAAGAGCACAATTCTGGACACGTCTCACAATTATTTGTTGTACCCCAACACCTAATTTCTAAATTAAATTGAGTTTCTGACTCTGTAAACATACTTAACTTTTAATATTTGTAATTAGGAGTACAAAAGTTTATTTTCTTCTTAGCAGTGGTCCATGTTTTCTGTTGTATTCAGGCTAATGGAGCTCACTTGTGTCCAGCAGTTACATTTCTGAAATAAAAAAATGTTCATAGATTCTGGATTTTGGATTGAAGGAGTACATGTGATTTTTTTGCAGAAAAAAAAAACCCCAGACAATTTATTAGTGTCTGATATATTATGAGTATTTTATGTCTTATAACATGTCTGGAGGGATTCTTTAAGAGAGCAAAGATAACAAAGTGTTGTAATCTGTAGTATATCTAATGCATCTCGATCCAAAATAAAACAAAACTGTATTAAACCCAAGCGGATCATTTGCCAAAGCTAAAAAACGTAGAGTGGCCAGCTGCAATGTCGCTGTGTCGCCTTTGAAGTGTTGTTCAATCGCTGGTTGACGTAGCATAGCGTCAGCTAGCTTAGCTACATAACACAGTACCACAGCTAGCCATTGTGCGTTTAAAAATGCACCTTACATACCTGGTGCTCCCGTAGCCAGCCTCTGCCAAGGTGCATTTATTTTTGTTAATGTCGCGGTAAAAATGGGTAGGGTTACATAACACTGGGAACTGGCTAACAGCAAGAATACGTTTTTCATCCGTTTCTTTAGACGGAACTGGACAGAGAGCGGGACAGAAACTGTGAAACAGAATCAGCTGATTGGTGGACGCCTCACCGCGTCATCGGAGCGCTGAAAAAAGTTGAGGCCAGCTCAATTACGACAAGTGTCTGCGTCAGTTTGTAGCTTCCATTGAAAATGAATTGTAGCCTGATGGTTTGTCGCTGGTAGTGTGAACGCAGCATAACTGTCAATGAATGGCCTGAGAGTTTTATTTTGCACAGCATTAGGTTGCACAGTGGTACGCCTACGCCTTGTGCTACCTACAGCATCACAACTGTACTGTATATTTAAAAAAAAAAAAGTGTCAGGGGGATGAGGAGAAATGTAATGTCAATTTGTAGGAATCAATACAGACACCTCAGAACTAAAAGCTGCTAATTTAAGGGCACAAATGACTCATTCATGCTCACTAGAAAAGTGACTCCTGCAAAAGCATTTATTTTTTGAAAAAAGGATTTGACCAGAGCTGCTTCCATCCAAATGTCATCACCCCTCCTGATAGGAATGTCAGCACTGTCTTAGCAGACGTCTCCTTCACACACACACACACACACACACACACACCAATCAGCATTCAACTCTTCTTTGACCTCTCTCTCATTCTCTCGCTCTATTTTCATGTACACAGAAGCTAATCTCACCCAGCAATTACACACCATGATAATTGAGGCTTGCACAGAGCATTGCTTTCAGCATAAAGGCGCGCGCACACACAGGCTGTGTTGAAAGAGAGATGGGATATTTCATTTATTTTCTCTAATGCACTTGGTGTAAACAGCTAATCAGCTTTTTTTCATTTGACTTCACTGAAACACAATAAACAACCAAAACAGTGTGAGTGAGGAAAAAAAAAACATTTTCCAATAATAGGCATTTTTACACAATGATGTCAATATGCAAGTCTCAATTTTTGCAATGAAATCAAAATGTATGAAATTAAAGTTAACTTAATGATGGAGAAGTTTTGACTGTAAACAATGTTGTCTAACTATGTTGAGCAGCTACTGTATTACAGTATTGTGATTATTTTTTTCAGTAACAAATAGCATCAGCCAGGATTACAATTACAATGCCAGTAATGCTCCTTTACTTCAACAGTTTGGAGGGTCAGTTTGCTTGCTGATGTCTTACTGGGAGTTGGATCAGAGGATCATCATCAGTTTCGTCTCTGTGCATTCAACGCAGAGACTGGTCTTCGCACAGGGGCTGCTAAGCTAACACATCTACGCTTTAAATAACTCCAAAGTTGTCTTCTTACGTTGTGTCTTCACACATCTAAGAATCACTTGGGTTTTGTTCAAAGCTGAACAAGTGATGTTAAGTGATGGTGTAATGCTTCGACCTGCAGTTTGTGGTGTGTTTCAGGCAGAAATGTCTGCACATAGGGTTAAATAGCTTGATATCAGCAGCTGTCCTGGCAAAAGAAAGAAACTGACGTTTCCTTGATTAAATGGTAAATGGACTGTACTTATATAGCGCCTTTCTAGTCTTTCTGACTACTCAAAGCGCTTCAGCTACATATCACATTCACCCCATTCACACACATTCGTACACTGATGGCAGGTGCCATGATGAGGCCATACGAGTGCTGACTCTCACCTTCATCCAAACAAACACACTTTGCTTCATTGAATTTTGCTGTGTTGTCAGCTGATCTCACATTCATCCCAATATTTATCCCGACAGGAATCCTCTCTGGTGCAAAACCTAAAATCTTATCAAGGTTTTGATGCAGTTACAATGCTTTGATTTAGTGATCCTCAGCTTGTCTGTTTACATCAGTTTCAGAATCAGAAATACTTGATTGATCCCTGAGGGGAAACACTTTGACATACATAGTATGTATGATTAACCTGAATTTTAGGATTACAGTTGGTCACCCCACTATTCTGCTTTAGGAGATAACATATTTTAGAGGATATTTTACTTTTTTTTCTTGGCTCATTTCATGTCTGTGTGAGGTGATGGACATGCAGCAGAGTGCAACATAATGCGGTCCTGATATGAAAACTCACTCAGCACAGTGAAATGAGGATAAAAGATATGCCTGTGATGGACTTTTATCCCTGTGTGGATGATGTTTTTCTTACTGTATGAGAATGAATGGCAGGAAAATGGCCTCCTCTGGAGGAGTAAATTAAACTCAGCCAACAATTACATACTATGATTATTGAGTCTTATACACAGCGTTGCTGTCAACAACTTCGACATGTGTAGGAGAAGTGAGCCTGGATATCTCCCACTATGCTCTATTCTTCCTCCGGCAGTGGGAACTTAGACTACTAGTACAAACTTGAAAAGAACTGTAGTATTATCCTTTAATATGGACTGAGCCACGGAGAGGGCCAAATGATTTTCATGACGGGGGTTTCATCTCCACAAGGGGAGCGCACAGAGGCCTCAGATGGCTGAACCCAATGACTAAACTCTCTTATCTTTCCATGCTGCAAAGAAATCAAACACAAAAAACAACAATCAACATGCAGTGCAGGACTAGACCTCTCTCTCATACTGCGTGTCCCCTCTTGGAGCCAGAGGAGAAAAAGAACTACTGATGCATTTAATTAGAGAGCCTTTAGAGAGCAGAAGCTCTTATCGCCATCCATGTCCTTCTCGAAGACGCATAGAGAGCAGGAAGTGCTCTGGTTGAGCAGATTAGAGCCTGCTCAGGAACATGCTGTTTGCATTGTCTGTCAAAAAACAGCTCGTGGGTAGGAGAACTGAATGATGGTGTGGTTCTCTATCAGGAGAAGGAAACCGTGTGAGAAATGTGGTTTAATCTATCTGTCACTCTGCAACTCCACCAAGGAGCTGCCATTCACTGAGGTGCACAGTGACAGACTTTTAGACAGACACTTTGAGACACTTGAAACTGTGTCCTTCTGTCAGACAGTGTGGAGCAGTTTACCTATGGCAGCTGCTGTGTGTGTGTGTGTGTGTGTGTGTGTGTGCGTGCTGTATGTTCACACAAGTATATTTACTGCAGGCGGGGCAGTGTGCGCCTTTCCTCACAGTTTAACGGATTACTGCACAACTGAGGTCTTATTGGTGCAAGTGAAATCCTAAAAACAAACTGAATGTTTTATAATGAAATATTATCAGCGTATGATGTAACGCCTCTCAGAGTCTATATTATGGTGACTTATGGCAGTGACAGCGGACTGACTGTGCTGGGGTGTTTGGGGAATAACAGACTTTTTAAATATTTTGATTGGACTGGATTGTACAATCTTGCAGTTACCCACACTTTGACCTACCGTATCAGCAATTCCCACCACATTTTCCAATTATCCATCCATAATACAAGGTGTATACAAGGTGAAATTGTTATGTTTTCTGGCTGCACTGAATAGTATTGTTATGCCTAGTAATATTTTGTACAGTTTGACTCATCTAAGACCTTAGATTCTAAATATCTTTTCAGACTTGACACTGACTGGCACCTCTGGCCAAAAATCACTCATCGAACCACTACAATGCACTGCTTGTTGGGGGAAATAATAACGCTCAAGTAGACTTTGATACAAGAGATCAGTGAACAGCTAGCCACATCTCTTTGTGTGTGTCTAATACCAGCTGTGGCAGTTTAGAATCAAGCACATGGTGACAAGGTAAAAATAAAGTCGGCTCATATCTATCCAGCTGTTCTTCAAAATTTGATCCGGAATGTAGTCGATTCCTCCCATCTCTTCTCTGAAAACACACAACCTCAGAGTATGTATTCCCCTTTACATTTAGACATATCGGGGTCCTCCAGCAGGCACATACCTGCATGCACACACACACACACAAAGTTGTTCCAGCGGCTGATAATCAGGAAGCGGTGCAGATGCTGTTGTGTATGATGGGGTAAGAAGCTGAGGGGTAAACACAGATGCTGACAGAGGAAAACAGTGACAAAAGCTGCCAGCAGTGGGGCTGAACTGGGTACTCATGATTTATTTGTACTTTTACCTTTGTTTTTTAGGTACACAAGTAGTGTCCTGTGGCCCAATACTTAGTAATCAGTAATCAGAAAAACACATGTTTCATTAGTTCAAAGAAGTCAATGTCCCTCTGCTCTTGGACTACAAAAGAGGCTGCTTCCATGAGTCCTGCACAGGCCTAAAACTTCAACCCAAACCTGATCTGGCTGTGTTCATTCAGGCCCGACAACTCAAAAAAAAAAAAATGAGGCTTGAACCTGACCCAAATTAATATCAAATCTCTCTCTCTCTCTCTTTACCTATCTCCCTTGTGCACACAGACAGACAAACCACCCTAAATGACAAAATAGGTTGTGTGTTAGTGCTTTCCAAACCGGCTTTCCAAACTGTTCAAAAATTGATTCATATGAGTGTTTTCTGATCTGCCGCCTCTATAGAAACCAACATTAACTGTTCCTAAGGATGATGCGATACCACTTTCTTTATAGCTTTTGAGAGATGACAGTCATTATTCACCAAAAGAGGATGCTTACCAGGAAAGACAGTTAGTTTTATGCACTTGAATAAAGGGCCAATGCTGTTGTTTTTCTGCTGAGGTCTCAAACATTGGCGCCAATTCATATATTCCCAGGGAGTGCCTGAAACATATGAATATATACATGTAAACTGTGCAAAGACCATCGCATCGCCCCTAAATATTAGGTCCATCAGTTTATTGGTCAAAACAACCATTTAATCACCAAATAGGAACGGATAACCACCATAACTACCAACTAACCAAGTTAAGCACATCAAGATTGACTGGGTTTCACCAAAGATATGTTCAGCTACACACACACACACACACCAACACACCTACTCAGATTGGTACATTTAAAGTAATTTTAACAAGAGACAATGTAATGCAATTGGCCAGGTAATTTAATACAGCAACCACTACGGGCTCACTCACCATTTTGCAATGGCCTCAGCTTGAAAATTATTGTGCACTTGTTTAATGTGCATTTCCCGAGAGCCACTGGTGGCCAGTTAAAAAGGTGTTGCAAAGTGACAAACTTTGCATCACTGTATGAAACCAGTAAGTGGTCAAAACCTACAAGACACTATTGGGCGACTCCAAGGAAGCTAAATATAGAAATCCACACATTTTAGCTCACAGTTAAATCTCATTGCTGACACTGTGCCCAATCCTCTATAGAGCTTCACTGGACAACATTACTATTCTTCCGAAATGGTCACCCCACAGTATGATTTCCCTGTGGGTGCTCACAATTGTCCTTAGGTGCCCAAGCACCCAATCCCTCCCACCATCAGTGCCTTCGGTCTTAACACATAAATACTGGGTAAACTGGTCAGAGTTTAAGAAGGCATTTAGTGCAACAGTGTACTAAGGACATGATCTAGTCTGCTTTAGCAACAGCTTGTCTACCATGATGAAGTAAATATTAAGACCAAGGATTAGCTAGCCAACATCACACAGACAAAATGTTTTAACTTTGTTTTAACCGATTAAACATAGCCTAAAACAATCAGAACCATTAACTAGCAAATAAAAAAAGCTTATTAAATCAAAACTGTCTCACCAGTTTGCCCTGATGTTGAAAGTTTAAGATGACAAAAGCAAGTTTACAATTTCTCTCCGAAACATCACCAATTGGATAAATCCTTAAAGAACAGAACCTCAAGAAAAACTCTCATCCAAAACACAGACAACACATTTTGACCTGTTGAAAGTGTGCTACATGTGTGTTTGTTTGCGTGCATTTTGTGTGTTTTGTTTACATCGGACCCCCTGTGTTTCCACTAAAGGGTGACACGGGAGTGGATTTTCACTCCTGTCCCATCCCACTCCCAGAAGAATGACTCCTGTCCCGTCCCTGTCCCATGACGAATAGTGAAATTGACTCCCATCCCACTAGAATCCTGTGACCCACAGGATTCCTGAAAAAATGTCAGCCTCTAGTTTTCACCAGATCTACTATTTTGTTTTTTTTCCCCCAGGCATAGCCAGTATGCATTACTATTCTATGAGCTGTATCAGTCCCGCAAACACACACACACACACACACACACACACACACACACACACACACACACACACTTGATTATCCCTGTGCCCAGGGCTGTGGGTAGGGCAGCAACAGCAGATGGTTGAATTTAGCTCTCATTGTGTCAGGTTGCTGCAACACACACACACACACACACACACACACACTCACATATAAATAAATGTACACACACCCAAATTTGTCAGGAAGGTCATCTACATACTATTATGCAAGTCCAGATGAAAACTTGTTTCAGATTATTGGCCAGATTCAATCATTAGTGAACAGTTGCTAGGTAACGGCGATGCCTCGCGGCTAACGACCTGCATGATCTAATTGACATCCCATCAGTCACCATTCACCTTGTAGCTGATAGGAAAAAGAAAGCAATAGAAAGCTAGGCGAGGTGCCTTTTTGGTTACTATGGTAAATCAGCATCTTTCTGATTCACTGCACATTTTAGAAAGTGACAGAGGAAGACGAAGAGAGACAGACAGAGACATTCGAACAGGGACAGAAACAGAGATAGAAACACAAATACAAAAAGGAAACTGAGGGAAAATAAAGATAGAAACAGAGATGGAAAACAAAAACTGAGACGGAAAAAGATGCAGAAATAGAAAGAAACATGGACAGAAACTGAAAGAGAGAAAATCCGAGAGATGAGGATACAGACAGAACCTGTGAGACATCAAAGAAACAACATTGCACTTGTTGTGACTTCATCGATGACAGAAATCATTTGACAGGGGAACTGATATTGGGATATAAATATTTGACAACACAGTGTGGGAGCGCTTAATTAGCTTCATTATTATTCCCATCCAGAGGCAGCTCCTACCTGGAGCGGATGCTGACAAAATGCTTGTGTGTGAGTGCATGTGTAAATGTGGATATCACATTAAGTTTTAATTTTATATATATATTTTTTTATTTTTGGAGGTGGTGGTGGGTGTTAGGAGATTAGTTATCTGAATCGAGGGACTAAGGACAGAGGGTGTTGTATGCTGTACAGACTGTAAAGCCCCTTGAGGCAAATTGTGATTTGTGATATTGGGCTGTATAAATTTAATTGACTTGACTAGTTATGAGATTAGTCGATGTTATTTACAATTTAGTTTGAGTTCATGTGGGAGGTATGAGCAAGAAGGGAAAGAGGGATTTAACTTTTAAAAAGTTAACTTCATGGATTATTAGTTTAGGATCCTGATAGATACTAACTGTAATTAGGGCTGGGTATCGGTACTAAATACCTTTAAGGTATCGACCAAAATAACTCAGTGCCAAGAAGTATCGAAACGTCTCCAGTCAAACGATACCTGCATTCCTCCAATCCTTCCTTTTTGTACCCAGGCCGCCGGGCTGCCCCTCCACACACACTGAGCACTTCTTCCCCTTGTTCTCTGGCGGGCTGGACCTGGACCCAGCTCCGTACCAGTGTACTGGGTCCAGTGCTGGTGGAGTGTGCCGGTGTGTGGCAGCCCACCTTGCGGACACCTGGATGCTCTGCCTAGCCCAGAGAAACAGATGGGGAGGAGTGGTAGCATTTTACGCGACTGAATGTTTCCATTCACAAGATGGGTATCGAATGAAGTACTCTATTGGTATCAGTATCACTTTAAGGGTACTGGTTTTGGCACTTGTATCGTAATTTTTTAAACGATAGCCAGCCCTAATTGTAATGATGTACTGATAGTAGAAATGGACACTTTTTAGCCATTTTTCACTGGTGTAAAAAACATCAACACATACGATGCATCCATTTGATCTGTAGTTTCTATTTGTCATCGGTTGTACAGTGGCATGGTCAAAGTGGTGTTTGAACTACAACAAACATGGCAGAGTATCCAGAGTTGAATTTGTTGATTTTAATGTGTCAAACTACAAAAAAGTGAAAAGTGGTTTAGACAGAGTCTAAAAGCATAGTTTGCCAGAAAGTTGTCAAAATGCTACCCTGAGCGATGAGACAGAAGAGCAGAGCCAACATGTTCAGGCACAATGCCGATGCCATAAAATTAAGACATAACTTAACTCTGTCACTAAATTAAGTTACAGATATAATTTTTTTTTAGATTAACAATCAGTACCATTTGGATCACATGACTACCTGTAATGTGAAAGGGGTCCCTCTTGGTGAAGAAACCACAGAAAATTGTCACATGACTCTGTAGTTCCCCTCAGCTCATTTTAGCATCTTTCAGCTCATTGATGTGTTTTTACAGCCTGCAACTTTACCGTTTTGTCTCACACAGACAAAGTTAGCGACTAGCTAGTGAACATAACAGAACTGATCTGCTAAAGATCCAGATAGTTTGGTGGTTGGTGGAGAGCAAACTAAAAAGACATTTAATATTGGACTTACATTCGCCAGGTGGCCTAAAACACAACTCCAAATGAATGCTGATGCTGCTCCATAATAGGGCACGGTTGTGTTTGCAGCTTGTTGCGATGCCCCCAAGCTGCCCCCCCCCCCAAAAAAAGAAATAAATGACTGCAGGTTTAACCTTTAAGATGTTACAAGTACAAACTACTGTCTGCTTTGACATGGTGATGTTCCTGTTGTTGGGAGGCTTCAACACACATTTAGAATTTTCTTTGATAGTGTGGCAGTCAGAGATTTTCAGTTCACGTCGGTGAGAAATTCTCATGGGAAAACGTTTTTCGAGTCTATTACTTTCACACTTTAGCTCATTCGTTGGTAGCGTCAAAAAATCAACTAATCAAATCAAGTTGTGGGCAGAATTTAAGATTTTATCATAAGAATTTTATATATTAATTTATAATTCTATTATTTGCAGAAATAATTAAATGATGGATTAAATAGACAACAATCGTGTCATGATTAAATCATGTAAACTCATAATTAGGTAATGATAAGCTAAAACATTTGTTTTTATTAGTTTCATTAATTGTATTTTATATTACTAAGCAATTTCATGCAAACAATGTTTTACTCTAAGATACAGTTTTACACACTTATGTGAGCAGATATTGTAATGAAAAAAAATCTAATATTAAGTGTAATTTTACGGATATTTGCCACCTTATTAGCTACTTACTTTAGGTCAACAATCCCAGTATGTTTTGGTTTTGAATAAAGCTAAAAATACGTTTTGTTGATTGAGACTTCAGGGTCTTTTTTTTTCTCCACAGGATTTTTCACAGACTCCTACATTTTTAATTGAGTTTGTAAATGTTTTTACATGCCCTGCTGCTGCAGTGCCCCATTTTCCTGAAAGGTAGATGTGTCAGCATGGGGCCCAGCGGGAGAAACAGCAAAGTGACAGTAGAGTAGCTGAGGAGAAGGCTAGAAGAAGCAGCTTTCACACACACACACACACACACACACACAGTTATTTGTCCCTGTGCCAGGGACTGTTGGGAGGGCAGAGGCAGCAGATGGTCTGCAATAGCTCTCATTGTCTCAGGATGTGGCAACAGGGAGCGAGGCGTGCCCTGTTCGGCCCTGGCCTGGAGACGCCACCGCCACGTCCTGCGTCAGTGTCCCGGTCAACCTCTTCGCCGTAATTAAGGCCAGCCCCTCTGGTTCCACCTGACAGCAGAGAGCAGCTGGAGGACAGAGGAAGAGGAGAAGAGGTCGAATCCTCCAGACGAATGGCAGCTGAGCGGCTCTCAAGTTACAACACGTGCACAAACACACACATACATGTCCTCAGGTCACATGAACACACGTTTCTATGACTATGTTCAGTGCCTAAGCCTCAACTCTGACTCAACACAACGCGTGTCACCTTAACCGTAACCTCCAAATCCTAATTTTAACCATAAACCTAAATCCTACACCAACACCAACCTTAAAGTGGAACTCTAATGGCCGCTCGAAGCAGCCTGAAATGAGTTCGACATGAATTCGTGAAAAATCTTACCAGCAAAACGTCTTTGCTGTGTGTGTTGCACAATATGTTGAAATGTGTTGAGAAGGAAGAAATGTCTATAAAATGGGAATACTTCACACTGTACAGACATCTCAATAGCATTAAGGTTAGATTATCGGTGCGCATGTAAATTTAGCCAGTATACTTAGTGTTAAATTGCTTAATTCCGCTGTGTCATTAATACGTGACTGTGCCTCTTTAACTAATGTTTGTGTCTTGTTATCTATTGATTGGTTTATTTTAGCCTCAGTGTGTTTTACTGGTCTTACCAGTTTGTTGGCCCCTATACTTGTCTTGTACAATCTGTTTTATTGACTGTTTAAACCATTTGGCTAACACTTTCCAGTAAGCATTGTAGACAGCATTGTCACCTGTAGGTCAAAAGACATTTAGATGTAAAACTGCACTAAGTTTGGTTGAAAGGTTCAAGTTTGTTAGATATGTGGCATAGTTAGAACCTAACTACATATTTAAATAGAGTCATATAAATGCTGTTGAAACAATGATTATGCAGTGTTGACCTTGACATCTAGAAGTCTTTTGACCTGTAAATCACCAAATCAGTGATTACTGAGTAGCACATTTACAGTCATGTTGATGACTGTCCCTGTAAACACGAAATATAAAAGTAAATACTAAGTAAAAGATGTTATATAATTTCTGGCCAAAATCATGTAAAAACTGCTTTAATGTAAGGTTACTTCCAGACTCAGTAAGGACACAGTAAGGAACTAATGTAGTGAAATCTTTTTTTTTTCCCAGGGTCAGTGTGGTAGATAATGGAAAAAGGATGGGTGCAAAACAGCCAGTGTTATCTTTCATCCCATCTTAATCCGAAAACTAATCTCAATCCTAATCCCTAAAACTACCCCTTTTGAAAAAGTGATGACCAACCAAAATGAGCTGCTTCCGATGATTTTCCTCATCATTCAATCCTCAAATGTGTCTCACATAGAAAGTTTAGCAAACCTTTAACCCTTCCAGTTCCATTCTTCCAGTTTCCTATACAAAATACTGAGATAGACTTTAATTTGAAAATTTAAACCTCAGCACTGGTGACTTGTGTCTAGGTACAACAATCTGGACAGTCTGACAATTAAGAACAGCTCCTGTCCTCTTGACATCAAACACATATTGATTCCTGTTTCTCTACATTGCAGGTCTTCTTTTAAGACAAGACGTTGACAACTAACTTTGGTAATACATCAGCCATGCAGAAGGCGCCACATCTGTTTCTGACAACATCCACACTTGTCATCTGTTCTGCCAGCTGCAAGACAGCCCACTTCCAAAGCTACAGAGTGAAAGATGCATCATAATCAGTCCTGGGAAGTCGGTGCATCTGAATCCCCTGGTGACCCGTGCATATGAACAACATGTTGTTTAACAGATGCAGACAGTTGCATCAAAGTGCTCAGTCCATCATAGCTGCTCATTATTTTAGTGTGTTTTTTCAAGATTAAAGCTTATTGATTTCACAATTTTACCTCTGTCGCATCTCACATGCTGTCTGTTGTACAGCATTACCAGTAAATGACAGCAGTTTATATTGCTTTTATAGATTTTACTGTGGTATCTCCAGTTTCAATAACTTTTCCTTGGAGGGACAAAAATGTAACGTGATGAGGTTCTGGAGCTAATGGCAAACAAACTGCATTATATTAAACAGATATGTAAGATGCAAATGATATGAGAGGTCCCTTAATACAATTTTATCTAATTACAAACAACTTTTCTTGAGTTGTTCCTTAATACATGCATTTCGTTTTGGGAAGTGTCCCTGTTGCATCAATTTTCCAAAATGATACGTGAATATAGGCTTCACAGCTCAACCCTGTCTCCTAAAATCACGTTTTTATGGTTTTGCCTAATGCGTTTTGGTGAAAACGTAATTACTGCCTGGATTATGGTCACTGGAAACAATTTCCCAGGCTATAAAGTGCTACGTTCTTGTACCACACACAAGTTGTAAGGAGGAGGTTGGAGTGGGTGGTCGGTTTACAAAGTGCAAGACTTGGACATTGGAGTCTCACATGTGGTTAGGTTTAGCCAACAAAAGGTTGGACAAAGATTGTGGTTTGGTTAAATATTAAAAAAAATAAACGTGTGTTACCGTTGACTTTTTCAGTATTTAACCAAGATGATGATCTTTCCCTAACTAGCAAATTAGTGGTATTTTAAAGTACTTTTTACAGTATGTCCCATAAATGCTGGGGAGATGGAGAGAAATGGGGAAATAAAAGCTGAAACCACAAATCCAGACAGTGTTCCTTTTACCTACAAATTCAACATCCTTCTGCTAATGCTTAGCTCATAGAAATTAGTGACAATATTCAGGCTTATATATCACAAATCACAATATTAACCATCAATCAAAATGGCCACACAAAGGACAAATTGTGGAGAATTACCAATATAACGATTGCTCAATGTAAATAGACATAGACCAAATCTGCCTTTAGATAAGGAGAAACATTATTTTGAGGTATATTTCTTCCAGCCAATGGGGATGCTTGTTACAGGAGTTCCTACTTAATAAAAGTTATGAGTTATTGTTCTCTTTAATGTTGTTACTGATTAACTTCGGTCTCCTTATATCCTCTTGTGTGTGGAAGAATCTTCACAATACTTTCTTGAATGAATGTGAGTGATGATGGAGGGGCGAGCTTTGGAAGCTTTCCAATATTTGCTTAAAGGATGATACCAGCAGTTTTGCATGGTGTAGCACTCTTGTAATATAATGTATACACAAATTGTGTATACATGCCTCCGCATTATGCTATTTTCTTGGAATGGGCAAGGCCTAAATATCCCTCAAAAATGAATAAGCATTATGGATTTCTTACAAATGAAAAAAGTAGAGGTGACTTTTTTTCAAGAAACTCATTTATTGGAAATTGATGTAGACAGAGTGAAGAATAGATTTTACCATGCTATTGCATCTTCTTGAAATACAAAAAAGGACAGAGGTGTAAAAGGTCACAAAGGTGACAAACGTACCTTTCAACACAGAGATCTGGGATCTGAGAGAAATACTGAGGGGAGTGTTGCTTACATGAAAACAGTAGTAAATTGCACAAAAATAGCATTTCTTTCTGTATATGCGGGGTTCTATAACCACTTAACTAATCTAATACTTGAATTATCTGAATTTGCTCTAATAAGGGGATGATTTTAATGCAGTCTGGCTACACTCCTTGGATGGAACTGGGATGAAAGAGTCAATGGAGCAATGCCTAGAATCTTAATGGCATTAAGCATGAAGGAAATGGGCCATAGATAGTTCTGTTGTAGATGCTTGGTGGACTTCCCACCCCTCTCTGAGAGAATTTACTTGTTTTTCTTCACGTCATCAGTCCTTTCCCCGACTGCATTTTACACCTGTATAATAATTTTGAATTGCTCCCCATGTTTCTATCAGATCGCAGAGCTGTGACAGGTAAAATAACTGTTATCTATTCCAAAACGTGCAGCACTTTGGCTTTTCACTTCCACATCATTGCAGAATAAATCCTTCCTGAAAGAAGTGAAAGAGCAAGTGGATGAATTTATAACTTATTATTTATTAATAAAACATCAATGAACAATCCTGGTGTGCTGTGGGAGGCAGTGAAGTGACAAATGGGTTTGCTTCCAATCTAAATAAATCTTAAAATGTACGGTAACTTTTAAGGTTACACCTGAAATGCCGCGTAAGAGGAAGTTACTCAGCAAAGCTCCTTTACTGAGACATAGACGTCCTTATGCATAGAGCTAGGCAGAATTATTATTTCAACAGTGCACAACCAAGCCATTTACTAGTATTAAAACTTAAAACCAGCACAAGACTAGCAAATATGACCTCTATTAAATCTCAGTGTGTACTGACTCAACATAAATCACTATTAACTTTTGTGCATTCTACTCCTATATATATATATCAATCAGAGATTAGTTTTGACATCCAATCCTGCTCTGGCTTTAAAACCCACTGCAGCTCCCACAGCTTTCACCGGAGGCTTGCCTTGACTTGGATGCTCCTATAACTTTATGTGAATTCTATAACGTTCTAACTATAAATTAACCAGGTTTGGAGAATTTTATTTAGCCTTTTGGCCTCAGGTAGGACCTCTTTTGCTGGAAATGATTCTCTCTGCAATTTCAAAGGGTTCAGTCTCCAAAAATAATAACAAAGCCATTATACCTCTACTAAAAAAAGGTAAATATCCAAATGACTGTTCAAGTTATCGACCTCTATCATTACTGAATACTTATATCACGTTATATGCGTAAGTTCTAGCCTCTCCATTGGAACCATCGTCTTGAGCGGCATTATCTCTGGGCAGTATTACGCTGCATGGGTTTTGGCACTTTCCATTTCATTGGAATGAGTTCTTTATTTAAACCCACTGCTATGATGTTGACAGGGAACATCTGTTCTAAACAGTTCCTTGCATCTCATAGCTCTCGCCAGGGCTGCGCTCTCTCCTCTTTGTTATTTGCTGTCTCTCTTGAACCCGTGGCCTGGCTGTTTGACAATTGGTCACTCATGAACCTATTACCATGCATAACACCAAGTACTACATTTATCAGTATGCTGATGATTTATTGCTTTCTGTCCAGGAGGTCCCTCAGTCTCTTCCCCAGCTCGAGATATACAATTAACAGGGATAAATCAGCTTTACTGCCACTCAATGCATCTGCAAAAGCAGCTGACCTCCATATCTAACAGCCCCGTGGCTCAGAACTTAAAATACTTGGGAGTTTTAATGCACCCTTCACTTGTAAACACTGTATGAAACAACTGCAAGGCATTTATGACAGAGGTGGAATCTGATTTAAAATGAATGTCCTCCCTCAAATCAATTTTCTTAGCTTTATATTACTTTTACCACCACCTAAAGACCACTGTAAAAAATCTACTCCTTAATATCTAGGTTTGTTTGGGGGAAGGAAAAACCCAGACTCAAACTCTCAACTCTCCAAAGACAAAAAAAGTGAAGGACGATTTGGTCTCCATAACTTCCAGTGGTATTAATGGTCATTTGTACTGCACCTGTCTCCAAATGGTTCAGTCCTACTGCTCACATGTCTCAGAGGCCAGTAGAACAAAACATTGTGCACCTGCACAGGTTACAAGATCTGATCTACTTCAACATCTCTGTCAAACAATCCAAAAAAAAAAAAAAGTATGTGCAAAATAGATGCTCTTATTTCTTGATTTCTGTTTGCTTGTTAATTTTATTGCGGTTGTACTCTCTCAGGCAGGGGTGACAGCCATCCTGGCGCAGATCACGCAGGTTTTTTTTTTGCCAGGTTTCATTTCAGCTATATATAACATACGCTGACATCCACAATGCATGTCCAGTGGAATTCTGGTTTTGACAGGAGCAGGAATTTATGGCGGCTACAATTTTACTGTAGAGAAGAATGGTGGAAAAGGGGAAATTTTATGCATCTCTGAACACCCAGGAGTTATGAAACCCTCTCCGATCCTACTGAGACTTGAAATCTTAAGCAGTGCAGAATATTTTAGAGAGGATAAGGATCCCAGGGTAGAAAACTGATATTTTCATTATTTGCATTAAGATGTAGCCCATAGCATCCATAGACTCGTAGTCTCAGAATTTAGATTTTTTTTACTGTACTGAATCGAATAAAATTGAACGTCTGCCTGGAGGCAGGCAATCTAAAAACATATCAGATATTATAGAAAATGGTCAGCAGTGATGTAAACTAGGCATCACAGGTAGCTAATGGGCTAAAGCACCAATATTGTCTTTTAATAAAATAATAATTAGTACAGGACAGCTAGAAATGAATACCAACTGTGCAACTAATTTCAGTATAACAGTAACAACCCCTTCCACTTTCTGCATTCAATTTCTCATTAACTTCTCTCTCTAAATCTCCAATATCTCTTGTAGTTTATCCTGAGATGACTTGCCGTCTGCCTTGGCTCATCTACCTGTGTCCTTCTACTGGCCATGGCTTTGTCTACCTGCGCTGAGCTCGCTCTCCTGCCCTTCTCCGCCTGCACTGATGCTATCAGCTCCTGATTCACTGTCGCTGCCTCAATTCTTATAATTGATACAAAATCTCGATGCCCCGAGCAGCTGACATTCAACGTAGTCTGAAGGACAGCTAGGGAAATGAGCGTATAATGGAATACGCCGCCAGCACAAATAAGAGGAAGAGCCACTTGTAATGTGATCTGCTCCAGCGCTTAAATATCAAGTGCAATTAAATGCCAGTGACGGTGGCATGGAGACAAGCTGCATGTGTGTCTGGAAACAAATTTGCTCTCATTCGGCAGTGACATCCTTTATATAGTCAGCTATCATTTACTGTGTGTAAGTGAAACAGCAGGTCTCTGTTTCTGCCCTGGGAGGGAGAAATGAGTCTCACTAGATTTTGTGAAATCAGGTCAAACTCTGAGAAGCAGATGACATTTTGCGGACACAAATAATGTGACGACTGTTCCTGCACCACTAGAGGTGACACATTGAACGGCTTTCAAATTGTCCAACCTTGGGTTGTCTTTAGCTATGGCCCAGTTGAAGGTAGAAGTATAAACTTCCACAGTAGATCCCTGTCACGTTAGATACCCATGCCTGATAATAAATGACCAACTCATTGTCCACATATGCAATCGATGATTATTTCCATGTTCTCTGTGTACCAGTTAAGTCCTTCTGGTCAGAGGTCACTGACAAGCTATCCCAGGTGCTTTGCTTCAGCATTGTCCAACCATGCCCCTTCTGGGGGGACCCCTCTGAACTTCATGTCACACACACACACACACACACACACACACACACACACACACACACACACACACAAACACTTTAAACATTTAAATAGCATTAACACAGGCTAGGATGACATTGCTCAATTGGAAAAACAGAAATAAAGTTTCCATCAAGCTGTGGCTCAATCTGTTAACTGAACACTTAAGAAAAACTTTTTGCAACTTTACAGAACAATATCAAACAGTTTTGAGACAACTGGTCCCCATTTTTTTAACATTTGGAAGCAGATTCCTCAACACTCCTAATCAGTAGCCTGGATCTTTAACATACAACTGTATAACACTCAAGTTATACTTGGCAATTTTGTGGTACCTCAATTTATTTATTTGTTAATGGGAAGATAAATTTAAACATGTTGGGCCCTAAGCAAGAACCTGAAAACCAACCTCTAGCAAGCCTTTGAGGTAAATATAAAGGTAGAATCAGGATTCAGGAGATTAAGATACTGTGCTGTCATAAAATGTATTTTTTTGTTATTTTGTTATATTCAGCGTTGTCCCTGCTTTTGCTCTGTAGCTCTTGTTTCTGTGACTCTCTGGCTGTATAATCAGTCATTTTAGCTGCTCCAGTCCTTTCCTGTCCTCTGTCCTCAGCTACAGAAGTGAACTCTTGTCGCCCCCGATGGGAGGGGTTGTCTCTGGGCAGGTCAGGGTGATACGGGGAGGGTGCACTCAGCTGAGCGCCAGGTCAGCCATTTCGCTCATCTTTTTTTCATGTTCCACAAGTTGTACACTATACCTGGGAGCAAGAGAGTGGTGGGGAAGTGTATTAAGTAGTGCATGTGTGTGTGCACAAGAGTGTGTGAGACCTTTCTACAAGGACACAGAGCTCAGGGGGCAGACAGAGATTAATGATTGGAGGTGACAACTCTCTTTCAATATTAAGGGAAGGAAGTTCTGTCATTGTATGGACAGCAGGTGGAAAAAGAGAGAGAGAGAGAGAGAGAGAGAGAGAGAGAGAGAGAGAGAGAGCGCCCTGAGGAGCCCCAGCAGAAGCAGAATTAACCCTTTCCAGTAGTTTTTACACCCTAAGATACAGTGAATAACTATAGTACCATCCTACTGTAATTAACTATTAGATTAACTTTGAGTTGCTGAAATTTTTTTTCAACCATCTTTTAGCTCTAAATTTCACAAAGGGCAGGATTAACATTGTCTTTGTAATAGAGAGCCAAAGTCATGAGGACACGTCTGGGCTAACCACTGTTCCACTAGCTTCTGTAACTCAATGCTTTCGCTCACTGAGGGTTTCTTTCATCGATATTTCTGAAAAAAAAGTGAGGTTTACCAATTCTTTAAGATAATGAGTATCAACTACAGCAATTGATATTAGAAAACAAACTCTTCTGGATTTTAACAAAAAGTTAAACAACGATTCATTTCTTAGTATTAAAAAAACTACAGCTCCCGTGAATTGGCATAAAGAAACGTGCTGCAAATACAGAAATGTGCCAAGTCGTACAGAACAAAACAGAAATTTACGGGGGCCCCAAAAACTGATGAATGCGTTGACTGCTTGTCAGTGATGAACAGCAGTCTAAAATAAACAAAACATTTTTATTTTAGTTTTAACTAATGCCGTGGCTCCAATATCATTGGCTATATTTTGCTATACACCTAGCGTTGGCCTTTTGCTAATTACTAGTACATTCATTCAGGTTTTTAGTGTCCTTCGGAAACTTGTATTGTAACTTATTTCCATCGTTGTGTATGACGTTTCTGTATTTGCAGCACATTTCTTTATGCCGCATATGTGTTGCAAAGTGGTAAATGTGTTTTGTAAATTGATATGGCGCTGTTATCAAAGTTGTGGAGATGTTCCTCATTTGCTTGTGTTTTCTTCAGTTGCAGTTTGTTGGGCTCTCCCAGTCACTGTTTTTCCCTTCTCCATCCGTGATATCCACTTACACTCTCCTCTAATGTTATCTTTCCATCTTTATAGCCGTAATGTCTGTTTAAAAAACATCCAGGTTCTGCTCAGTGCATTTACATAGGTCGCCACTCAATTGGCCTTAGTCTGTCGAGCTGGTAATGTTTAACTTGCTAAGGCTTGTGGGAAATGGTGTAAATGGCTAAAACAGCAATATTGCATCGTTTATAAAAATGTACAATCCTTGTCTTGGCAAATTTCAGGTTCTCTTACTTCTAGAACCGAACCCAGACATTCTCATTTCAATTCAATTCTCTATAGTGTGATCTAATGTCTTCAGCCATATTCATGAAAGAGAGGAATAACTCTGTAGGTTGAACATGATGCTTGTCAACATGCAGCACTGCTTGAGAGAAGGAAATCACCACACTGCTGTAAAAAAAATAATATAAATGATCCCTTTGGAGCAGGAAAAACACAAGTTGTTAAATTAAAAACTTCAACATGTCTTCCCCAAGTTGTGCTTGATCAGAGAAAGAGGGGGACAGCGTTTTGACATCCATCGCCACAAACCTGCCAAATGCTCCTAAACACAGCCAGTGTTGCTTGTCAGAATAAAGGCTTGGAGTTTAAATGACTAAAGTCTCCGGTACACCCTCAAGCAACTTGTTTCTTCACACACTTTCTACCATACTTCAGTTTCAGCAACCACCAGGATACATTCACTAATGAACGGTCGTCAAATGACAAATATGAATTGAACTCCGACATTTAGCATATACAGGGCTCCCACAGTGCTAATACTGATGAAAGTGCTATGATGGTAAGAAAAAATACACTGAAGGTGTTTTCACACTGGAATTTCAAGTCCAAATACAGGAGTGGTTTACTTCAAAATTTGATGCCTTTTCCTAAATCAGTCCACCTAAATGAGGTGGTATGAGATGGATTCCATTTGAACTGTGGTACGGTCCATTGGCAGTCGGAGTCCTGAATTTTATTTATATAGCCTAATATCACAAATCACAAATTTGCCACAGGGGGCTTTACAATCTGTACAGGAGGAGGGTAATCTGTATCACCACTGGAAATTCAAATAATTAGAAGTATTCTTGCATTGTTTGCAAGACAAACGAAGATAAAACGCATTACAGAATTGCAAACATTTAATGCAGAGGCAACGCTGTCATTAGCTACTTTATGATGTTTTTGGGATGCTATGTATAAGGGAAAAGTTTGACCTAAGGGTGGTGACAGATGAAACATCAAGAGGTCACCGCAGTCAATAAGGTTCATCCTCTGGAGTCCATAAATAATTTCAGTCAATCTGTCCATTTGACATGGATATTACTTGTGAGTGGGAATTTTGGTCTAATGTTGGCTTAAGCGAAAAGGTCATGTCATCACCACAACACATTAGGATTTATATTCTGAGGTCTATGATTATCAACTGCAAATTTCTTCTGCAATCTGTTATTAGTTATTGTGATACAGTATCTGAAATCTTTAAAATTCATCCTCCTTTGACAATGAATATCTACTCCAAAAACCATGATTATCTGATTAGTGGTAAACAAGATATCTTGGACCAAAGTGTTGGACTGATCAATCAACCCACTGACACTGAAGTCCTTCAGCCTCTCACCTAGCAGGGCAAAAATGACTTTCATACAGGTACTGTAAATTTACATCAGTACTCCTGGCTTTGCCCTTGCTCTTGCCTTTGTCCATTAAATAATTCCTTGCTGGCTTATTTCAATCCTCAGGAGATCAGAGCCAGCCCTTATCCATGCAGGCCGACACAATGGGTTGCTGCTCAACACTCCAGAGTGACATCACCCTCTTCACGTCAAGGTCACCTACGGGTGGGCTACAGTATCAGGCATATTTGAGCACAGAACTTCAACCTGCTTTCCTTTGAATGATTTCAGTTCAGCAGTCTGTTTCCACTTCATCTACTGAATGTGTGTGTGTGTGTGTGTGTGTGTGTGTTCTTCATCACTGATGTCATGATGAATAGGCAGCCAACAAAGCGGAGGAGAGGCAAAGAGAGAGAAGGGGAGAGGAAAAGTGATCTCTCCTCTGCCTTTTTATCGCTCTATTTCATCATAGAAATCACCTCATTTACTCTGAGCACTTCTCCATTCATCTCTTATTGTCACTGGCAAAACCCATTTTCTATCTGCACCAGCACTGTGTGTGTCTGTGTGTGAGAGAGTCACAGGAACAGGGAATAAGCAGCAAGCTCACTGCATGCAGTCGTGTTTGCACATGAGCAGTTGCATTAATGAACTCACACTTACCATCAGTAAACAAACTTACTATGTAGGACTCGATTGTCATTTTGTTATTTTTCAATTGACAGACTGCTGGTTCACATTCGATCATATAACAAAATCTGTTTTTGTTTTTTTTAAATGTACTTCTAATCAAAAACTAAGAAGTGACAGCATGTGGAAAAACTACTTTACTTTCATTTTTAGCCACTCTAGCTGCATGGCTCTATGGATGGCAATGCCGGTCAATCAGTCCGTCCACCACTTTGGTCCAGACTGAAATAAGTGAAATGGATTGCCATGAAAATGTATACAGACATACATGACGTCCATGTCCCCCTCAGAATGAATTGCTATAACTTTGGTGAACCCTTTCCATCCACTTTCCATCTAGCGCCATCATCAGGTCAAAATGCTTTTGTTTATGACCAAATACTTGCTAAACTAATGACATTCACCTCAGCCTCAGCTGTACTGTACTGTATTTAGCTAATGGCTAATTAGCAAATCTTAGCATGCTAACACATTAACTAATGGTAATATGGTAATATATTACCACATTACCTGCTAAACATCAATATGTAACCATATGTCTTGCTTACTTTTTATTTAGTTTCAGTAGTGGCTGTGTCTGTTCCAGTCTGGGCATGTTGGTGTCATAAATAAATCATACAATGTGTGGTTTTGGATACTTCATTTGTTCTCTGATCAAGTCACTCATTCTTATTACAATTATTTTAAATATGTTTAGTTTTTATGACTGGACTCTGGACCATCAATGTGACATAAGTGAGAGGGAGAAATAACAATGAACAGTACAATGAGTGAGAATTATTGTACTATTTTATTATTATTTAAACTCAGAGCTACAGTGCACCTGAAGTTCATGTCACTCTTATTAAATTCTTTTTTCACCCTCCTCCAGATTTCTCTGCATGTTGCCCTAATCTCTCCAGTTTTTCCTTCTTTCTTTTACCCATTCCATTCAAATTGCAGGGTTAATTAGCAAGACTGTATTTGATGGATGTTACTTCATGTTTTGGTATAAGAACATGCTGTATTTAGGGGGTTGCCTATGGTGATGTGACTCTAATCACAGACTACAGTTCAGTCCAGTGTGTTGTCCTCAGTGGTTCAATACGTGCTTCTTTCTGACCATCAATACTAAAAAAGTCTGTGTATTTTGGTGGAAATGTGTGTGTTATCTGGTCTTTGTAGGCCTCAATGATCTTAAAGTTTGCTCGCAGCTTGAGTTTACCTGCTATGTTTCCAGTTCTGATACAGTATAAGCATGGATGCTACGTCTCCTCCTTGGTCTACTGTGGCTTCGATTGTGCCTCATTTGTACCTCACTTTGGATCAGATCAGTCTGCACGCAGCGTTGTTCACACTTCATAAAAGCTAGCTCAAAGTTCAGGTCACACAGATGAAAATTAACTAGTTCACGTTCATAGTGTACTATTTAGAATTCTGAACTAAATTCACAACACCAAAAAATTAAGTTCACGTTGATTTTTTCCATTTTTCTCCTTTACAAAATGCTGTGAGTTTGACTTGGGTGGAGGAACTTTGTGGCTGTTGGCTCGTGGTCTTACCCTTTGTTAATGATTTCTTGTGATCATCATTCTCACGCAGACATTTCCCAAGACTGGTCAGATACTTCAGCATGATGTGCTGTTCCAAAAATCTGTGACGCATCAGATTCTGTGTCCCAAAACACCAGCATGCCGGGTGAGCACATTCAATGAACAGTGCTCTTTGAGTGCGTTCATGCACACCACTGTCTATACCTTTCTATGAATGGAGTCTTTTAAGCATAAGATGTCAGTTTATCAGTGGTCTTTATGCCAAAATAAACATCCAGAGGATGAATTAAGACCCTGATGTAAAGCTCTGTGTGTGATGAATGTTATCTCTTACATAATGTGTTAAAATGTGTAATACTGTACACATTGATGTTGTTTTAAGCTGCATTTTTAGCTGGTTGTTTTTTAGAATGTATTTATATTTTGCAGTGCAGCAGAGGGTTTAAACTACATCTGCTGAGAATCTAATCAGTGCCTTGCTGTTTCCATTCCATGTCAAGCTAGGGGTCCTTGGCTGGGCAGGCTTTGCGAGCTGGTAAATGACATGAATACGATTAATAATTCAGAACAAACCCTATGTGGGTCTAAACAGAAACGTGCCAGTGGGCCGGTGCATTCAGTGAATAGCAGGAGAACGGCGGCATGGCTCTTGGAGTAATCTGACATGACAGCATTCACCTCGGATGATAGAGAGTGGAAGAAAACTATCAAAATGCTTATAAATATCTTATATAGCCACTGAGGAGCGGCTGCAGGGGGGGATGCTGTCAGATGTCCTTCAGCTCTTGCTGCAGAGGCAAATATCACGTTATTTGCATGGAAGACGAGCAAGTCTGTGTGATTGCATGTGTGTGTATATGTTGCACAGCATAAGGTTACAGTAGGTGATGATTACAGTGGCAGATTCAGGCAAGCAGCTGTGGGAGGAACCTTGGCAGCAACACAGTCCCGAACGGCGTTGTGGGATTTCAAGGTATCTGTGTGTGTTTGTTTGCATGTGTGTGAATGAACACACACCAGACTGGAGCAGAACAAGAGCTTTAGACTAAAAGAAAATAATGTACGAGTGCAGTTCCAGAGCTAAATCCCTCTACCTCCTGGCATGGGAAAAAACACAGGTGCAAGTCTTTTTCAGCGAGTTGTAACACGCTCTCCCACAAAGAAAGCCCCGGGTCAGATATTATGAGAATACACAGGACTGCTCCGATATGAACACTATGAACACCTTGAGTGTTGTACTACAAAACCCTGGAGCGAAAAACCAGTTTCAGCCTCTGGTGATGGGAGGAAGGAGAGAGGAGGTAATAAGGGTGAAGCAACAGAGGGTAAGAGTAAACCTCTTTTGAGACCCACTTGGCTTCCCTTTCCTTTTTCCCTGTCTCAGTGTGAATAGTGAAAGAAAACAAGTTTGTCCAGCCTAGTGCTACAGATTTGTTAGTTCCTTTACTGTATTGTAGCTGTAGTCACCTGGGTTAGATTATATCAAATGAAATCCTAAAAATCCATATGGCAGTCTGGGTTACTGCATCATCACAGGGTAGATTCTATATGCACTATTTGTTTCTAATATTTTTTCTATAGCAATAAAACATATGGACAATACTAACAAAACAATAAGCTAAAATAGGATATAAAGCTCAGTAGAGCATCAGAGCTGGATATTAATTCTTTGTGGGTTCATGAGCGACCCTTTTCACATTACACAGTCATGTGATTCAATGTTAAAAGAAAATACTGATTAGCGGAGCTTTAATTCTACAGTACAAGGTGTCTTTTGGGGGGAAATTTCAAATGAATATCAAAACCATGTTTGTTCACAAGAAAAAGTATTTTTAACAGCCCTACAGGACAAAATAAAAGCAATGGGCAAGAATAAAGAACATCCTGTCCAATCAGACCACTTTCCCCCCTCCTCAGCACTAATCCTGGTGTCTTTCAGGTCTTTTCCTGGACCAGGTTAGGCCTCTGCATTTTGTGAGTGTGTCTTGTACCTTAATAGAATGGTCTGTTGGACTTTGATGTTACATTGCAGAGGATTAAACACCTCCCAGAGGAAGAGAGCGCTCCTTTCTCTTTAAATCTCTCCTCTGCCAGGCCCAGACCAACCAGACAAATTATTGATCACAGGAGGTTCCCCCTCAGCCTGCAGCCTCATTCAGCCAGGCTGAATTGTTTTCAGATGAAACACCCGACAACAGCCTCCCCCTGACTGAATTTAATGTATGCTGCTACCTTTAAAGCTCATGACTCTCACTCCATTGTCCGTGTACGTGATCTCATCAATCTCTCCCAATTCCTCACTCTTAAAAGACGTTCTTCGTCTCTCACCAGTCACCACAGTATCCTGTAAGTCAGGGTTCCTCTCCTTCTACTCCCCTCTGCATGAGAATCCGAAAACTACATCGAAACTGGTGGAAAGCCATGAAAAGAGCTAGCACACAGTTGATGAATTTTGTGCCAAAAAAAATAAATAAAAATCACACCCCTTCTACTCTGGGCCATAAATAAGTCAAACTGAAAAGCCTAGATGCCATAAACGTACTGCTAGATTCAGATCAGGTGAACGTACTCTATCCTGTCTGTTGAGGAAAAGCATCCATAAATCCATTTAAAAATCATGTAAAAAAGAAACCCTTTTCTTTTGTATCAAAAATACTCTAGTTTGTTATCTGTACATCAGTGGTTACAGTGAAAACAGGAAATGGTCTAGGAACTAATTCAGCATGACGATCTACGATGCAGATTAGCCAAAATGCAAACAACTTCAGGCTAAATAAATGCGACTGAGGTGTAGCTTACAGCTAACTTGCTGACTACATGGCAACATTACACTTCCTGTTTGCATCACCCAAAGCATGATGAGAACTGTAGTGGCAAAACTCCAAACTTGTTTATCCTAAAAGGAAGTTTACAAAAAGGGAAACAATAGGGGTGGCAAAATCCATGGAAATTTGCTGTGCTGTCTTACTTTATATTATCAATAAAGTTTTGACAGTAGTAAGACAGAATGTCTTGTTTACATGGTTCTTATCTCTCTGGAACACTGACACTCTCCTCTACCCATACAGATAAGTTAGACCCTTAAAACATTTTAAACACAGAGTTATATAATATAAACAGTTTCAAATTCCATAAAACATTTTTCATAAAAATGTGTCCTGCAGTAGAACATGCATAGTACCACTTTTTGTTTGTTTTTTTTTTACATTAAATACCCAAGTTTTTGAAATTCTTACTTTCTACAGTATCTGCACATGGCAACTATGGTATGGTTAATGTTAGGGAAAGATCATGGTTGAAGCAAATAAACTATAGTTATGGTTAGGCAACTACAATACATTAGGCAAACATGTGATTACATTTAATAAATTGATTGATAAATTACATTAATTGCAGGTTTGAGATGGGATGAGGACTCTAGTCTCCACCATCAAAGTCAGACACACTACACTCCTAACTGCCACCCTGACCTCCACTCACTTCCTGCCTTAGTACATAAAGGGCACAGTACTTCCTGCATGTGCACTAAATGTTGGCACTGGACAAAAACCATGAGGTGCAAAATCCAATCCAATATGGACGTAACTTTTGGATACTGAGGTGTACTATGCCATAAATCCTTTAAATAAAGGGAATGAAAGCCATGAAAAAACAGCCTTGACTTGATACATACCAGATAGTCTCGGATAAAAAACTGCAGCCATCATTTCCATTGTAATAAGGGCAATATATCCCCATTATAAAATGTCCTCTTGGATTCTAAAGAGATAATTAGACTCTTTAACTTTTCAGCCCCAACAGCTCCTCATTAGGATCATCAATAAATGTGTCAATCACATACTTGCAACTACTTGTACAGTGTCAGTTATACAAGTTTAAAAAAACTCCACTTTTTAACGTCACTATTTTAAGGAGGTTGGAATCTGAAATAGTGGAGTCACCCATTCCCCCTCACCCGAACACAGATTGTTCCTCCCTTTACCATCCGTATCCTACCCACAGATGATTCCACATGCCATTACTGGGTCATGAAACTGGCACCTGTCCCATGTCGACCTCTGAGTGAGTCAGAGCACCGGAACATTGCAGGATCAGAGGAACTCATTTCAAACACATCACTGCCACATTTTCTCAAGCCTTCTACTTGGCTAAGAAAACAAAACAAAACATCACAGCTTCCATTCTTCTGTGTACCACCGTAATTTGATACTGTCTTCAAATCAGAGTCTGTCGACATGTCACATTCTCATTACTTGGCGATGAAAATAACACAGCAGAGGTAACACAACAGCATGAACTCTTTAGGGAAAGAACAGAGCAGAACTAAAACCAAAGGCAGAGAACAAACAAACACGGGCAATCCCAGCAATGTATGATGCATAAATAACAAAGACACTACTTACATTAGTTCTTTTTTTTTTTAATTAAGACAAAACCAGCAAATTGAGGGAAATAATGAAAATGACTGTGTGTATTACAGAAACATGCATAATGATGGGGAACAAAGCTAAATGTATGCCATTTTTGAAAAAGGGCAATTTTACTGCGCCTGGTATGCCTGGGGCAATGCGAATTATACACTGCAATGTGCATTTCACATTGCTCTACATGTACATGCCTGCCCGTGTCTGCACTGGATGATTGTTAGGTGCTATACCAACCGACAAATCCATTTAGCATTGTTGGATAATGAGGACCAAACGGAGCGATTACCTCTGCTGCTCTCCAGGACGGCAGACCGTCTGCAGCAGCAAAAGGAATGTTATACAGCTGGTTGGACTGAATCTGTTCGGTCTGTAGCCGCTTTCCTCTCATGTAGCTTTGAGAGGTCGAGTCAGCTAAGAGAGTCACAGGGGACCCATCTGTTTCTTCAAACAATGACCCTCGTTTATCAAATCTTCAGCAAAGGATCGCAGGCTGAAGCGCTGGCAGAGATGTGACAGTTGTCAAGCACCTTAAGGTGCATCAGCTATTAAAGAGCATTCATTCATGGCTCTTGTAGTGAATGAGTCCATTGTTCACCAATCTCCTTTTGTACCTGCTGCAGAACGTGTTTGCAGATATTACAATCTTGAGATGTCACACAGGAAAAAGAAAATGCATTCACTATCTGCAATAGAGGATGAGCATAAACTTACTTACTTGAAGCACCTCTTTTTAGATTTTAAGTATGGTATTTCTACATGCAAAATCTGACATAAGCATTAAATAATACATTTCTAAACCTAACTGCAAAGTGAAAAAAATTTGTGCAATGACAAGTACATGGAAAAAATAACCAATAAAAGTAACAGTAAATGTTAATGCTTTGAATGACTTTCGATGTGTACGAATATTATGATTATCCTCATCTTTATCATTTTTATTATTGTTGTTGTTTCTGCTGTTGTCTTACGTCATTCTAATATCCAACTTCGATGCGTTGTTAATAATAGTTTTTAAAGTAACTTTTTCCTCAACTCAAACAATCTTCCCCTCATCACAAGGAATGCACTGTACAAGTGTGCTAATAGGTTTTTGTTTTAACTTCAACTTTTAAAGACCAGAGGGATGTATCATGTTGTTGCATTAATTCAATTGTGAAGTTAGTTCTCTTCAAAGAGAAAGGCTCACTTTTTGCAGCCGATCTGTTGAAACCTGAGCTGGAATGGTTTTGTTGTCATGTGCTCAAATCAAGCGGGCTGAAGAAGAAAGCATTTCAGAGTTTGAGTGAACTTCAACAAATGTCCTTGGTGTGAATGCGGCCAGTATATAGCTTGAATTGAATCTCTATTTGGGCCTGAGGGTTTTGCTCAGAGGACAGAACTGATAAGAGAAGTGGCCAGCCTGAACATTTAATGAGCTCCATGGCTGTGAGTGGTCAGAGAAGGCTGTTACCTTTGGAAGTGCCATCATCTTCTATCGCTCTCTCACTGCGATGTGACATTTTCCCAAAACGCTCTGTTCATGGTGAGTCAAATGCTGCTTGATTTTTCCCAGTGAGGTAGAAGGAAACTCAATACACTTTCATGCTCATAAAAAACTGATTACTGTCAGTAATCAGGTTAAGGCACGAAATTGGATGTCGTGTTTACATTATGTTGCTTTACTATGATTCCACTGATAACCCCCTGCTGGCTAAATGTCATCGAATCAACGTTGTTTAAGAATAAAATAATTGTCAGAATGTTGTCTAATTTACCGTAGGTTTGGTTTTGGTTTAAAGTGGAGCTGAAATGTCACATTTTGAGTTCGTTAAAAACATACATTTGTGGTGAATTTAAGGGTGAAAATCCGATGTTTTCACAAGTCAGTGTGTTCGGGTAAAAGTCAGTCTCACCAGCAGGTTTTCTTGCGATTATAGTGCACAAAATTGACCAAAGGTTGCACTGGCTTGTTTGAGGTAGATCATTTATGTTATTGATGAATCAGGTTAGGTAGCAAGTCAGAAATTGTTTGCTAAGATTTGATATGATGGGGCTTATCAAGTTTTTAATCATCTTAGAAATATTTCAAAAATACGATACATCTTAACTTTTAAAGACACAGTGACCATTTTACACGCCTTCATCTCATCACACCTGGATTACTGCAACAGCCTTTTTACTTGCCTGAAGCAAAAGCCTATTGATCGACTCCAGCTGGTACAGAACTCAGCTGCCAGGCTTTTAACTAGAACCAAGAAACGTGATCACATTACTCCTGTTTTAGTCTCTTTACACTGCCTCCCAGCATTTTACTTGTTACTTTTAAGGCTCTTCATAGCCTCTCTCCCTGCTATATCTCTGACCTCTTAGTACCGTACACGCCGGCACGTACTTTGAGATCCTCGGGCAGAAGTCTTTTGTCTGTTCCAGATTCCCGGCTGAAAACTAAAGGGGACAGAGCGTTTGCTGTCAGGGCCCCGAGGCTCTGGACCAGTCTGCCCGAGGAAATCAGGTCGGCTGAGTCAATGATCTCCTTTAAGTTCCTTCTTAAAAACACACTTATCAGAGAGCCTTTCCTGATTTTACTGGAGTTTTAGTTTTCTTTGAACTGTCTTATTTCCTTAAATCTGTTTTCTTGACTGCTGCCTTTGTGAAGCACTTTGTAATGTGGATTTTGTGCTCTATAAATAAAGATTATTATTAGTATTATTATAAGGGATACACAACTACCTAAAAGCTGCCTGAGAACTTCAGTGACAAAACGTCTCAAGTTTGAGGGATTGATTTTGTTTCACCTGGATTTGCAACTGACAAAAGTCTACATGGACTCAAAGGGACGTCCAAAACAGACAGACAAAACTGTGAAATCCTGAATAAATATCTTGGGGCTAAATGTTGGCTACCATGGACGAATAAGATTTAGTCTCTGAAACATTTGACTTCAGCTGCCAGGTGGTTTGGTCAGTAGTCAGATTTACCTCCTACCCCTCCCAAAAAGGATATGACACTTATCAGCCCTCTGATCACCATTATAGACAAAGATGGATGGCATAAAACAGAAATTTGTGAACATTTTCCCAACATTTGTCTTTTCTATGTACATGGCTAAGTAATCAGGTTTCTCCAGCAGAAATAAAACTACATCTCTTGGTTAGTTTGTAATATAGCATTGTGGGCACTAAATAAGGCAACCAAAACTACAAGTGTGAACACAACCTTAATTCCTGGAAAAGCAAACCCAGTTTCCCAGTTTCTGTATTCCTAAAAATCAGATCAGTACTGAAACAGGATGATAATCATATCACTACAGTGCATGGGAACCAATGATCTAAAAAAAAAAACAACTCTGAAACTCACAATAGAAATTAGAACGCCTACATCCACAGGAAAAGTTAAATGAGTTAACTTGTTAAACACAGATCAGAGGCCGGTAGGTATCAGAAGAAGCCGGCAGTGTGCTGTATGAGAGGAGTGTTTGAGCAGCGAGCATAGTGAGAGTAAGAGGTGCGATGATTTGCTTGGTTCGGTGGAGAGCAAATGGAAAAAAATAGTAGAATAAAATAAAGATGGAGGTGTAGATGAGCAGAAGGCGAGGCAGCAGTGAGAGCAGAAATCCTTAAGAGCACAGAGAGCAGCAGATGCTGCAGACTTTGCTGCAGTGGTTTGAATCATTCATTCTCCTTTAGTTTTTTTTATGGCGATCTCAGTAAACATCGGCACTGTGCTGTGTCAGGGGAGTTGTTTTTTCCTAACAGCATGTGAATGCTGCTGAGAGATGATGGATAGTAAAGAACAATACTTTTCGTCTGTTCTTTCCTTATCTCTCTGGCTCTCTTTTAATCCTTTATCTCTGTCTCTCATACACACACACATTCACACCTGCTAACCGAGGGTCATGAAAGTTTTAGAGGCTCTGCATGAAGTGCTCACCACGGTCTGAAACTCAGCCAAGGTTGACCGTTTCCTGTCAGGTATTTACACAGCAGTTGAAAACAACAGGGCAAGGCATCCAAATTGATGCAATATGCATTATGCCCCATATATATTTCATCTAGGGAAACAGTTAAAAGCTAACGTGCGCACGTTGAGGACGACGCACACTACTACTGTTCCATTCAGCTCAAGAGTACACCATGCAGAGATCACAATCACTCTGGTCTCCTCTTCTCCTCATTTTCTCCATTTGCTTTGTTCATTTATCCAAAACTGCTTTCTATCTCAAGTTCCATACAACCAGCAAAATAGTGAAAGTAATTTCTCCCATTGTATTTTCTGCCAGAAGTCCTCCAAACTAGGCACAAAATACACACACAAAATAGGCCATTAATTCAATTTTTTTTTTTTTTTTTTATTTATAGAGCGCCAACTCATAACAGAAGTTATCTCATTGCACTTTTCCTATGGAGCAGGTCTAGACCGTACTCTTTATAATATTTACAGAGACCCAACAAATCCCACCATGTGCATTAGTCATTGCCTTCTAAAATCGACCCATATGAACGATTTCTGATCAGAATCATGGAACGACGACACACACAACAACAACAAAAAAAAAACAATAACCAAATGTTGACTATTGGCATGAAACGAAATGCAATCATTGGTTTCAAAATGACATACTGTTTCTACGCCCAACCATCCACCATGACCTGATTTTTCAGCGTTATGACATCATGTTATTTTCACCTTTGTTTCTGTCAGATAAGAGTCATAAATTGCACAACCACTAAGAAGCCCATATCAGTTAAACATAAACATAGATTGCATTTGAACAAATGACTAAAGCGGTCTTTTTTCTAGTGGACAGTGTCGTTTTCCACATTTGAGTTAAAATTTTCTTTAAACGATAACCTCAAGTGTACCTCAACATAACATGCAAGCCTCCTGGACAATTTATCAATGATAGATGTCTTTGTTATAGCCACTGGCTGTAAACATTTCAACTTCACTTCTGACAAATCTTGTTTTTTTTCTGTCATATTGGTGCTTTAGTAACCATAAGCCTCAGCTGCCACTGATATGGATAAGCCAAACCAGTCAGAGGTGCAAATCAGAGCTGTAGCAAATCAAAAACATTCTGTCACTGCGAACTAAACATTGCACCATGCTATGGAAGCCCATTTCGACCAATGTGATGAAAAGAAAAAATTGAGAATCTCTCAAAATAATGACTTTGTACTGCAAAATAATGAGAAACTTTCTCAAAATAATGATTTACTTATTGCAAAATAATCACTTTGCATAGGCCTATGTGTTGTTTCCTCATATGTGCCAAAGCAACAGAAGCAAGTGGCTGTGACAAAGCCTAGCAGACCCAAATGGATAATTTATTTCAACACTCTCCAACCAAAAGCGGCACAGAAAATAATGTTTAATGTGGTTAAAGCAGGAAAGTCAGTACATCAGTCTGCATTAATCTATGAATGAATGTGGGTGATTCTTACAGAATATGTTGTCCACAGCTGCTTTATACTGTATGAAAATCTTCTCCTTCAGTTCATGAAATCCCTGCAGCATCTGAAGGCAGATGTTGATAAATCCGCAGCGCCTGAGATGTGCCGCACCAGAGCGCAGTGCCATTGAGCACAGCCGTTACTGTGTTTACTGAAGACGACACCAGGCAGCTACAGTGTAACCATATAGACCTCTACACACATCAGACTAGTCGTTTATAACTTGATATTCTGCTTTTTTATGAAGGAGCGCCTGGTTACCAGGGCTCATCATAGCCTCTTTTCAAACTTTTTCGCAAAAGTAGCATCTCATGTTTTATCCTTGAAACAATATTGAGAAGGTTTCTCGTTATTTTGAGATACTAACTCATTATTTCGAGAAAGTTTCTCATTGTAATGACTTACAGGATCTTTTTCCCCCTCATCACATTGGTGGAAACGGGGTACCATGCTGCATTCAAAATTGATCCAAAATTCAAATTGCAACAGGGTTTTACATAGTTTCAATTACAATTTTAAGCTCTGTGATTGGATGTTTCTTACCAAAATGCTTCTTAGGAGTTGTAGTTGACTTCTCTCCTAACATTTTTATGTACACAGGCTTGTACCTTAGACTTTTTAAATCAAAGAACCATATATTATAAGTATACATATACCACAAGTATTCATCTTTTGTACATCCAAGTCTTGGAAGTCAGTCATCTAACATTGTTTAGAAAATTAACAGGATTTTTACTTCCAGAATCATTCAGCTACTCTATTAAACATGAACAGAGATTACATCCACAGCTCAGACCCGAGACTCCCACAGAGGACATGTGACAAGTGTCATCGCTATCAAACCCTCCCAAGTGACTGCACGCACACACACATGCCTGTAAGAGGAGCACACAGACGAGACATCCATAACATGCATTATTCAGAGGCCTGGCTGGTGGCTACAACCACCACTTAGATGACTTCCTCTGCAGCAGGGAGCATTGTTTTACCCTTGATCCAATTACTGGTGGCAATTTTGGTAAAACCCAAACATTTACACATTAGCAAATAAATGCTCAATTTGGGGTCCTAAGATTTGTATTCACTTCCTTCCCGCTGCTGGAGACTGGCAGAAGGCCTTACATATGACTCAGTCCCCAACCAGTCCACCTTCTATCAGATGTGTCAGTCAGTACATTTATATGCATTGAAATATCACCGAATTTTGAGATTTAAGATACACCCATTAATTTTAACACTCAATAGTGGCACCAAAACTTTATTTCCTCCTAGCATTTTGGTTATAACAGTTTTATAAAGATTGTTATTTCTGGGAATATGGTGTTCCATATCATATTCATCATGCTTAATAAACACATCATATCAAAAGCAAGAATGATTTGGATTCATTCATTAGTTATTACACTAATTTTGATGTATATTGACATTCAAATTAGCTCATGTTACTGGTGTTTGTACCTGATGAGAACTGCACCTTCTGTAAACCCTGTGCACAGCAGGATTTCCACCAAGTTGAAAAAATAAATACAAATGAGGCACACTTGCATTATCTTGGGACATGGTGCAATGAAAAACATTTTCACAAAAAGGCTGTAATGTGAGTAAAATGGGATCTTTAAAACTTTCCACAATTTGAAGTCACAGTTATGACAGACTGAATTCATGACCTGTTTATGGCTCTGGCTGTAACCACAAAGACAGTTTTTGCAAGAGTTTACTGCTTCCACATCTTGTTGTGCTGTGAAATGCTGTTGAGGAAATGTTTACCATATCCTAAATTGAATAAAAAAATCACTGTACCATAAAATCTCAAACTGATCTTAATGTCCATTTCTACAGCATTAATTACATCAGGCACTATGTCTTGTGTAGTTCCAAGTGTTCACAGTGAGGTCTGGATGATTTTTTTCTATTTATTTATTTTTTATTAAATGTGAAATTTCATTCACCTCCACTAAACTGGGTTAGCATCAGAATGTTCAGAGGCAGATTTCTTCCCCCCCGTGAACTGACACTTTACCTGCTTTAAATATTGTTGGGATTCGGAGTGGTTAAAGGGGTACCAAATAATTACAATTAACTAATTTACTGAGCCTCATAAAAACACACTAAACTATCAATTTGGAACTCTGATAAATAATTAAATTAATAACTATAACCAGAATTACCATCAATAAATAGGTTGAAAGATTTGGAGTTCAAAATAGACAAGATTAGCAAGTTACTCTTGTGAAACATTAAAGAAACCAGCATAATTATACACAAGCGTTTATTAACAGATACACAAAGCAAAAACACACAATATGAAAACTCAAAATTCACTAAACTACAGAACAAATGGGGTGTGTGTGTGTCTCCGTCCAAGATGGCTGCTTGGATCTGAGATGGCGTCAAACAAAATAATGTGTGTAGGTTTCATTGTTCTGCCTTCCTTTGTCTCGCGTGCACGAGCGCACGTGGTCAGAAACGAGAAAGCACGTGCAGCGGGAGCTTTCAACTTCCTCTCCGCCGGGCCGGGTGTGGTGGTCTTTAAAAGGGCCAAACTAAAGGTGTATTATCTGTTTAGGATAACGGTGCCAAGTTAAAAGGAGTTAGCGTGCTAAGACTGTCTGTGTGGAGCACGACATGACTAATATCAACTTAGCGGTGGCTGAGCCCTACGTTAACCATGAAGATCACAACAATAAAACCTCAATGAAAACACATCAGTAACTTTACATGTACACAAGTGAAATGGTCATTTACTTAGCTATATACACTGTTACTATGCCCAGTTACGTAACCCGTCCGTGGGAGGGGAAATAGAGGTTGCTTGGGACGTGCTGCTGTTATCTGGCGGTTCCGTTGGATGAGCCAGGCAGGGAGGAAGGTTGGTTCCGACTGAAGAAAGTCTTTGCTGTGCAGATGGAGGAATCGCTCGCTCTGTCTGTTGTCTCCTCAAAGTCAATTCTTAACGTTACCTGGCCGCCGTTGGCGCTAAACTTTGTTGCATAAATCTTACGCATGTCCACTTGTGCTGCGTGTTTCTGCTCCAAGCAGATTACGCGGGGCCGCTGACCCCTTTTATTGACCTGGTGACATCACGGGTCAAAGGTCAGACGGGCCACTAGTGACTGGGATGCTGCGTTCAATGGCTTTCCGGATTGTGGGACAAAAGATAATGCAGTCTCCTAATAAAGTTCAGTTATAAATCACACAAATTAATGAATTCATCTGTGGAGTCCCAACAAAGTGTTGTCGCAAAAGGAGTGCAAAGGAGGCACACAAAACTGTTTGTCTATGACTTCCTTCACTGAAGCTCTGTTAAGGGTCCACTGTTAAGTAGCATAATTTGGGCTTCTTCATTCAGCTCTTCCACACTCTATCGAGAACTAGGGTTTTAAAAGTGAGTGGGAGCTTATGCAGCCTCTCCACTGCGGTTAACACCACTGTCTGATTTTTAATGGGGAAGGGGAAGCAAGGTCACTCAGCAGCTGCCTGGTCTGACTCAAACACATATTTGTGTAAGATGTCATGCCCACGCAGCTGCAAATACGCTGCCTTGGATAATAGCAAGGCTTCTGCCCTCACACATCAAAGATTTACCCACCATGCTTTCCCTTAATGAGGTAATAAAAAACAACGGCTCACTAGTACAAGAAAGAAATTAAAACTGATAGCATCACACTGGGTTTAAGCAATGTGGGCTTCAGCTTGGGAATGCTGATACTGTTATTTATCCTATAGCAGTGAACTGACAGACACAACATGCACTAAATGTGACACAATGGGGCACCCTTAAAACCACAAAGTTTCACTACAACTGATAAAAGTATTGGCTGGAGAAAGTCCCCACTTCTTTCCCATTTACCCAAAAAAAAAAAAACAAGCTTGAAAACAAATACAATAATTTATCAATTTTCAATTAATTTTGTGTAAAATGTGTCAAGTCAAGACGTAACTGCATTACTTCCACACATCATTGTCTGGAAAGTGTAAAGTAATTAAGTCTGTAATTAATGTTATTGATCGGACAGGCGTCCTGGTGTAGCCTCGCTAGATAGAAATGCCATTGCTTTTGTAACCTCAGTTATTCTGTTCACTGAATCATTGTAAATAAATTAACTCACAACAGTGTCCACAGCATCTATTAACACAGCATGGTTCATTTTGAAGGCTACAGGAATGTGTATTTTAATTATTCTATTAATTTGTGTTTAGTGGAAAGTTGGATCTTAATGACTGAATGTATTTCCAGTATTTTGGCAGGAATAATCAGGCATATGTTTACCATTTAATTTAGCTAATGTGAAAAAGCAATGCCTTCATGCTGCCAGTATAACATTTTTGTTGATATAGTATGTTACAGCAGAGGTGATAAACCCTCTTATGTGGGTAATATTTCTGAACTGTTTTACTGTCAGGCTCCATTTCTGGTCCGGCAAAACAAAGTTTCTACACACATGCTATATATTACAAGTTACAACACATTACATCTAGTTTGCATTTGTGGTTTGTTTTGTAATGCATGCCTTAATTAATTCTAGATTTTTAAATGAAAGAAAAAAGATGACTATGATGAAAACAGCAAATATTGTAGATGCCCACCCAAGTGAACATCAGGGCAGGGTACTCTGATTCCATTGTAACCTATAAGGCAAGCACAGAGCACTAAAACATCAGGATGAAGCTATACTAAAAAAATCAAATAACAAAAAAGTAGTTACAGTTTGTACTTTGTTTGTTTCAAGAGCTATCTAACCTACAGTATCTTCAAATGAACTACTCTATATAGCTATAAAAGCACCAATTCAAGGCTACACTTGATGAAGGGCACTTCAGTACAGGCTTTTTCCTCTCTAAGGTATACGCTTCATAAATTGCTCCTGTCCTGTCAGTGCTTATTATTCTTCATTAGTGAGAGAGTAAAATGTTCTCTTTAAAAATTAACATTTCACCTTTGTTATTTGAATGCCAGCGGTTTAAAAAAAAAACAACATCAAATGAAATGCTTTTTTTTAAATTAATTTTTGCAAAGGGCACAAATCTCAAGGAACTCAATCATGCATCCCCAACGCCATCTTTTGGCCAAATGACTGGGGGGAGCTGAGGTTATTCAGTCAGGGGACCAACCCTGGTGGAGATATTTTAATAACTTTGAAGGGAAAGGTTTTACAGATGATGCTGACATTATGACATGCCATCCATTTTAAAAAGAAAATGTATCTGTTCATCGGCAATCAATAATTATAAGAAATGTAACCTATTATATTACTGAGATTAGCAGAAACCCAGTTGAAAAACAAACTAATCCGAATCGAAAGACTGGCGGACCTGGAGGTATTTTAATTTGCTCACCCAATCCCAGGAGCACATCTTTACGCGAGCTGGATCCATCAAGTGGTAAATATGCACCATGAAATCACTCTGCAATTGTAGCCGATGAAATGTGCTTCCTAGCCATACATGGTAGGTAGGAGACGGACTTCCTCTCGGACCAGAGACACCAGCGTGAAAGGAAATCTTTTGTGTGTTGAGGGGGGCGAAGAGTGGGAGGGCCCACGGTGGCAGACGACACACCGCCAAAACGTTCTTCAAAAGGAAAAGTCTAACAACTAGTCAGACTTAAGAAATGTTTCTGTCAGAGTCGGAGGATGAGTTAGAACAGCTCCACTCGGATTTAGACTCTGAGAGCGAGAACAGCGATGGCAGTCTGGACGAGGACTACATTCCGAAGGGACAGGCCCGAGGATCAGACCAGTGAGTACAGCACAGAGACCCTGAGTTGGCTTCAGTCCAACGAAATACTCCGCGCCTAAACTAGATATGATGTGCCGGGTCTGACATACATAAGGGTGCGCTCCAACCGCAAAACTGTGTGCAGCATTTACAGTAACGCTACAGTAGTACAGTAGAATACCTGTTGCGGTTGCCCTGCGACTCTGCAGACTCGTGTGCACAACTACTACTAAATCTACAGCATGAACAATGCAAAGCCCCCGGCCCCCATGTGAACCCGCAGGTTCTGTGGTGCAGTGCTGATCGCTCAGTGCTGTGTTTCTCATTCTGCAACAATTTAGAGGTTTCACCAAGATAGTAGGCCAGCCTAAACAGGAGGTGCGGCTCCTGTGTGTGCATAGTGCACAGGCAATTCTTGCCTTATCTATCAGCTTGATATTAACTTTGGATAAAAGAATACATTTCTAATAACATTATGTTCATGGCAGTCCCATTGTTAGCACACCAATATAACACCAAGTTAAAAGCTTTTGGTCAACTTGAGGAGACTGGGTATACAACATGCATTATTATGGATTATTATATCTGATACTGGACACATTATGTTCAGTACAACTTAGCCTCCGAAAACAGTTGTGTAATGTCTGCTGTGGCTCTGGAGGAGCTTTGTCAAGTATGAGAAAATCACCCTGATGATGTCATCAGGTTTATCTCAGCTTGGGCTTGGAGACTACACATTTATAACAGAAAGCCTGCGTTACAAACTAGAGGTGTGTGGTTTGAAAGACCCATTCTTTTTAGAATTTGTCTCTCGGAAGTCCCCCAACTTTTACAGGGCTGCTGTATTAGACTGCGTTAGTCGTATCGAGGTGGATATAAATTGGCAACTCAGTGTATAAAGTACTGATAATATAACAGCCATATTAATATTAGTTTTTAGGGATGATATGGATAGAACCCTCTATCACATTATGTGTAATTTTGTATTGCAATATTGATATATATTGTGTAGTAAAGTTTTTGTAAAATTAATTAAGAAACTGTCTATGGATAAAATAACCAGATGGCGATGTGTTTTTGGCTAATTCAGAGAAGTAAAAACCTGACAAATCAAGGTATACATCGATGCCAAAAATCATATAAAATAACCAGTATTGCCATCAATCAGTTCTGCTCACTGATTTGCAACAATGCCCAACACACCCAGAGATATTAAAGTGACATGTACTGTGGTATAAATGGTATGGCAAAATATCGCCTCACAGTATATATTGTCATATCGCCCAACCCTAATACAAGGACTCCCCATCCCCATCTCTATCGACTAACTGATGTTTCCTTATTCATACTATTATATTAGATAGATAGATAATACTATTATATTAGATAGATAGATAATACTATCATCACCACTTTTATAATAATACTATTAAAGTGGCAGCAATACAATATTATAGCCACTATTATGACCACTTCATATTACTGCCCTCATTCATGTTTTTGACCTTTTTTCCCCTTTTTTGGAGATAACTTAGAATTGCTTTATTCACTGTCCGTTTCACCCTCAATCTTGCTAGTAAGGCATGTTTTGGGGAAAGTTTCAAATAACAATTTTATCCAGAGGAAAGGTATTACCTACTATATCATTAATCTTTACCTATATCTACTTTATTTACAGGGAAGACTTAACTGATGAGGACAGTTCAGACGAGGAGTGGAATGGTACGCCCACGAAGAGAAGAGCCTCCAGGAAGCGTTGCCGCTCTGTTTCTGCTTCTCAAGTGTCATCGCCCCTGAAATCCCCGTCTAAGAAGTGGGAACAGAGTCCCCTCAGAAAGAAGACCCACTATACAGCTACACCCAAAAAAGACTCCTCTTCGCCCAATACTAGCAAGACAGTCTCCACTCCACGCAGGAAAACTCAAAGTGGAAAGAGGCAATCAGAAAGTCGGCATGTGAGGGAGGATGAGGATGAGGCAGATGATGGAGACAGATGGCATGACATTGATGAAGAAGACGTCGAGCCTCCTCAACCACGATTCAGACCTGACAGGGACGTAGGGCCGCAGCTGAGCAGAACTGCGAATTACACGCCACTCGAACTGTTCCAGCTGTTCTTCTCGACCACAGTAATTGATACGTTGGTAAAAAACACCAATGCCTATGGGGAAAAAAAAAGCCAAAGCCAGAAGGAAAGCTGGGTGCCTGTCAAAACAGCAGATATGTACTCCTTCATCTGCCTTGTGCTCTACATGGGTATTGTACCGCTAAAAACTCTGAAAGAGTTCTGGAGAGGATCTAAGCTGTTCAGCCTGCCATTTCCTGCCTCTGTCATGCCCTGCAGACGCTTCCTAGCCATCTCTCGCAGTCTACACATGAATGATCCTGCAGTTGAAGCGGCCAATGACCAGAAGAAAGGGACACCAGGGTACGACAGACTTTGTAAGATAAAGCCACTATATGAGCAGATTTTGGAGGCCTGCCACACTTTCTTTCATCCCTACCAGCATATCTCCATAGATGAACGCATGGTGGCGAGTAAAGCAAGGTTCGGGTTTAAGCAGTACATTAGAAACAAGCCGACTAAATGGGGCTTTAAGCTTTTTGTTTTAGCAGACTCAGTGTGTGGCTACACCCTGAATTTTTTTGTGTATGTGGGAAGAGAAGGTCAACCCACAAGGAAGGGGCTAAGCTATGATGCTGTCATGAGACTGCTGAACATCCCCTTTCTAGGCAAAGGATACAAGCTCTATGTGGACAACTTTTACACCAGTCCAACTCTTTTCCTTGACCTCCTTAAGAGAAAAATCTGGGCATGTGGCACTGTTCGTTCCAACGTAGCTGGTTATCCCCGAAATAAAAGGAATGACATGCTCAAGAAAACACCAAGGGGAACTATCCGGTGGCTCAGAAAAGGAGCGCTGTTGTTTGTTAAGTGGTTAGACACCCGGGAGGTAACAATGTGTTCCACTTTACACAAAGCATACAGCAATGACATGGCAAAGCGCAAAGTGAAAGACACAGATGGACAGTGGACAGTGAAGCAGGTGCCTATTCCAGGCTCTATCAAAGATTACAACCAGTACATGGGGGGTGTCGACTTGTCAGACGCACTCATTGGCTACTACAATGTCCTCCATAAAACCCAGAAATGGTACAAAACTCTGTTTTATCATTTTGTGGACATAGCCACTGTGAATGCCTTCATCCTCCACAAAGAAATGTGCAAACTGCAGAATCGGCATATAGTAACGCAGAAGAACTTCAGGGAACAACTGATTCTGTCCCTGGCTGAGATTGGGTCCACTCCACGCCGGTCAGCTCCACAAAACTTTATGTTGCCTGCCTCTCCTTTCAAAGTGCCTTCTGCCTCACCATCCAAAGTGCCTCCTGCTTCTCCATTCAAAGTCCCGCCTGCCCCGACACCCCCCTCCCTGTCAACAGTGCCGCCTGCCTCCCCATCCAAAGTGTTGCCGTCCTCCCCATCCCATGTACCGCCCACTTCACCTCCTTCCCCATCCGATGCCCCACCGGCCTCTGCTTCCACACTACCACCTCCTTCTCCATCCACTGAGGTGCAACCTGCTACATCCTCTGATGCTCCAGGTTTAGGTCACCTACCAGCTTACTTTGTAGAACAAATGAGCAATGTGGCTCCCAGAGACAGGGCCACTGCTGGCAGAAGGGCATGTGTGGTCTGCAAAAGAAAGTCGCCAGTCTATTGCAGCACTTGTCAAAAAACACTTTGTTTCACTACTTTAAGGAACTGCTACAGTCTGTGGCACAGAAGCAATAGTATCTGTGTCTAAGTTACTTGTACAGTGGTGTGCAAAAGTGTTTGCCCCCTTCCTGATTTCTTATTTTTTTGCATGTTTGTCACACTTAAATGTTTCAGATCATCAAACAAATTTAAATATTAGTAGATAACACAAGTAAACACAAAATGCAGTTTTTAAATGAAGGTTGTTATTATTAAGGGAAAACAAAATCCAAACCTACATGGCCCTGTGTGAAATAATGATTGCCCCCTAAACCTTAATAACTGGTTGAGCCACCCAACTGCAATCAAGCGTTTACGATAACTTGCAATGAGTCTTTCACAGCGCTTTGGAGGAATTTTGGCCCACTCATCTTTGCAGAATTGTTGTAATTCAGGCACATTGGAGGGTTTTCGAGCATGAACTGCCTTTTTAAGGTCATGCCACAGCATCTCAATAGGATTCAGGTCAGGAGTTTGACTAGGCCATGTTGTTACCTCATAAGGTTTTTACACTGAGTACTGAACAAGCCTGTTCAAATGGTCTTCAAGTAGTATGACATATCTTGAGATAATAGATATAGACTAAACATGCGGTTAGTGAAGAGGCTCTACATAAATGGATGAATCTACCCATTATCTTGGTGGGCAGAACTGTTAAAATGAAAATACTCCAAAGGTTTCAATATCTGTTCCTGTCATTACCCATTCAAATACCCCACAGAGCCTCTAAAACTCTTGATACAAAATACTATAGAATTTATATGGAATTGTAAAGCATCTTACAAACCAGGAAGCAGCATGTTACTGCCTGGATTAATTTTAGCGAGAGCCCAGCAGCAGCTTTGCTCGAGCGACTCTGGAGGGGAGTCACAGTTGCCGCTCATGGGAGTAATGATCTTCAGTGGCCAGTGCTGTGGTTGTCGCCTCTCAGTCTGTGAGAGCACTCGAAAACTGGACATCATCATCTAAAAACACCCTTGAGAAGTGATCTCACACCATTTAACTCTGAAAAATCTCATTCTGGAGATTTAGCATCATAAATGGATAGGTACTGCCTACCTCTACCTGGAAGACTACTGTGAAAATGGATACCTCAGGTCATTCTCTTTTGTTATCTGCAACTAAGATTTTTTCTCACAACAACCCTGGAACCTTAAATTACTTTACCACTGCTCACAGATGTGGTGATGTTGCTTCATGTGGGAAGTGCATATAGGCTTGATTTATTTCAAGAATCTATTCTTCATGAATTGATGGGGGTTGTATATTGTAACTCGAGGGAGAAACAGGAATCACACTTGAATATAACAACTGATGCAGAAGACAGTTTGTTCAAACTACCACTGAGTATGTTTACATGTGCACTAGTTTAACCATTATGAGTTTTATCCTGGTTTTGATCTTATTTGGAATATGACGTTTACATGAAACATAAGAGTAACTGGTTATCCAGCTTATTGTTTATGTCATTATCCATGTTTTGTACCTCAGCAGTTGAGGATAAACCCACTTTGGTTTCTGTTTGCATTTAACATGCTCTGTTGGATTTGGCTTCTTCAACTGGACTTCCAACACCCACTAAAATGTGACTCCAGTTGAGGATGCACCAGCATAGCTTGCAGACTTAGAATCAGAAATCAGTATGAGGTGTTTTTGTGCCACAGTACCCCAGTACTCCTATAAAGATTTCTGAAACCAGGATGTTTACACACACACAAACAGCATATAAACACACTGGTTCACTTACAGTTTACCTCAACAACTCTGCCTCACTTCATAGAAATTACAACAAAACATGTAGATCACACATCCTCAGAGAGAGGTACAACACTTTGGCTATTCATTTTGGATTATATGGACACATTGCCAAAGAAAGTACCAGAACCGTTATGAACCTTAATACCTCTGATTAACTTCATTACTCTTCAACAGTTGTTTCAAAGTGTCTCTTCTGTGAATTGATATGTTTTTTTTTGTTGTTGTTTTTTTTACACATACTAATTCAAACTAAACTTGGGTTAGAGAAGGGATTTTGGGTTGTGTTCTTTTGTGTGTTCTATAAAAGTAGAATACATTTTTAAAAAAGGGATCTGTGTAAAGTGTTTTTATTTTGTTGGGGGCGTAAAAACTGCAAACTTTGAAAAAAAACCAACTAAAAACTAAAGCATACAGTACCTAATTTATCTAAGAAGAAGTCAAAATATAATCACATCTACTAAACAATTTAGTTTTACAGGAATGAGCAGAGATCATTTCGGCACTTTGGAAGAGATGCTTGTAGACATGATTCGGTGATGCTAAATATGTAAAATAATGATGTGTCAGTGTGGAAATTATGTCATGTACATTCACCAGTTCTCCGTGGTCTTTGGAATTATAGTTAAAAAGGCGGCAATGCACAAATGGTTTAATGATCTGCGAGAGGTTAACGACAAGCATTTTGGAGGGTTGTCATATACACTGCTGCTTCTGTGTGTATTTGCGTAAAGGTGTGAAACTGAGGGCGGCTCTCAACTTATCTAATTAGACCTGGAAAGATGAAGTTACTTGAATAAATCAAATCTGCTGACAGCAATTCTTGTTCATTATCATCTAAATCAGTCAACACTTTGATAAACACACCTGCTGTCTGAGGTAATGAACCACACTGTGAATCTCAATATTACTTGAACCTGACAGCAAACATACAGTATGCACAGTGCACACTAGGACATACCTTTCAGCTTAAGTCAACCACTACATGGTTTTTCAGGGCAGAAACATGAAAATACGGCAACTCTGATTGCCATTTCCACTCCAGTCATTCTTTATCTTGCTGCTACTGTTAGGTCTTTTAGAAGCTGTTAATATGATGCATCACATTTTTCTTTCAGTGAGTGTAAATATCTTTAATTGGGACACACAATTATCCCTGGCCCACTGTAAGGCCTGTTTATGTGTGTTACAAACCTAAATTGCTAACATATTATTTCATTAGAAAAAAACAATTATACTGTAGAGCCAAAATGTCATATATTTTGGTGCACACAGTTGCATTCAGATGCACTACAATTAGCTATATACACTAGGTTAAATGGGCTCCCTGAAGAGAAAAGGCTTTGTTTGTTATGTGATTTAGGTCAGATTAAAGTTCAGATGCAACAGCTACATTATTCAGTGAAAAACTGCAGTAAGGTTAAATACAGGTTAAATAAATCGAATGAAACACACATCATAGCAGGGCTTCTTATAGTCAGAGCCTGAGCTTACTCAGGATATTGTAAATAGTAATAAGGGGTATATACATACATTGACGCAAAACCAAATTACTGTAGCAACAGAATGGCCTGTGTATGTAAATGTTGCCCCTGACATTTTGTCCACAAATAAGATAATAGCTGGGTGAAAAGAAAAATAGAGAGACTGAAAAAGAGGGTGGAGGCTGGGTTAAACAACGCTAAGCAGGGATGATGTATAAAATAAACGGCTGAGTGAACCCTGAACTGATCCAGCGCTGGTCTGATGGAAGCTGTATGTGAACACACGCATTAGCAGCCAGGTGACAGCTACAGCGCTGTTCTGCCTGTGATTAATAGCCTGATAGCTCCCTTTGGGGAGGCTTTGTGGACAGAGCAGCCTCACAGGTGGGGCAATGTGATGGGAGCATCCCTCTGTGATTATATATCCTGTGTCTGCAGAAGAGAGACTGTTTAACCTTCTGCCAATCATAACCACAGACGTTATTTGGTTTTCCTCTGAATGTTAAATTGGGAGCAATTCTGCAGCCACTGTGCTGAATCTCATATCTCAGTTCATAAAGCAGAAGCATCAGGAAGGCAAACTTTTGTTTCCATTTCACAGGAGATTAATAATCTTCAGCAACGTACTGCAAGCGCTGTCTGACAAAATTTTATGTCTACAGACAAAATGGACTGTCTGAGAGTTTATATCACATTGCTTATTCAATCTCTTCACTGCATTTAAAAAATATTAACTTACTTTTTTATATCACAGAGCACTGGCAGTGGTGGCACTGGAGCCCAGTGATTCATAGGGGGTTGAATTTAGGTGAATTGATGACTTAAAAATTAGGCTTGGGTGTGTTTGCTTGTTTAATGGCATTTTTTGACTAAATGGTCCCAGGATCTAAGGAACCCCAAGAACTAAATCGCAAACTAAAAGTTAATTTTGCACATTTTTGTTTCCACCACACCTGAAGAACCTTGGACATTAGTCTGATGACAGATCAAAAACCTTTGTCTGAGATGCACATTTTTACAACATGTCATCATGTTCAATTTCCCATTGTATGACCATGATGTTTGAATGGATGTTGGAATGGTGGAATAGGAGACCTAAAAAGGCGAGAATTTCTATCTCCAGCCTTAATATTGATACTAGCTGGTGCGCTGTCTAACCAGTCTGAGGAAAAGCTGTTCACATGTTGTAGCAGTCAGAGGGCTTGTGTTTGGCCAATTAGTGACACTCGGTACAGCAAACTCTGCCCCATTAGTTCCCGGGCTAAAGTTCAACCCCGCGAGCAAGGAGATTTCGGAGAGCAGGATCTATGTCCCAAGAATGAAATATAAACCTTGGTTCCTCATAACAAAACTGAGAGGTTCCTGAGTCCCTAAATGTTCCTGTGGTCAAAAAAGGTTCCTGTGATTAATTTGGCAACCTGTCCAGGCTGTAATCTGACCCTGAAGAGGGGAGGCAGGATAAAAGAATGTTTAAATATCCTGGTTGGGTTACAATATTGAACTTTAGGTAAAACCATGTAAGTCACTACATTTCAAGTTGAGCGGTAAAGTAGATAATCAGCTTTGTGTAGCAACATTTTTCATCAAGATAAACGAGCGGCACAAACCTCTCAACACATTATTCATTGCGTCAACCTGATCACTGACCCCAAGCTCGGCCATTCAGACGCACAGCATATGCCCTAAAAACACTACGTGCCCTGTCATTATGTTAATGGTGCTGGGTGTCAACAACCTGCTGCTGCACTCTTGACAGGCTAAAGCCTTATCACATCATTACACACCATTACTGTTCTTAATGAAGTCAACAGCTCCCATGCAGAGCATACCCTCTCCGCTGTCTGACTCATTAAATGATCTAACATGTGAATAACCCAGGGCTCAATTATCAAGTCACTCAACTGTCCATGTGCTTGCTCACCTCCTCCTCACACAGCCACACTGACACTCAGTCACAACTTCGGCCTGTTCTGTTACTGTGCATGTTGGAGTTGTCCTGTTATAGAAATGTATCTCCATGTATGCCAATATTCACTATATGGAAGACTACTACTCACAATGAGAGTGTAAAAAGTGTATAAAAGTGTCTGCCAAATGAATAATGTAATATAATATACTGGGCAACTGTCATGTGTGAATGTACGTAACTCTGTGGGTGTGGAGCGAACTTTTGCTTGAAGAAAAGTACAAAAATATATACAAAAATAAGGAGTTCAGTCTTTTACAATGTCATTGAAATAGTACAGAAATGTCTAACACCAGTGTGTGTTATGTGTGTGTATCTGTACAGTAGTAAGGTGTGTACGTCATCCATCAGAAGAGTTACACACTTGTCATTGGGGAGTTTCTCTCCGCTCACTGCAGGACGTTCATCGCTTGAAGGTCGAACCAAAACTCCACCAGCTGCTCTTTATTAACTCTCAACCTTTCAATGCAGCCATCTGCCAGCTAGCGAAGTGAATGTTTAAAGCCTTTCGGGAGGGAGCGTGTAGATAAACAGAAGACACAGCGGAAGGTCGTCACAAGTGAAGAAACACAAACCTGACAACACTCAAACACTGAGCTTAACACATGCCATTACATGATTAACCTCTCTCTTTACACTATGTTGTGTAATTTTGGATTTTACTGTAAAAACAAGCTGGAGGAAGGGGGGAAGTTCATTCATTCATTAGCCCCCTGGGGATAAATACAAGAAGGGCTTGTGGGGATTTTTTATGCTCCGATATCTCTCACAAGAAATGCATGAACAAAAGTGGAAAACATAGATCAATTCAAATATTAGCAGTCCAAGGTTATCAGCTATATTCACACTAATAGATCATCTCCACCTGCAAAATGTTAAATGTTAAACATGTTGTGATTTGCACCAAGATTTGTAAAGAAGGAGGAGGCAGAGCTCCAACAATGTTGTTTAGAGCAGTAGTAAGCCATTAATATGACTTTTGCTCTTTTTAACTTTTTAGTAAATTGAGTTTCTCACTTTAAGCCATCTGCATTTATACATGTTATTAAGCCAATAATAAAAGGCCATGTATTTATAATTTTAAAATAAGCCTGCAGTTGATGTTGTGAATGTAAGTTAATCATATCCAATTAAAGGTTCTTCCACGTACAATAAGTGACCAAGTCTGCAGTTTTATGTTAATAAGTTGTTCATAAATTGATTATGGTCTGTATACTCTTTTCCAGAATTAGCAGTGCACCAGCCAAATACATTTTTCATAACTTAGCAACCCAAAGGTTAAACTTATTAATGGTTTATTACTGATCCGCAAAGCTGAAAACATTAACCACTAATGAAGCAATTACAAGTGATAAACCTGTTTTTAAGGTAGGCTATGCCTTATCAGAAAGTAGTATTCATACCCACACCTACACACACACACACACACACACACACACACACACTTTGAGCTTTGGAGTCTCAGTTTTAAACCTATAACACAATAGGTGATTCTGTGGACAAACAGCTGAAACTGACTTGTGCTACGCAATGAAGGAAACCAAGATTTCCCTGAATTATAAATGATAACAACGCTTCACACACAGCTTTGATCATGTAAACCTAGAATAAATGAGTTCTTCCCTCACTGTGCCGGCAGTCTGAACTGCTGCACCCGGCAAAACTGCACTCCTCAAAGACAGCCACAGTTGACATGCTTTGGGCAACAGGTGCAGAGAGCTGAGGCCCTTTGTACTTTGAGCATCTGTATTATAGCTGTGAGCGCTTGGCAGATATTTTTGGGGAAGCACTAGATGAGGCTCCTGCTGTTGCTACGAGACTATTGAAAACCACTTTGAAGCATGGCACAGTTGAGTGCAAAGTTGAAAAATCTTTAACTTCTTGCACTTGGTGCTGTTGACACCAAAAACATGCCAAGCTTGTTGGAGACGTATAGCAGTATACCTATACAATGAGAATATGACAACAATGCTGCAAAGGGAATGACAAAGAAGATATGAAGCACTTTAGGTAAGTGCACACAAACACACTCAGACCCACAAGAAATTAGAGCCTCAATTATTCTGATTTTCAGAATAAATGTGTCATTAAAGCATATTAAAGCTGAAAGAGAAGTATTTTGGGAGTATGTCTGCTTAATTAACAGATACAGTATGCTAGCACAGTCAGCAATAACTCGGTTACTTCAGATTCCCCCCAGACAATCCCCCTACAAAAATGTAATTATGTAGCTTAGTAACTGCCAAGATGGCAGCAAAAACTCAAACTGAAGCTTCAGAAAAGGTCCCATCAAAGATCGACAGGTGACATGTACATTTTTTCTACAGTTGATGTTATGAATATGTGGAATCACATTGGAAATCTGCAGTGTGTTCCCTTAAGATTGAAGCCTTTTTCAAAGGAGAACACTCAATACTCACTGCAATAACATTCAATTCAATCAACTGACTTTCACTCCTGTGTATGTACTTTCTTTATAGACATGATGTGTGCATCCCTGCTTCCTTATAAAGTCAAAGCTCATCTTGGCTGCACTGGAGCATTAAATTAGTGCTGTGACAGTTACAATGAAAGGCTGTTGGCGGGTTTAATTGTCAGTGGTTAAATATGGTGTGAATGTAAGGCAGCCTGGCGGAACGTTTGGGTCATAAACTACTCTGAGCTGTCGTGCTTTGTGGGGCAGAGCAGAAAATCACTACTCCAAGGGAAAATCCTTGACATGTACTCTGACTGCTAAAATCAATCCTCAAACAAAGCTAAACTTCAGGATAAATTAGAGTCTTGGCATAGAAACTATCTCATCATTCCCTCAAAAAAGGGACAACTGAGCTGAAATATTCATTCACTTAATATACTGTGTATTTAAGCAGAACAGAAAGATTTGTACTGTACACCGTTGATACATAGTTTTTATCACAGCCTGTGCATTCACCTGGTGCAGCACTGGATACTAGTCTTGTCTTTCAAGAAGCCCTGTCAGTTCAGTAACTTTGTGTAACAGACTTATTTAGTTTAATAACACTAAGTCATTTGAGTTTTTGTCTTATTCACTAGTTTGTGTGTGTGTGTGTAAGGCCAAGGACACTGTCTGAGCTAAGTGAAGATGACTGATGTCCTTGCAGTCATAATTGTGTCATTACCACCCTGTGGAACATGATCATTAGTCCCTGCGGTCTCTGCTGTAATTAACGGATTGGGGATGACTGAAGGGAAGAATGAGGAGGAGGCGTCTGTCCGTCTCCAGACTGAACCGAAGCCATATCTTCACCTTCTGGCAAAAACACACAGGGAATTACCTTAAGGTAACCTTTTTTTGATTGTCTGTGTTCAGATTGTAGCTGTGTCCCAATTCAGGGGCAGACTCCTTGGAGGTCTGCCTTTCAAAACTGAATATTTTGTTATGGGTCAAGGCCTGTCCCCATCTAAGTCCAAAAAGTCTTTTCCTGAATTAAGAGGACACACTCAAAGTATACTTTGCAGATGTCAGTGTCCTAAAATCCACTGCAATCACATGTTTAATGGTACTGTCACTGGTTAATATATCACATAAACTGGACCAATGTAAAAGCCACTGTAAAGTTTAAATAATGGAAAACAGGCGTGTGACTTTATTCCTGTTAGCAGCCTGGATATGCTGTTAATCACTATAGGGTTTTACAGGTTAGTAAAACTTTACTATTACTATTCTTTAAACTAAGGAATCATGGCTCTTGCCTCGCTTACTGGCATTTGGCCATTGAAGTACAATTTCTTGTTAAACTTAAATTCTCAACTTTACGAAAATTAACTATGAGTTGAGGATCCCTAAAATGCACCATTAGTGTAGGTTTTGGTGAGGTTATGCTGTCTCGTTTGGGAAGGAAGTGCAAGATCAGTCCATCTTCCCTCAGTCCTACAAAGGCTACGTGGCTAAAGGAGGTGGCTACTGAATTGGGACACAGAATGTTTTATTGATGGTGTGTTACAGTACTGAAGACTAGGGCTGTGGAAAGTGAGCTTAGACTACATCTCTGCATGCATGTCTGTAACAATCCTGTGATTGAGTACTATAGGGTCAGTAAATGGCAATGTCTGCCTGACTCTGCCTCATCCACACTCAAACTGCAACTGCAGCAAGAGTTTAACACTGATTAGTGCTGTGTTTGCTTTGAGTGTGTCCCTGTGTCAGAAAGCACTGCAAGACAGCAAAACATTTGAAAAGTCAAAGCCCTACATCAGTTTTAAAATGAAATGGCCAGATAGTCTGTAACTGTGAGATACGTTTAGATGTCTGAGCCTTCAGCTTTACAAAAACAATCTTACAGCTGAAATTGAGATTTGCCAGTTTTATTGAAATGTGGCTCCTCAGTAGCGATATGATCTTTGCCTTAATTAAAGGCATTTTCTCAACAGCAAGATACAAGATACAAGGAGTAGGAGGATATCCTGCGTTACTGTGTGATAGAGAAAAAAACAATTTTTGTATTGAAAATCTGACAATCACTTTGGCAGTCTGATAACATATCACAATCTAGCCAATATGATAATAGGGAATAGCTAATTGTCTTGGGGCAAAACACTGATCCATGCTAATGAAATAAAACAGGCCTTTAGGTAATCTGCATTCACTCCCATTGCGCTACTTGGAGCAAATAAGTTTTTCAGGCTTGCATGGGAGCTTTCAGGCTCGATTCCAATGGAAATTTGAACACTTTAGCCCATAAACCATGCAGAGCAGCAAGCCAGCAAGCCCTCTGGCTCGAGGATTACCACCCCAATCCCCTACAGTTCTGAAATGGTCAGGAAATTGAATGGGAATAAGCAGGGATAAATAACCATATGAGGAATGAGGCGAGGGAACGAAGCAATGCCAAGGACAGCGTTGGCTGTGTTGGAACACATGCACTCAGTGTAGTGCAGATGGCAGAGATGGATGCCACCCAGAAGAGAGTTTGAGAAGTGGGACAGGGAGGTGGAGAGGAGGGACTCAGAGGAGCAGCAGTACACACACACACACACACACACACACACACACACACACACACACATACACACTGTACACTGTCGTTGAGTGAAATGACTATAATTTATTACAGGTCTTTCACTGACCTTTTACCAAAGTGCTCACCCACTGTGACTCCAGCCGACCTCTGCCAGTGTTACACAGTAGGCCGAGTCAATCCACCCACTGCTCACAGAGAAGCTCTCCTCACACTCTCAGACTTTCAGCACCATGAACAGAGCTTGGCTAGCAGTACTGCTTGTACTTTCCAACACTGTCCTGTCTTTCATTATCTCTGTCTCAGCAGTGAAAAGAGGGATTTATTGTTATTTTTACCCCTGCCTGTCTGTTTGCTTGTTTATTGGTAGGCAGGATGCTTTTTTTGTAATCTTTATTTAAAGGATAATTCCAGTTTAGTTCAACTGGCATGTTAGATCCTAGATCTCAGCAGTTAACTTGGGCAGAATGTGACGATGGAACTTGTGGCCAATTGTACGAAAATTAGATTCAAGTTGTAAAATAACGGAATTATCCGTTACCTGGGTAAGTTTTGCTGTGAAAAGTGCTCTCTTTTCAATAAGTCCCTGTTCCACATTCACACAGTTGCATGACTTTACACCTGGAAGCTGCATAGTACAACCACAGTCTAATTTGTTGGCCACTGAGCAGCTCACTGGAGCAGTTGGGGGTTAGGGGCCTTGCTCAAGGATACTTCAGCGGTGGTAATGGGGCAAGCGCTGCTGTTTCACTTTCCTTACTCAGATTTACCTTGCTGACCTTCTCGCTAGATTTGGCTAGACAAATATCTAGAGCCTAAAATAGATACCTACTTTAACTCTGTATGTATTGGAGTCCTGTGACGTTCAGTTCATCGTGGCTTAGAATGATGCCACCATTGTATGAACTCCTATGTAAAACTTTAAAGCTCAAGATTTTGGGAAATACGCTTATTCATCTTCTGGCTGACAGTTAAATTAGATGATTGATGCCACTCTCGTATCTGTATGTTAAATATATACGGCTACAGCCAGCAGTCAGTTAGTTTAGCTTAGCACAAAGACTGGAATCAGAGGAAACACTTAGCTTAACTCTGTCAAATGGTAACAAAATCCACCTACCAGCACCTCTAAAGCACAAATTAACACTGTACACTCGTTTGTTTAAAAAGGTGAAATGTAAAAACAACAATTTGCGGTATTACGGGGGGGTTATGTGCTGGACTATTTCTTGGTCGTGACCAGTGACTGGAGTCTTCTATGTTTGCCTGGTGACTGGTCAGAATAAAGGTTACAAATAAAGGTTAAAAATCAAATCAAATCAAAAAGCAGACTTTGTTACCATTTGACAGGTTTCCAGTCTTTGTGCTAAGCTACGCGAACCGGCTGCTAGCTGTAGCCTTATATTTAATGGACAGATATGAGAGTAGTATTGATCTTCTCATCTAACTCTCTGCCAGACAGCAAATAAGCGTATTTCCCAAAATGCCTAACTTGATGTTCTATGTGTATGTACATTGACAAAAAAACAGTTTAAACTACATGACATGTCTCTGAAATCCAATTGAATTATTGAATGGAACCTGAATGAAAGTCTTGATAATACTGAATGGATGTCAATTCATTTTATAGGCACACTCTACAAATAATACATGTGGCCTTAACTTGAATGAATTCTTTAAAAGACTTTCTCTACATCACTTTCTGTACAAAACAGACTGAATGTCCCAGAACCTCAAGACATAAGAGCATGGGGGTTTTGTTGCTTTTTTTAACTGCAGGTATAATCGCGTCTTCAGGTGTATTTAGGTGCTGGTGGGAATGTCTAGGAGAAGTCGATTGCTATCCATGTGTTTTCAGTGGGATGAAAAACAACAAACCAACAAACTTTTACGAAGGGTCCAGCTTACAGCAGGTCGTTGGCAGAGGCTTGCACTGCTGCCTTTTAGCTTGTCCTTGTCTTTATCTTCCTTACTTACTGCCAGGCTTCCTCTTTGTAGCTCCCCCCACTGCTAACCCCACCTCGACCCCCTCTTTCTACAATGTGCAGGTCTGAGGAGGGGCAGACGCTGTTGCTCATTCGTTCCCTGTCATTACATCCTTGTTTTAACACGGTGGAGGCAGAGTTCCCACAGAGAACCTGATTGATTTGCAGAAGTACAAACACAGCCAATTACTCTTTAATGCCACCGAGTGAGAGCCAATTCAGCCAGCGGCGCTCACCATTGCCACAAAAGACAGACGCACACCGCTGCTCTCATCGCAGGCTGAGGATAAATGAGGATTATTTAAACCGCTCCCAATCAATAAGTCACTTTGTTTTGCATCATGCCTCTCAGTGCATATCATATTAGCTCTCATCAGCGCGGCATTGAGAACATTCATAGTAATGACTTGACACTGAAGTGGTCTGTGATATAGTATGTAAACCTTTTCAAGATGTGTATTTCCATGTTTCTCTGGCTCCTGGTGTTGTTACATGTGACCAGACTCAGCAGGGAAAAGTAAGCAGAAGCAGTTAGTTTTAGCGGATTAGCTGTAGCATGAGGGCAGGTGCTGCGCTCCGGGTGGAGACACATCGTGTTTTCCTGAGCTTATCTGAAAACCCAGGACAGCTACACATACCACACACACACACACACATACACAAACACACTGACACTGACACACACCTTCAATCCTACTGTGGGAAGCTCTGCAGTCTGGCGCTGCCCTTGATTAGCTCATTTCCAACCTCTGTGGATATGATTCCTGCAGGTTTGCACTCCCAGGGATCTGTCTGTATTTCTGTCTGTTTGTAGCTGCAGCTTCCCACCCCCATAAATCTCTCAGTATGTCTGTCTGTGTGACTGCAGTGTATCAGTCTGTCCCTCCCAGAAGCCAAATGCCCAGCTCATCTCAGCTCATCTGCAAACATAGGATAACAACACCTCTATCGGCCTCAGCAACATGGAGAGACAAGATGGGTAAAATCCTCCACAAATGACTTCCTAAATCCTAATTCATCTGTCCCGGGTGTATGGGATATGGATACAACGTTATCAGCTGTGAACATCTCAGCAAACAGGGCTCAGGACATGAGGACACACTATATGAGAAGTATTTACTGAACCAGCAACCAAAGCTTCCAGGGGTGAGTTCAGAAAAACTGAAAAGACAACCAAAACAATGACATTTCCCCCCTGGTTACATCTAACTATGCCGATTTCTGTTGTACGTACAGAGATTTTTAGATTTCCGTCTAACATTTCTGCCACCATTCCAGTACTATGGAGTTGAATGGAATTTAGATTGTGGTGCTCACAGCATTGAAAAATAAGCACTAGACCTCCCTATGAACAGTTTTAACTTGAACTCCTTTTTACTGAGGAAATGATCTCTATGAAAACTGTCCACGGGTAGGTCTGTATATTATCAAGAGTGTCTGGAAATATGTGTTTCTGTTTTCAGAGCTTTTGAGCATCCCAAACAAAAGTCCATTCACCTCCATTGCACTGGGGAGGAGGCACAGAAATCTCACCAAGTTCAAACTGTGAACAAAGGATCTACAAAAAGTGCAATTCGAGAAAGCCAGAACTCTTTTCAAGCATCAGGTGCATTACGTTGTTAAACGTGTTTCAAGGTAACTGGTCGTGGTTTTTCTCAGTAAAGTATTCAATCTCTTTCTCAGCTACTGTAGATCTGACAAGAAATAAGTATGAAAAGTGATTTGCATGGTTGTCGCACTCGCATGCAAAACACCTATTAAGAGAAAACTAGATGATCAAAAAAGTAGGACTGCTTCATGCACAGCTTGCTATTATTTAGCTTTTTTGTGTAGTGTAACTTATATCCATTCATTTTTGCTCCAAGAGAAATGATGCATGGATGAATGTCAGCTAAAAAAAGTCACTTTTCCCATTTGCTTGTCGTCAACAGCCAAGGTGATTTTTGTGACCAGCAAGTGCAAAATGGACAAAAAATTGATTGCAGCCACTCGAAAACCCCACATCCACTCTATAGATTTTATGTAAAACACATCCCAGACTGATGTGGCTGCATCCACTGGTAGCAATGAAAGTTGCTCTAAAGGGATTTTATCAAGCTTATTTTCAATTAATGCAACTCGATGTAAATAGGGCACCCTAGCCACTCTAGTATTTAAGATGACCCATCCATGTAACATAATGTTATCAAAGCAATACCATTACCATGAGGAAGACATTTTCACAATTTTTCTTCAAGATGCTGCAGCTGCACTGAACACATTTTTCTCTCTTTGATAATTTCTTTGTTTTTATTTTCAGTTCATCGTGATACATAAAATGGGCTGCACGATCACTGATCGATTGCCTCTTGTACCACCCTGAATCGGTCAGAATATGGCAACACATCAACCAAGATATCTGATGTGTGTTCAAGCAGCTCCAGATGCAGTAACGGTGCCTTTATTAGCACCAAAGTCACGGCATATTATCTGCCAGTGGGAAAAGCTAGAGCGAGAGAGAGAGCAAAGAAGAGAAGAAGAGCTAAAATCTGCTGTGGTGTCAGCGGAGATTGACTGGAGATCAGGGACATCATAAAGTGCTTCCCCAGAGCCTGTTAGTTAAAGGGACATCAGAGAGTCAGTCCCTGAACCCTGGGAGTTCGGCTGCTCTGGAGCTAAATGAAAGCGAGCTGAACAAACAGAAATAGCCCCGTTACATTTCATGTGTTGGCCTCACACTGGGCTCTAATCTTATTACCCATAGCAGAAAAGCATTGTGGTCTGGGGGGCAAATAAAACTGCAGAAGAATGCAGCCTTAGTCAGTGATTGACAGCAAGAGGGAGAGGGAGTCATAACACACATTTGATCAAATGCATGTTAATTAGGCCCAATTAAACTTAGCAACTGTACTCCAAAAAAAAACACACATCCACCTTTATATATAAAACAAGGGCGAGTAAGCATTTGAGTTGCACATAAGAACTGCTGAGTTACAGGGCACAATAGGAGCTAATGCTGCCATTAATGTGGGTAGAGTGACCCATGAGGGTTCTAAACAGCAGGAGAATTCTCCACAACAACCTCCTGAGACCATTTCTATGGAAATAAGCTTCAACTCTGCATATGTGAAAATACTTCACTCGACTTGAGCGTCTTACTAACTGCTCTGACTTATCCCGAATGTGCTCGCCCGTAAATATTTCCAAGGACACGCTGTGGTTATGGAGCCTTTAATTTGAAAAATGGAGGAGGAAGGAAGTGCACAGAAGAGGCCCTTGAGAGGTTGTAAAAAAAAAAAGAAAAAAAAAAAAAGCTGCTTCCTGCAGAGTGGGAGATTATTTGGGTATATTGAGGGAAAATGGTTCATATAAAGCTGAGAACATATGCAATGAAAGAGAGATATGCACTATCTAGGTGCACTTTGGTTCAACATTACGCCCATGCTGGGATTTCACCCACCATGGAAAAAGATATACAGAGCAGCTTCTGTGGGAACAACTGGCCATTTGGGAGGAGGGTCCCTGCTGTACTCACCCAGGGAACAGGGAATTATGTTGTTTGTCATTAGCTGATGCAACTATTCTCAGCATCAGCAGGTGTAGCACTTTATTTTTTGTGAGTTTTATTGTGAATAGGCTAATCCCAATGTGTTTCAACAATAAAGGACATTTTTTAGGTTATGATTAACAAGCCGTTAACGACAGCAACAGTGGTAATGTCTGTGTCCTACAGATACAGTAGATCTGCTGGGACTCTAAGGATATCACTGACAGCATAAACAGAGCTGATGAGGATAATAAGCCTATGACAAGCCCATTAGCACAAATGTGAAAAAGTACAGAATGCTGAATGGAGCAGCATCAGGTGGTGACACAGCAGGAAAGAGAACACAACCCATGAGATGTAGTCAGTGCTTTTTATCAATGGCAATTAGTGCTTGAACACTGGAGTTAGAGCGTTCACAGTATTCCTGTCTTACAGGCTAAGCTAAGATAGTTAGAGCTAGATACATATATGCTGTATACGATAAATATCTATACAGTAAATACAGTATATATATATATATATATATATATATATATGAACCGCAGATCTTCTGATTAGTGGACAACCTGCTCTACTTGTAAGACACAGCTGGCCCTTAAAGATGTCAGCTCATATGCAGTAATACATCTTTAATGGAATAAATAAACACACAGGCCTTGGTGGACAGGCCAGCAATGCACAAACCATCATTAGTGTGTGCCCATGTTTGCGTTTCTACATGTAAGCATATTATGCATATGCAGGCACATTTCTGCTTTCTCTGACATTCTGCAGATGGCTTTAGATATAAACACATTCCCCACATTACCTTGCTGGGTGTAGAAATCAGGCCTGTGTCATACATGCTGCAGCAGACAATACAATATGCTGCAGCTTCATTGAGTTCTAGCGCCCAAGAAAAGCATTTTTCATCAAAAATCACAGCCCTTCGTCTCAGTGTCATATATCAGTCAAATTAGAAAACACAAACATCATGTATATCATTCTCAGTAGTGCACAAATGTCCAAAACTTCCATAAAAAGTGAATTTTCATTAACGAGTAATCCCGTTGACTGTTGTTGTACAGTGCACACAGAAACTGCAGAAACAGTTTATGGCATGTTTAGCTAAGACATGTAGGGACTATACCATATGTAAACTAATGTAAACAAAGAGAGTCAAAACCAAGCAAAATTTGCCTACAGTTCAAAGAATTATACATTAATCCAAGGCTATTTTTTGCTAGATATTTGTGATTTTTCAAGATCTTGTCAACACTACAGAAAGACACTATTAAGGATGAACAAAAGTCTTACTTGTGTTATAATGGGAAGAAAAAGATCAATGCAACCTTTCACAACGGGTGCAGTGCCTCATTTTACAAACAAAGTTTTGACACACTGGAGGCTAATGTCCCAGAAAAATATCACATTGAAAAATAATAAGGTATTCATCTTCAAGAGAGGGAGAGAATAATTATGGCACCACAAGGTGACTGAATGCAAGACAGAGGGCTCAAGCTGGGCTCTGTTTAAATCCCCTGGTCCCTCCTCAAACATCCCTCTGATTACAAGTAAATAATCGCATCTTCAATCATTCAGATGCACATTAAAGCATTTATGAGGATATAATAGTCACATTTAATGACAGCTTAGAGCCACAGCCAGACACAATCTCCTGTTTATAAAATACAAGAGGATAAATTAATTTGTTCTATAAAACATCCATTAGGATATTAATGACGACCCCCACCCCCACCCCCCACCCCCCTCATACTGCTGGGCTTTGTTTATAACTCAAATCCAACAAACAAACCAAAAAAGATGTGATTACTCCATATAAGTGAGGGCTGGGAAATACTGATTGTTAGATCAACTATGTAAATTGTGGAGCCACGGCTCTATTGGTTATGGCGGCATTATCCATGTTTGGGGGTTGCTCCCTAAAGGCAGCTCAAACTTCTATTGTAAATGGATTAGCTTGAATCCTGCTGTACAGTGTGGTGATTTTTGGCATGGCTTAACAATAACATATCTTACACAGCAGACTGGTGTGGGACTGTCGTGGATTGGAGTGGCGCTCTGGGTAAACCTCTTTACCATGCAGATCAAACAGACGCAGACGGACTGGAAGGGTTGTGGCTACCCAGCTCTCAGCATGTTTAGTGAAGTCAGTCTGCTGTGGCTCTGACCCAAAGACAACTGCACCGAGCATTGAGCAAATCCTTCAATCAGCCGACTGCCACTTCCAAGCCTCTTAATCAAATAAGGACATTAGCTCCATCACAAGTACTCTGGGCCTCCAGCCCCCACAGACTGGGGCTTTTACTCAGCCAAGTCCAACAATCAGCATGCTGGAAGCACCCTGATACTCTCAGTGCGATATGATGTGTCAAAACTTAGATTATATGTTTTGAAACTCAGATATGTTTTACAGGAAAAGTATGTGTGTATGCAATTTGGGATGGCAGATGGGCAAAACCTGCACACTCCACTCTACAGACATGGGTTCAATTCCCAAATATAACAGGATCTTTGATGCTGAGGTTTAAAGCTTATCAAAAGTTTGATTTAAGCAAAACACTTGAGCATGAGCAAAAGTTTCACAAAAAACCTGAAAGGACCATGCTAGCCCACCGAATACAAATCCTGTCAAGTTTTCATTTTCTAAAAGCATGCCATGAGTTTACAAACTGATTTCATACCTTGCAATGTACTTACAACTGCATTATCAGTAGATGATATTGAAACTTTGACAAGTGTCTACATTATTACTTTCAAACTGGTATTAATGAAATTAATGGCAGACAGGAAGGTAGAAAATGATTTAAAACGGAATGGTATCCTTTGGAAAATGGCCAGCAGTAATGTAAAATATCATTAATGGACTAAACATGCAAAGGTCCTTTAACCAAATGTTCTAGGGTTCTTTAATGAAATTGTTTAAGTTGAAACTGAACCTTACTCTTAACCCTTACCAGCCTTAAGCACTGGTACAATTTTCACATAACACACAAATCAACACATCAGTGTTTCACAGATCTTGCTCTTTTCTCTAAATTCACAAATCAAGGTACAAGATAATTTATTTATCATTTTACAACACAAATCCCTGTGCTTTGTCAGATTACTGATGCCATAATAAAGGTTCAGTTTATAACTGGCCACAATGCTTTCTCAGAACAATCCTTGGTCTTTATGCCAGTCATCATCATGTCATAGACTTAGTGTGCTAATATCAGCTCATTATAAATCTCAGTCTGTGGCCCACAGCCTGCATAGGCGTGCTCCTAAAAGAGAACGATGAATCACACGCTTAGACAATGCCACCCATACTGCTTTTAACATCCCAAACTAAAAGATTTTATGAGTCAGTCACATGAGCACCGGCTCAGCTTGAGCTGGGTAAAGCATAGTCCTACCTTCACAGTAAGTAGAATCCCCATGGATGGAGGCATAGCCGCTCTTGCATTCACACTCTGCTTTAGTATTCCGGTTTTTACACTCAGAGTTTTCTCCACAAATGAGTCCCTCTGCGCAGAAGTCATAACCTGAAAGAGAGGGACAAAGGAAGCCACGATTTACTTTGGTCTTAAAATTTGCTCACTCAAGACAGTGAAAAGTTGTATACAGACAACACAAAACCACACACAGACACATAGCTGTACACAGAGATAAAAGCAGTCAAATGCACAAACGAGCAACCTTGTTCCTGTCGCCCACAATAACTGTGGATGACAAGAAGTCTGATGTAAAAAGTTTATGACTGCAGTAAATTTGGTGCAATAATAAAAGTTTGGGCTTTCATCAAAGCATGCGCGCGCACTAACAATACAAAAAAGCATACACACCCAAAACATGCTGCTCATGTAGGAAGATCTCAGAGGATGTCATCCATCCAGCCAATAGAGTCAAAGAGTCACTATTGTGCTGCTCTGCGGCACAAGACAGTGTGTTCTTCTGGTACTTTGTGTTGATGTTTCAGTAAAGTGTGTTGATGTGCTGGTAGAAACAATGAACTATTGCTACTTCAACAGTCAACTATGTGCTCAGGTAGCAAAAGAACCAAATGTGAAAAAAGACTGCAACACTAACCGACTTACTGGAAGATTCTCCACTTTAGTCAGCCAACATATTTCAGCACATAATGATGTTTTACAAAACACGTGAAAGGACAGCCTTTACATACACCTCAAGATGCTGACTCTTTGTCGGTTGTCCAATGAGGACAAGACGCATAGATGGCCAGCCCCTAAAGGATGCTGCTCCTCCAAAACAAAAGTTTCAAAATAAGAGTACACAGCAAAATGTTACATAACATTTGTTGCTTCAAAAATAAAATGCTAAATAGGCTACTTCTGGCCGAGCTCTATAAGGAGGTAATAGTGTGACAGGGAAGTAGAGCATTTAGCTCTCTTGTGGAGAAACTACAGTATGAGTGATTGGAACTTATTGAACAGATGGATTAACAGTGGAGTAAGTAAATTATGTTGCAGCCGTGGCTTGAGAGGTTTCTGTGGATGTTTTGATTTTGTGTTGACACATTCTTTCAGTGACTCTGGACACCATTTGAATCCATTGTAACTTGTGAATACAATCTCCGAATTGAAACAAGCTACAAACTTTTCAAACCCACATTTCAAGGTCACAGAGGGTAACTATTTTCTTCAATGGAAGTCAGCAGCACAAGAGTCACTAGAGCAGCGACAAGGTCAGGATCCCTCACTGGCTTCCCACCTGTGAACATGGCCAATTGTGTCTATTGGAACACATGGTACTGCTACTGGGATTAAAATGCTTGTGGTGGTGGATGGGAACTTTACCCCTGCCTTGCCTGTGTACCACAGTACCAATCTTTTGTCAAATCTGAACCAAACCAGACTGAGACTGATCCTGCATGTTTACAGAAATGTGACATGACAGATAGACAGATGTACTAAGAATCAGCCTGACAGATAAGGAAGCAGACAGACAGAGAGATGACTGTCCTGCTCAGTAAGTATGAGCTGATGTAGCCCATCATGTCCTGTAATGAAAGACAGACTGGCTGCACATAAAAGCACTGAGAGGCAGGGAGCCATTACTAAGGAAAGAGCTGTGTCTGCATTATTCTTCCTCTCACCCTCTCCACCATCTACAGCAGCTCCCCACAGAACGGTGTGTACATGTAAAAGGACTGACTACACAAGGAATACACATGTGTGAGTGTATGCATGTGTGTGCTTATGGTAAAGTATAGTTCTGCTCTGACCACAAACACACAAAGTAGAAAAATACATTGAATTTGTGTTTGTGATTGGTGATAGCTGGTTTTTTGATTTGTGATACACACACACACATTGGTCCCTCGCTGTAGAATTTTTTTTTTCTATTTCAGTAAAACAGAGAGGCATGAACAGTCTAAGACAATTGTGTAATTACCAATCTAACAGAGCTAGTATGCCTTTGAGGACTTAACAGCGAGGCTCAAGTACATTTCAGAGTGGTGGCAAAGCACACAGTGGAGAAGAGGTCTGGAGATGATTTGGAAATGACCGGCTCTGAGTTTTAGCGACCGTGGGTGTGAGTGTGTGTGAGAGGGAGAAAGAAAGAGGGTTGTATGGAAGAGGCACTGTGACTGTGAATCTTTAATTGTTAGCTCTTACTCTCTATCCTCTCCTCTCCTTTCCTCTATACTCTGTACTATACCTTTCTTTTCCTCCCCTCTCTCTCCTTCCTCTTCTCTCCTTTTCCTATCTTTTTCTGTTCTCTTTACCCTTCCTCTCCTGCCCTCTCTCCTCACCCTTCTCCTTTCATTTACTCTTCTCTCAACTTAGAAAGTCTTAATCCTATCCTCTCTTTCTTTTCATCTTCCTCTCCTCTCATGTACTCTTTACCCTTCCTATTCTCTCTTCCTTCTCTCCTTTCTTTGCAACATAGCAGGTCTAAGATTTTATATTTCCTTATCCCTCTTTCTCCTCTCCTCTCCTTGCTGTCTTCTCCTTTACACTCTTAACCTTTCCTCTCTCATCTTCCTTTATCTCCTTCCTTTCCTCTCTTCTAAACATGTCTTTTCCTTGCCTTCTCTTTTACCTTCTTTTCATCTTCCTCTCCTCTGAATACGGTGAGTCTAAGGCATGCCGCTTATCTTACTTAAATGAGAGCGCAATTTCCTTCGCTCAGAACCTGCCCTGGGTTTCTTTCATTATGGCTCTATAGCTGACAGCCTCCTACAGTTTGTTTATTCAATGTATTTACTGAATTACCATTGGCTATTTACACTGTAGTACCTCCCTGCCAAAGCAACGGGATTCAGGCAAATTGGCACAGCAGGTCCTCTATAGCAGACAGACCAATCTGTTCTAATAGGTATCCCAGCCAAGAAGCATTCATACCGGGTGAAAAGGGAGAGAAACACAATTATTGCAGAGGCGCAGCCTGAATCAGCATCCGGCAGACTGGCTGTGTTTACTCCTTGCAGCGGCAGAAGATTGGTGTGTGCACATCCAAAGAAAGAGGGATTCATGCAACTGAGAAGAGTGCAGTAAGAAGGAAGACATACCTCTGCAAACATTGCAGCATCTGCCATCTGGTAATATCTGTTCACTGATGGTGCAGTTGAGCTCTGGACAAGTTTCTGTGACTTTCACCATCAGGCCATTCTGGAAGGACAAGACAACGGCAAAACATTACAAAGTCAGTGCTGGGGTCAAATCTGTGAAGGTCTATGCATTAACCAAGTAGGTTTACTTGCCAAAGCGTAACCAGACAACACTGATATTAGTCGTTTTTATAATGGTCGTATTGGTTGTTGATTGAACCAATAAAATCCACTAACACACAGTATATGAAAAAACAAACTTTTACAAACTTAAACAAACATAAAACTTGCCAACTAACTAACATGAGAAGGTGTGAACTTGCTGACATACATACATGCAGTAGGATGACCTAGTGATGTTGAGAGTGAATGTGCTTTTTGCTATATAGGTTAATAATTTAAATTTTTCTAACCATTTACTGGTGAATGTCAAGTTGGACACATGAATGTTCATACAATTCCAAGCACAGTTCACCCTTTGAACTTGTAAATAATACAAAAAATATGTATATGATGTTTAATGAATCTAAAAATATGGAGAACAGCAGAAATGTGTATCGATCTATCTAGTGCAATCTCTACACACCATTAAATACATGCAGCCCTGGGTTTAAAACACATTAGTGGTCTTTGGGTGACCATGCAAAATCTTCAAAATCCTGAGGGCCAAGTTGGGTCAAATATGTCTCTCTGCAAGCCGGTGTCTGTATGCAAAAGATCATTTGTAAAGGAAAAACGTCGGCTCTGGAACACTACTGTACAAACATTAGTGGACTGCCTCCAACACTTCGATCACGTCATGTCAATTTCAGGAGTTGCATTCTTCCAGTTCAACTTTCATTCACATCATATCAATAATCTAAGCTTATAAACCTAATATTTTTTAACCAGGACCTAGAGTATTTGGATCAAGTTTCTTATGGAAAATGAAATGTGTCAGATTAAGAAGGGCACAGCTGTTATTTCATTGTGTTTGATACATATTATACAATATTTAAGTAAATATAAGTAGGCTATCGGATCGGACTTGTTATCGCAGATACTGAATATTTAAGGACTTGGATCGGGGCCAAAAAAACTTAATCGGGACATCCCTAATGGAAACCAATAAGAAAATGACGTACCAATACTACAGCACGGTTTTATTAAAATAAACTGACAACAATGGTCTACAAAAGTAAAATTTTATTGAAAAAAAGCACCTTTTTTTGTTTTTTACAGAATATATTCTATAATTATAATTTATCATTATGTTAAATTCAATGTTGGACATACTGACCATTGTGGCTACAGTAAGTCAAATCTTGTAAGTCAAATCTTGAGATGAATCAATCAATATTTGAAGGCCTTAAATTGCATTCAGAAAATGTTATATGTTCAATATCAACATCATGTCTTACAACCCTGCATATCAAGCCAAATGTAACCTTGTTTATTTTTTTTACATTTAATAAGTTTTAAGTTCTCTGACCTCACATAAAGGCCTGCATGTAGAACTACATTTTGTCAGCCTGAACCATGTAATTTAAACATCACAAAGGATTTCACTGCTTTTGAAATGTAATAAACCACACCGAAAGGAGTTCTCAGATGTTAATAAAACTGGGTATTTTAAGATACTCCTGACTGAATGAGGCTGCCATGACAACAGAGAAGGTGGAATGTAAAGGCTGTACATGCTGCTCACATTCACAAAGAGGGCATGAATACAGATAGCAGGTAAGGTGCAGATACGCGCTACCAAAGAAGGGAAAGGGTAGACCGAACTCGGTGTCATCTTCCCCTGGGCCTTTAAAACAAATAGCAGACACACAGCAGCAGGCTGCCTGGTATGTCAGAGCTTTGGTGGTGCCCGTGATGCCTCTCAAGGTCTGAAGTATCGACTCAAATCCCTGAGATTTCTCCTTCACAACTTCCTTCAATGACATGCTTTTCTTGGAACCATATTAACTGCTTCCTTGTGTCATCTTTTAATAGTACAGTTGCTTTGCACTGTGAGCCTTTTAGTCATATAATTTTCTCATAATCTAACGAGAACTAGTATTTTCATCATAAATTAATCTGTCTTCCAGTTAGTTGATTAAAGCTGCACTAATCACAATTTTTTACATTAACAGTGACACAAACGACTATGTCAAATGTGAAAGGTGTCACTTGTAGCGACGAATACACAGAGAATCATCACCCAATTTGCAGACTGTTATCCCACTGTTGTCAGTCAGTGTGGTAAAAACTGACCAACTAGTGCATTTCCTCATCATCTCAGATTCACCGCAGCTTTTCAGTCAGCCTGAGTATCTGAGAGGCAACAACGGCAGAGGTCGAGGGGAAATCAACTGGCTCGAACACCAGAAAAAGATCTGTAGCAGTCTACAACTTAAAAAAACTACCAGCAACTCTTCACTTTACCCACCAGTTGTGTTTGGGGCATGCTTATTTTTCACACTGAAAGCACAGGGAAAAACACTGTAACCTTGATGAGATGCTATTCCACATCTGAACACAAGGGATGGTTTCATTTTGAGAAGACAAAAACAGTGAGTCTCCCATCTCCGCCCAGCAAGCTGTAATTTGTCCAGCAGCCAGCCAGCCACTTCATTGCTGTTACTTGATAAAATTAGCCCATTAATGCAGGCTGCAGAATGAGGCATTCAGGTGACTCAAAGAGCCTCAAAAGCACCTGTTCATCAATGAAAATACAGTTTTAATTTCAACCTGGGTCTTACTTTCATTAGGCTATATTCCTATCAGTTATGTCAACATTTTATTGATTCTTTCATTTTTGAGATATGGGGATGCAGCGACTCTGCCAGCCACAGCTGTACCTTGGAGCCCATTAGTACAAGCAACACAAGAGGTCAGACAGGGTTTAAACAAAGTGCTATTTTTACCATATTATCTAAACCATTTATTTGGAGGAAATATAAAAGGTTAAAAAACATTAGAATCATCAATTGCTTTGTAAAACTATGTTCATGCACAACTTTGGCTATAATATGGCTAAGTTGTGCATGAGCCCTAAAGTAGTTATGTAAAATTTCATGGACTTTTACAGCATAGAGCCTGGGTCAAACATTTAACATTCACTTTTGTTTTAACTTGTCAGACCACACGTTACTCACTCAGCCCAGGATCTTTTGGAATTATGTTCATATTGGTCCATTTTACAGCGCACAATGTACATGCAATGACAATGTCTGGTGCCAATGCAGGAAGTAGTGTGTAAGGATATGGAGATTGGAGTAGTGGCTGGTTGTGTAGCCCATCTGACTTTCATGCTGGAGGCTGAAATTTAGATGTTGTGAAGTTGTCAAGAAGAGTGGCTGCACCATAGTTTCTCTGCATAACATATTAATAAGGTTGAAAATGTTATCATAACAAATAGAAATGATGACACACCACCAAATAAAAATATAGACCTTTAAATTAACACTGATCATTCTGGTCCACAGTTAAGACCATCAGTTTAATTTCACACATCATCCATAAATAGATGAATGTGGCCCTCGCGCTCTCTCATTCCTCTTGCTTTTTCTCTCCATATGTCAATGCATATATTCATTGTTGCTTTTCCCACTTCCCACCTCTCACGTTGTGACGTGTGTGAGAGGACAGAAAGATGGTCTGGAGAAGGAAGGTTACAGAGCGAATCAGTACTCACCAGAGACATTATTCTAAATCTGACATGCAGAAACCACAGAAGAAAATATGTTGTTCACATACTTAAACACACATGCTGAAACATACACCTGAGATTTATGGGCTGTCATGGACCAAGACGCTAACACTAGGGGCCCCTAAAAGCATAAAGATAAAACATTTTCGGGCCCCTTCTAAAAATAATTTGTCCACAAATTGGTCATTTAGCAGCGTTCACATCCAGGAGTAAAGGATGGCTGTAATTGCTCGAAACAAAGCTTACAAACAATATTAAGGATGTTTTGAGGTGTCTGAGGGCTAATAATGAGTCCAGGAATCCACTGTGTGGCTCTTTGTAAGCAATTACATGCATAAAACACTAATGTTCTTCTTAAAATAGTGTCTTTAAAGATAAATGGCTTCTCAGTGAAGAAAGCTCACCTCTGCTATATGCTGAACTGGAATAATGACTTTAATTATAATCCATGCACTGATGAAGCTCCAGTTCAAATCAGGCCTTTGTGGTGCTGTGTTCATAAGTTATTCTAATTACCTGGCTATCTTGCCATTAGAGAGAAGAAAAAAGGCAGATTGAACAGATTGGGGGAGGGAGGGAAAACTAATAAGGCCTGCTAGCTAATTGAATAACACACTGAGCAGTCCACCACACACACACATTACATGTTTACGCTGAAGGAGAAGTGTTGCATTATGATCTGATTGCACAGTATAGAGGCTAAATGATGGAGAAAGAATTGTACAACATAGGAAGAACTGTTACCTTGCATTCCCTGCAGCTCCTCGATAAAAAGCGCTGGCCTTCAGAAAAGGTCTGGCCCATGTAGATACATTTTGCTGTGAGCAAAAAAAAAAAATAGAACATAACTGCTTTAATAACACTCTACTTAGTACAGTAACTGTGAAATACCAGAAATAGAATAATTCTTTAGCTATTATCAGCTCCTGTGGTACATTCAGCAATAGCGAAAAATGCTTTTGAGATTGCTTGCGAAAAAAAAAAAAGTTTCCAGCCTGAAGTTCTGCATACTTAATTCCATTAGAAACAAAGTTGTTCTTGGCTAGTGTGCATAAGCGGAAAGGAAGTGTAACAGCGCATTAAGAATACAACAGAGGAGTCCCTTCTGCATATTCCTCTGGCGATAGCAGAAATAGAAAATGAAGCATATGATATGAAGTCCTGCTTTTCTCCTCTCCAGGGTACAGGACTGTGGAGCGCTCAGTCGCAGCTCTGGAGCGCTGCTCTGGAGCACAACTCCCTCGTTCGTCTGTGCCAGACCTCTGATGTTCACAGGGGAGGAATAGGAGGAAGAAGGAGCGAGCGGAGGGATGGAGGGAGGGAGAGGAGCGCTGGAATTATTCAAAGACAAACTATACTTCAGGGATTTAGTGTTTTTGTAGTATAGCAAGACAGACACAGTGTCCGTGGGTCTGCAGTTACCAGACCCCTGTGTGCTTTATACTAGAAATAGTGCTTCCATTTCAGCTTCCAAGAGAATCAGGCTACTGTGATCTTTGCTCTGGCAGATAGTTTACTCTGCCAACAACAGCCCCCTTGTTTGTATCTACAGTGATTCTGGTTATAGTAGTACCTCAAAAGCATGAAATAGGATACTGTGCAGCAAACAAGCTGAGCTTGTATTTTGGACTGTCAGAAACAACATCACTGGCCATTTGTACAAATGCATAAAACAACCTATATTTTCCTGGCAAGTGAACTTTGGTGGTCGTGCGAATAATGACTCCTCTCACTAGCAAAGAACAGAAGGTGGCATGTCACTGTTACGGGGTACTGCTGCTGCAAAAAACAAAAAAAAACAAACTTAAAACCACAAATGTACTCTTGGCGGAAAGCAGGAAGGACTGGAAATAGTGTAGGCAGGGTCACAACATAAGTTAGCCCCCCACCGGCACCTCCTTTGTCACTATCAAAATCTGTATCTGTAATATATTTTGTGGAATATTTAATGTTATCTGTTCTGTCACTCTTTTATTTCCCATTGAAGTTACTCGTAAATCGCTTGTTTGCCTATTTTGGATGCATTTTAAATCTGATTTAAAAGAAAAAAGAGAGAGAGGTCAGGTCGCGCGGTGAAGCCTGAAGCGTGTGTTTTGTGCACGTCACCTGAGCTAATGTTACTGCGATATGAATTAGGATACCCTTAGCCCTAAATGTCAAAAAGACAATCAAATTGAATGTTAAATTTCATCAAAGCAGTAGGTCAGAAACAAAGCGGAGGAGATCGATAGACAGACAGACGGAGCACGTTACTTAGTATGGTTTGCTTTTCTTGGTTGTAAATAGAACTTTCGGCCCTGATTCCATTTTCCCCCCATTGTAGCAGCAATCCACAGACAGAAGGGAAACGACAGGGAAGTGAAGGGGCAGTCAACGAGAGAGAGAGAAACAGCTGTTTCTACGCTCCTCCCCCTGCTGATTTTGAGTGATTATTGTGAATGCTCTGATTAATAAATGTAAATAATGCTTTGTGATGACAGTTTTGTTTAGTTTTAACAGCTAGCATCTAGGCATTGTCAAGTGTGATCCTTACACAAGATTTCTGATGCGTTCCGTTATTTTTTCTCTCCCCCTGGCCTGCACAGCACCCTCTCTGTGTTCCGGGACCTCCTGATTTACAATTTAAGCACTGCAATATTCACATGTATCTCAGCCAAGAATTTGACGTTGCCTCTGGGAGGCCACTTCGGAATGATCTAATATGACTTCACTCCAAACATAATGCGAACAAGGGAGGGACATGTCCCCACTGTCCATATGCAAACCAACGCCCTTTTTTGGTATTATTAGGTATTTTTGTAGATGGGAATTTTCACAGGTTTGGTTGATCTAAATGTGTGTTGCTGATACTTACGTCTGCATTTCTTGCAGCAAGTCCCATTAACATGTACAGGCAGCAAGTCCTCTGTGCAGTTTGCTGGAGAACAGAAAATCCTGCGACACTCCACTACACCATTCTGTAAGAAAATGATTTTTTTTAAACTTTTTTTACCAAAAACATGCAAATATCAGAAGCAAAACTCCAACGCTCACGGTGAACACAAGGCTTTTGCCTTTGGCACTGCTAAAAAATCCACACTAAACACATATCTCCTACTTCCCTCTATGTCTCAATTTACATTTGCACAAGCATTCATGGAATTTTATATGTTTATCTGGAAAAAACACCCTCTTTACCCCAACCCAACAACAGTTAACATATATAACACATGCAGTGTGATATGCTTTCATCCAATGTGGCTTACAGTATAGCCCAACCCTGAATGGCTATTGCTCCTGCAGTGTTAACACCATGCAAACCAGCCCAAAACTGTTCATAATCCCACCTTCAACTGAAAGCTATCATATTTATGAATTAAAAAAACTAATTATAATGTCATACAACAGATTCAACAGATTCATCTTCGAGCGCTGGATGGCGTATACTGAAACCGAGCGGCTTTCTGACAGCAGGTAGTTATTCAGGCCCTGAAGGACTGCCTTCATTTTTGAGGCTGATATCTCTGTGTGCGAGTGCCTCTTCATTTCATGAGTCATCGGAAATGGTTCCCCCAGGACGCCGCGGTTATCAGTTAATGGCATGTCCATTGGAGGAAATCAGACCGACTAAACTCCACCCTGTGCTTGATGTGCAATGATGCAGCAAGTCTAATTCCCCAGGGCCCGGGATGGCCTGATTCAACAAATTTCAAAGTCTGGCTCCTATGTATTAGTACAGGCAGGGAGGCTTATTAGGGGGCACTTATTAGAGGGCGGGCAAGAGGCAGGAAGAGATGATGCAGGGGCTGGGAAATAGGGAGGTCTAATGGGAAGGCACGTTAAGGAAGTGTTGATAGTGGAGGAAATAAGGGTTGTAGTGACTTTCCGTCAAAGAAAAAAAATCTACCCTCAGTACTGTTATGTATTATCAATCTGTGATGCTGAAAGTGTTCCAGAGGTTATTTTGTCATAGATTTTGTCATTTACATTTTTCGTGTACACACTTTCCCTTGACTACTATTTTTCATGTGATTTCATATGATCACTCTTGTCTACTGAGTGTCAAGATTCTACTTATTTTCTTTAAAAAGTTGAAAAATCTGGATTTGGTGAGATAATTTCAACCTATTTCAATTTTTTTTTTTTTGGAAAATAAAAACATGGTGTCTTTGGTTTGAATATTTCACTCAGTGTAAACATCATACAGCTTCAATGGAGAGCTGAAACAAGCTGATACAGAATATGATACTGCCTTGGTGATCTAGGGGTTCACAGACCATGATGTTCAACATCCTTGGTTCACGTCTGGCCGGGGACGTTTTTATTCCCCATCTCTCTCTCCTCTCATTTCCTGTCATCTATCTACTGTCACCATAAAGGCATAAGTTCCCAAAAATACTTTAGAAAAAGAATTAGACACTGACAGTAAAGCTACTTAAGGGAAAATAAAAAGGGCACTAAGGGGTTAAATAAACTTTGCTTCCGCTCAAGATACTGACACAAATTTCCACAAAATTCTTTACAAGTTGAATTGTACTGAAAACAGGTTGGAATAATCCTCTTGCGGCGATAGATGTTTTTAACTTGAAAGAAAATAATACTTTCCGGGCTCAAAAATAGATCTAAGTACTCGATATAATGGAGATTTTTTACAGTGTGATAGTTGAAAGCCGGTGCCTTATTCTTTGATTGTGAGGATGAGGGTGACACTCACCTTACATGCGCAGTTCCTGCAGTTCTCGGGCTCCACCCAAAGCTCCTTATCCCGGTAGACCAGGCCGTTGGCACCGCAGGTCCTCTCGCAGTGACAGCCCTCCAGCTGGGTCAGCCTGGACTCGGCGTAGTTCAACTGAGGATGAGCACAGAATCACCAGAGTCACAAAACTAAATTAAATATCTGAGTGCGCACGCAGGTTAACCCCTCACCCCGCCCTCTCGCCCTCTGGCGTGCTCTGGACGGTTTTCACAGAGAGCTGCTCCACTGGGAGCCACTCATTAGAAGGGTACATAGAATAATGATTGATCATCATTCAGCTCATGCTCCAGACCTCAGGCTATAATTTACTGAGAAATGACCGACAGGACTGGCAGGCCCGATCCTGCCTCACCCCTCTTTCATTCCTACACACTGATCAGCCCTTCTTCTTCAGCTTATTTCATGCTCAACACTCTCCATGACTGTCTCTCGACAGAAGGGATGCATCTTTGACAAAAGTGTCATAAGGCAGTGTCACAGAAAGGGGCACAGAGGGTGGGTTGCACCAACCAGGATTAACTTTAAATCAGGATTTAACAACCCTGTCTTTTAGAAATTATGTTCATATACTACTAATGTATTTTGTCAAATGTGTTTTGTAAGAAACATTATTGCTGCCTGGATTATGTTCACAGCCAATGTTTTTCCGGTGAAGGAAGTACTACGTTGATGTACCACATGGAAGTCGCGTGGGAGGACGTCATGGTGGACTGAGGGCGTACAAAGCACAGGACTTTGACACTGGGGTTCATATCCTGAGCTTTGCGTCTGATTAAGGATACAGTTAGTACTGACAATTAGTAGTATATACAGTAAATCTAATTAGGAGACAGGGTTGGATTAGTTCATCAGCGCTGTTGCTCCACGTTTTTAAACTCTGTTATCTCTGTTTAACTTAACAGTTTATAGGAAGTTTAGACTAATATTCAACTTTGTTTTAAATCATTAAACTGACCTGGGTTTTAATCAAAATTGTGCAACACAGATGGGATTCACTTCAACTCAAAGTTCAGCTAAACTATGATCACCCTAATCTGAGATAAACTTTTTTTACATTTTTTTTTATTTGTTAAAAATTTTTTGGGGGGCTTTTTGCCTTCATTTAATATGAACAGCTGAAGAGAGACAGGAGATGTGGGAGAGAGAGAGTGGGAATGACCTGCAGTAAAAGGCAGCGGGCTGGATTCAAACCCTGGCCGCTGCGGTAAAGACTTATACACGGGGCGCACACTCTATCAGGTGAGCTCCCAGGACGCCCCAAAATGAGTTATAAATGAATTCTTGTGCAATGTTTTGATTCTAACTATAGGACATAGTGTTGGTAGTAGTGAGTCATCCAATCAGGTGCAGGAAGGGTTCACACATTGATATTTTAGCAAAGGAGAAAAGTCGTTAATAATCTGTCATCTTGTTGAACCAACAGATAATTTTGTAATGTTGTGAGCAACAACTCACAATGCAAACTCTGCAATGTGATTGGATAGTTTGTTTCCATGATATCACTAAAAGTAGCCACATACAGTAGTATCATGTAAATCAGTAATGAGTTATTTTTCTCTACAAAATAGCCCACTGTATCTATCAAAGCTCACTTACAGCCTTGAGTAGTAGCTGGCTGTAGGAGTTGTCCTGTTTGAAAGGTGGGGGAATTCAAAAAGGTCCAATTGATCTGAGCAGCGTAGGTCAACTCAGAAATTGTAGGTCCACTTAAGACACTCAAGGATGCTCTGCCACTCTGCTTCCGCCCCCTCTGCTCTTCTGAGACCTGCCCAGGCCACAGTGTCAGAAAGAGAGGACTCGCAGCAAAATGATAAAGGCTTCTCAGTAAAAAAGAAAAATGCTGGATGTCACGGAGGCTTTTTGCTTTATTTAGAGGAGTCCCGGCTGGTTGCTGGAGAGCTGTGAGCGGTAGAGATGTGTCCTGTCAAAGCCCTAAACAAAATATTTGAAATGCAATTTCAAAGGCTGGGAGGCTGCCTTAAGGCACCACAGAGGAATACCTTTCCTGTACAACATGAGCATCAAATGGCACAATGATACCACACAAAGGAGTCAGAGGCTAATAGGCATGTATCTCCTATGGTTGATACATGAGGGTGAGAAACATGAGTGAAATAATAAAACAGCTGAAGACAAAGTCCAAATGAAGGAGGGAAAGGGAAAAGGTGCATGGGGTATGTCAAAGTGAGTGAATTTCCATGAAATTCTGGGGACCAGTCAGTCTTGGGCCAACGAGCAATTAATCAGATTGTGTTTGTTTTGTAATCCAGATCTGGGATGTCTGCCATCAAGTAATTATCATATTATAGCTGTAACAATGAAACAAACGCACAATGAGACTCCAAAACCTGATGGCAATTTTGAAGTGCATCTTAAAATGTTTTTGTATAAGTGATGTATGTACAGTGTAATTGATGGTAATGATGTGTTTGGGTTTGCAGCGAGCAGGGGAATCATTCTCTCTTCCAAAGTCAGCCTAAATAATGTAATACAAATGCAGTGAAGGAACGTGAAAAACCAGAATTGTAGAAAGCAAAGAAAAATCCTGAAATGTATAATGACCAACCCGCTTTCCATGGTTGGGATTTTGACATTCAACTGAGCATCATGAGCCTCATACACACTGCCAAATTGAAATTTAATTTGCAAAATAGTTGTGCATCTGTACAAGAATTTCAGTGAATTAAAGGAAAATTCTGCATCAACCTACTTCTTAAACTGGATTTACGCAATCTTACGCAAGGGGTTAACAGCAGTTCAGTTCAGCATTGGATTTCACCTGCTGATACTGCAACACTAGACTGATGTATATTTTTGAGGAAGCACACGTTAGCTACAGTGTATCTACTGCAGCTATATGCATGCGCTTCGTAGATACAGCGTAACAGAGACTATAACAGAACTATGAATCCAGTTTTATTCTGATAATTGTGTTCATTCTGACTATGGGTCATGCTAACTTTACACTCGCAACCTCAGTTTTAGGGATTCGAGAAACATCTTTGCCAAAACAACATATATTAGGGCACACAGCGCAAGCCTCCTGACACTATCCAACAAAAGTTCAGTTTTTTTATAAATCCTCTAAAAGCTTGTCTTGGAGTCCAATCCAAAGTAAACACAGACAATTAGCACCCTGGATTAGTTATTGTAAGAGCATAGGGAGCATTTTTGTGGCCAACTTACCAGTAACAACAAACATATTTATACAGCTGACACATGGACCCCAAATCTTCTGTTATTACTAAGAGCATTGGATAGACTCAAAGCAGCTTTCATTGGAATACACGAGAGGGAAACCACTGCAGCAACAATGGATGAGAGTATTTAACAAGTTATGCATCATTTATTCAGATAGCTATCCTAAGTAAAGTGTACATTAATGGCTTACTTAAAGCTTACTCTTCTGTGAAAACCCTGTATCTCCAAAATGATAACTTCCCATTAACTTAGAAAAAGAGCCTCTGTGACAATTCATTTTGAGATAATGCAATGAGTTTTTAAAGGGATTTGTTAGTGTAATTTGTAGGATGAGCGGGAGACTATCTGGAAGATTAATTTAGAGATTAACAGGGAGACTGGAACATGCAAGGGTAATTTACAGTTGTGGGGCCCCAAGAAAGTTGTTTTCACAGGGCCCAGAATATGTAGCAGCTCCCTTGCATAAAGGAGGAGTTTATTTGAAAACCCAAAAATCACAAAATCTGAAGATGATTGTCACTGGACGATATCCAAGTATTAATGGATCAGTTCACCCATAATACCTACTTACCTCTAGCAGTATCTAGCCATGCTTTATCTTCAGAATTCAGAATCTTTGAGATACAGTTTCTGTCTCTGACTGTGTTGTCAACCGTTTTTATTGGTTACGGTAGAATGTAATTTAAAAATCTGTTGACAAAGTGGTTTGTGGATAATTCAGGGACACTCATTCTAGAAGGAGATGTTGCTGTTGATTGTGAGTATGTAATTTTTCAATTCTGTGAGCACCACGATCAAAATTCCGAGACCGATATCTGAACAACAAATAAGTTTTTTGTAATTGGGGTGAACCAAGCCTTTTAAGCGCAAAAAAATTATATTGGATTGGTATTAGTACTGATACTCCATGTTATAGTATCAGAAAAAAAAGTGATATTGAGCTATTTCTACATGTTTGGGCATTAACACATACTTGTGCTTCCTCTCACAAACACGCAGGTATAATACATGCAAATGCTGCTATGCTAATCCACACACAGCGGAGCTTATTGTCATCTCACCTCGCCTTGACACCCCACATCACACACTCAGGACCAAGCAATTATTCACCTCATGCTGAATTCCTCTATTCTCTTCTTCAGCATGAAGGAAGAAAGGCCATTTAGCACTGAAGTTGACTGCATCCTCCCTGCTGCGACTTGTATGAGCAATGAGGACAGGCGGCAATAGGTCGAGGTGTGTTCATGTGAAGGAGGAGGCGATGACACAGCGGTAGGGTAATGTTCTTCATTTCACCCTTATTTACACCGAAAATTATTCTATAGCTCGTGCGCCTGCTGAGATGTCCTTGCTTCATTCACTCCCACCTGATAGCACTCACTCATGCACATAAAGGCACACACTCAATCACATACACACACACAAAGTCAATCACACACATAGTTATGCAGATGTTTAGTCTTGGTTTAAACTCTCTCCCATGGCTCCATGGCAGAATGCACATTCCCTGTTAAGCCTCCTGTTGTCATGATGCAGTCACCGTTTCCTAACACCTCTCTGAACTCTGAATATATTTGGCCTTTGTGTGTGTGTCTGTGTGCTACCCAAAAAAACTAACCTCTAGCATTCAAAAATGACAGTAGCAGCAGGGCAGGAAAATTATAAATGATAAAATAAACAATTATATAAACAATATAAAACATAAACAATATATATACAGCAGTTATATCACATATTGTCCCTACCTTGGATATGCTAATAAAGATGTGGCTTCTACTGAAGACTGGTCAATAAAAGGTATACTGTGATAAATTGTCACATTTATCTTGACTTCAATAAGTGAAGGTCACTATTTAGGTAAGATAATTATGTCTTACTAACCTATAAATAAATAAACTGTCTTAATCCCATAATCTGTGATTAAACAGAGAATAGCGGCCAATGTTGTCAATATACTCTTTTCAGTTTAAATTCCCTATTTATTGATATTTATTCATACTTCTATTACTGTTGTGCAATATCCTATAATCTTAATAAGCTACACTTAACTTGACAGTTCATGCACTATTACTTTATACCATATTAATATCATCAACTGGTAAACCCACTTTGTACTTCACACTTATTTTAATTTTATACTTATACCCACTTGGTACTTAATTTATTTCCTGACCTGTATTATAGTGTATTATATTTTTTGCTCAGTACTTATATTCCTGTGTGCCCTGACGTGATAGTAAACTGTTTTAACAAAAGAGTTTCCCTTCGGGGATCAATAAAGTATTTCTGATTCTGATGACATGTAAACAGAGTTTCTCAATCAGACTGTGATTAATCAGGAAAACCATATGAGAAGGGAAATGATATATCATGCACTGATGTTTTCCTCCATCACATTTCAGAGGGAAACTTTGTCCTTTTTTCTAGACTACATATTAAGGACCTTTTTCCACTTCTCAGAACACTATTATTACAGATAATAAACAGCTCTCTTATTAATGGAATTGTGCCTTCATCTTTTAAACCAGGGGTTATCAGGCCACTCCTACAAAACATAACCTGGACCCAGATTTGATCAGCAACTACAGACCAATCACAAATCTGCCACTCTTTTCAAAACTCCTTGAAAAAGCAGTGGCTCAGCAACTCATAGATCACCTTTCATCCAATAATCTGTATGAACCTCATCAATCCGGCTTCAGAAAATCCCACACCACAGAAACTGCTCTGACAAAAGTGGTAAATGATTTACTACTTGCTTCAGACTCTCAATACTAGAGCTCCTAGATCTCAGTGCATTCGACACGATTGATCACCACATTCTATTAGATCGTCTAGAAAGTTATATTGGTCTCACCGACACTGCTCTCTCCAGGTTTAGATCATATTTAACTGACAGATCTCACTTTGTTTTACATAACAACTGTTCATCAGACCACTCCAAGGTCAGTTATGGTGTGCCACAAGGATCTGTGCTTGGCCCTATTCTTTTCTCTATTTACATGTTGCCGCTTGGTATATTAATCGACTGTTAAAAACTAGGTTTCCATTCCTATGAAGATGATACTGAGCTTTACATTTCCATTAAGCCTGATGTCTGTCATCAGAAATCGTCAGAAATCAAACAATGGATGTCATCTAACTTCCTTCCTTCTAACTTCCTTCTTTTTGCTGAGAAAACTGAAATGGTAGTTCTTTTTCCAAAACAAATTAGATTAGAAACAAATTCATTGATTTCACTGAATTTAGCTGATTCCACAATTTCACAGAGCCCTAGTATTAGGAATCTCTGTGTCCTATTTGATCCAAATCTCTCTTTTGAAAAACATACAATATTACAAAGACTGCATATATATCCATTTAAGAAATATTGCCAAGATCTGTCCCATTCTTTCCACCGCTGATGCTGAAAGACTTGTTCACACACTTATCTCATCAAGGCTTGCTGCTAGTATATAAACCAAGACTAGAAAATCTGATCATATTACCCCTGTTCTTATTGCATTACATTGGCTCCCTGTACATGCTAGATCTGACTTCAAGATTCTACTTTTAACTCATAAAATATGACATGGACTTGCACCAGCCTACTTATCACCTCTAGTCACATCAGTAGGTGGCAGGACATTATCTTACCAAGCCCCTCTTCTCTGGAATCGTCTTCCTATCCAAATTCGAGAGGCTAGTTCGGTTGACTCATTCAAAAGTAAACTCAAAACACATCTATTTGCATCAGCCTTCAACCTCATTTAGTGTGCCTAAGTACTAAACTACGGTTATCCAGCTTATATTCAGTTTTATGCGCATGGTTACGTATATGCACTATATGTTACACATTTTTGTGTTTGTTTGTTTTTCATCTGTATCTAGGTATAATACATGATACTATGTACAGTAGTTGTATGTGCATACTGTGTATTGTTGTACTTATATATTTTTCAAGTATTCAAATATTTTGTTTCTATTGTTTTAGATGTAGTTTCTAATTTTTTATCACATTTTTTTTTAAATATTGTTATTATTGTTTAATTTTATGTACAGTCCCTTGAGACTTGCTTAGTGATATTGGGCTATAATAAACTTTGACTTGACTTTTATCTGACGCCTGGAGTTAGCACAGTAGTCACTTTGCTGACTCAAATATTATGATATAAGCCCATAAAATATACAGTCTTTGATAATTCCCTGCTTCCTTCCTTCCCTTCTTTCTTCAGCTGATATGAAAGCACAAAAATCCCCAAATTTGAGGTTAAGGTTTTCAACAAACAGCAAAACTCTGCTCTTCTTTTGACGAAACAATCGCAACTCAAGGTCTTTTTGAATTTCACTTCCATGGCAACTGAGCAGACTCAATCTGCTGATGAGGACCGTGCAATATGGTCAAAAGCTCCAGAACAAACGAGTAAGTGGACCTTGAGTTGAGGTTTTTTTTTGTCAACTGTTATTTACAGGGTCTAGCTCTACTCTACTTTCAGTACTTTCTCGAAAATCGAGTACTTTACATTTTCAAGGAGCTATAGTGCATACATTCACATTGTTACAACGCAACTGTATATTCAAAGTCGAAACTGTTCCATTGTTTCATTACTCTAATCCTGAAAAATTGCAAACTGCAAATTAAAAAAAATATGGGACCATCTGGGACCAAGTCTGTTTGCTGTTCCCTCTTAAATGAACATTAATATCTTTTGTGTTTTTTATGAGTCTTTTAAAACCACTTCAAACCACACTGACAATAACAACTGACAGAATAATCATATTTTCTAAAGACAGATTAAGGTGCATGTTCATTTTGTTTTTGTTTTTTCCCAATAACTTCTATCTTTTTTCGGGCACCGTGTTGTTGAAATTAAACAAAAATGAGATACAGACTTTAGAGGAGAAAGAACAATAAGCTTCAATGAAGGCAGCAACAAAATCAAAGGATTCAGCTGTCTCTGGCTGTTGTGGAGAAGGAAGTTATTTATTCATTTTCATTTATTTATTCATTTGTTTGTCAGGCTACAACTGGGAAGGGTATTAGTGGATCTTTTAACTGGATACTTTTATTTAACAGTCTTTTAACTGACATGGTTGCCAACATTTTGCATATTTAGGAAACTTTACAGATAAAAGAAAAACACTAAACATTTGTGACACCAATAAATCTGGTTTTGCAGTATAGTATACATTCTCCCAAGTTGTTATACAGTCTGGTGAGCTGGCAGTGGCAGTTTTCTCTGTGAGAGGTTGTTCCTTGTTCTTACCTTCAGGGTCATCTTGGCCAGGAGCTCCTGAAGGTCCATAATGCCTTGCACCAGGCTCAGGAAATCGCTGCAGGTCGGACAGGCTCAACGGAGGAAAGTAAGCACCAAAACAGAGAAGAAAAGGGAAGGAAGAGCAAGACGGGAGCGTTTAGACAGGAGATAAATAGAGAAAAAAATATTTCATTAGCCTGATTATTTGGACATGGCTCATGGTGGCCAGCAGCAAACAAAAGGGAAGCCTCACACATCTGTTTACTCTTTGTCTTAGGCTTGTGGCTGGTGTTAGTATCAATAATAAAGTGACAAGGTGTGATTACATGCCTTATTGATCAGTGGCAGAGGCAGTGTCACAGTGGTGGCCTTGTATCTTAATCTGTTTGACAGTAAACAGATGGAGAAACAAAGCGAGGAAAGAGGAGGCTGCACTGAATCTGAATTACATCAAAATGAAGATTACTGGATTAGAGGAAAAAGAAACAGATCAGCGGGGAGAGGTGACCACCAGCTGACGCATAGCTCATTACAGTCCAATTTTATAATGGCACACAGTAATGGAGAGTACTCTTTTCCCTATTATTCTCTGAGCGTGTTCGGGACACTAAGTATGACTGTGTCATCATGATACTTACTGCGGTTAAGGTTAGGACACTGTGTAATGTAGCCGTTGGGAGCGAAAATCAACTTCACATCCTGGATAATGCCCTGGCAACACAGAGGGAAGGGTGCAGGGAAAAGACAGAGAGAAACAATGATACACATGGATTGGCAAGATCATGGGATATCTATTATTATTATTATTATTATTGTTGTTATTATTATTATATCTGATTAAATAAAGATTAAATAAATAAAAAAAAAATTTGATCTAATGTCTGAAAACATGACAGACATTTTCATGGTAGCCAACAACCAGTGCAAGTAGCGCAGCGACCGTTTGATGTTTTCCTGACGATGAAATTTGCTTTGCCCGTCTGTGTGGTATTTTGGTGCCCAGCACAGAACGCAGGGTGCACAGGTGGGAGGTTCATTCAAATGAGGTAGCCCAAAGCGAGTTGTTGGTATTTTGGTGGAAAATGGGTCTTAGACTTTACGCTGAGAATCGACAGAACCACGTCTGTTTCTGGCGCTCAGTTGAAACACTGGTGATTTAGTCAACAAGAGCAAACTACTTAGGATACTTGGAGCATGTGTGCAGAAATAATGTAATAATGCTTAAAATATAATAAATGACTTTAAATTGGCATCAAAAAATAACTTTTAAATGTGGGTAAAACAGGAATGCCGGTAACTGCATTTACTGTATCTATAGATTATAATCGAAGTAAGTAGGAACATATCTTTATATAAGCGCAAGTTGAGTGTTTTCATATCAGAGCACTCACTCTATCAAAGCTGCACAATCCTCTAAATCTATTTAGAAAAGATTTAGACATGTTTAATCTGCATCTGGACCCAGATCTACATTCAACTAAACACAGTAATTTACAAACAGAAATCCTTTAAAACATTCTTGAATCTGCACCAAAATCTAAACTTGGCCTAATTTCATGGATATCTTGAATTCTAGAAAACTGGAAGCTGACTAACAGCAACTGATAATGAAACAGCCCCCTAAATGAATGTAAATTATCACATGTATGTACTGTTATCCAAGGCTTCTCTCTTGGCCAGGACAGAAATTCATTTTAAGATTAGGTTTGAAAGTACTTGCATTTTGTAAATGGTGAAAAAACACCACAGCAGATGTTTAAAAAAATACCCCTATTACCATACTATTCATTCAGCATCCATTCCTAACTGAAATGAAGCACATGTACTTCACACATAGGCAGAAGTAAATGGCCTATAACCGATAGGGTTCTCTCCTTAACCACACTGTCTGTCAATCACTCTGAATGACAGGCTATCTCCAGAGGTGCAGGGCTGGTAAATAGAGAGCTTCATGATGACCACAGAGAACAATCTTGGAAAAAAGCACCCTCTCTAATGGAAAACCGAACTTATAAAACACTGGGGTACCCACACACACACGGAGGTAATATAATTTCACCATTCCTTCAAAGTGGCTACAGAAAACATGCTGCAAGGACATTAGAATTCACCACCTCAAGCACAGTTGGCATCAACTCGTCTCTGCTTTATGTGTATGTGAAATCCATTTACAGTGCATTTGGCTGGCCTGGATGCAAGTAACACCTGCCTCTATTTCACACAGAGACACAGGGAGAGGGAGCCTTGAGGCGAACAGGCTTGCAGCACAGATTGAGAACAAATGGACTCACACACACACACACACACACACACACACACACACACACAAGCTGTGTGAGCAGTGGATGGTGAAGAAGAGATTGTCAGTGTCACTCAGAATGAAAATGAAGGTGTAGATCACAGATGTCTGTCCCAGTGGTGTAATATAGGGGTCCTGACCACACATCACTGTCAATGATCAAGTAATTCGAAGTGTAGCCATAAGTCTCTCTCTCTCTCTCTCTCTCTCTCTCTCTCTCACACACACACACACACACACACACACATACACACACACACACAGGCAGAAATGTGCACACATTTGTTTCATGCCTCTGCCAAAGCCCATGACAGGTATGTTTGAAAAGCACTATTCAGGAATAATGTCTATGCTCCCATGGTAAGACGAGTCAAATTACGCAGCTGCAAGTCATATACAGTACAGTTAGAACAGTGACACATTTCCCATTGTTTTGTCTTTGTACAACAGCACATTGGATTTGAAATGAATGGATTTGAAATGAATGTGGTAAAGTGCTGCAATGAATTAAAGGACTAAAAGTCATGAACTCACCAACTCTGCAGCTGTGCTGAGATTTTTTAAGCCTCTTTTAGCTCATAGTTTTGTGTTTTGCTGTGTGGTTCAGTCCCACCGCTTTCATCAGAAGGTAGCTGTTTTCAGTATAGCTGCTCTGACAAATCCAGTGTACGCTAACTGCCAGTACCAAATGGCAGACACACAAACTTAGTGACTAGCTGAATAAGCTAGTAGCTAAAAAGCTAGATGTTTTTCTCAGGAGTTGGTGAAGACCAAATCAGAGCTAAAAAATGGAACACTGGACTTACTTTCATCAGGTGGAAATACAACTTCAAATGAATGCTAATGTTGTTCCTTTTCTCCTAGATTTATTGTTTAAATAGGCAACTGTTTACATCACGTTAGCTAGAGCAACTTTATAAGTAGTTAATTAATGCTGCCTTAAGGAGTTGTGAGGGCATATCCACATTGTGTGTGACTATGTAGCCTATTTTATACATAGCCCCCACACCACCTAATTTTAGGATGATCTAAGGATGAACATACAGACAAGGCAACAAAGGAGATTTTCCAGATGATTGTGTGTTTCCTCCAAACATACATAGCATAGTTCATGCTGGGGAAAGGGAATGAACATAGCCAATGCGGGTCCTCACAGGTGGTACACGTGTGTATTTGTGTGTGTGTGAGGTGTATGCTTATGTGCAGTTCATGCATCATTTGTTTCTTTGTGTCCCCAAACGTTCAGAAGTTCACTCACGGTTATTGCTGATAAAATCAGAAGAAAAAGTCAGAATTCCCAGTTTGCTTGTTTATTACAGCAATAATAGGCCCGACATGTTTGGCCAGCACTTGCCTTCAGGCAACATTGACAGAGGTTTATTATCCTGGGTAAAGCTTTATCCTGCGATTTTTTTCTCTCAATTTGATTATGCACAACATGACCTTTCCTTGTTCTAGCAGGGTCTGAAGACTTTACCTCCACCTGCAGTTCATCTCCCAGGACTAAACCAGCATCAACAACACTAATTTACAAGTGTGAGAGAGGAGAGACTAAATAGATATGATAATGATGATGGCAATGATCTCCCAAAGAACAAACTTATTCACATCTTCGTGCTCCGAGACCAACTGATCCCACACAACGTTTTGATGGACAGTTATGATTTCGCTCTTTTCAACCTCTGTGTTGGTGATGGACTGTCAAAATAGACTGAAGTGACAAAAAAGCCTAATTCCACATGCAGGTATTAAAGGCTCAAACACACTACAGACAACAAGTTGAGATGTTCAGCCATCAATTTCACTTGGTTTTGAAGTGGGCTGTGATTGGTTAGTCGCACCGCTACAGTGCAACGCAGAAGAAAACAAACAGTGCTCTTTTTTTGAGCCGCAAGCAAAAACACACATTAAAGCAGATGAGCTTCTTATGTATCAGTAGAATTATAGTACATTCAGGGGTTAATGTACCCTGTACTTGAGTACTACTGCAAATAAGGAGCCTCACCGCATCAACAGGAAACATCTACAGTATTTTTAAAGTTTAGCTCTTCATAAAGAAGTTTAAATTTATTCCATATTCATTCCTGATTTTTTCCAGTTCATCCCATGAGTTTCCTTTTGCCCATTCTACTTTTAGAAGTAGGGTGAACTACTGTACTACTGATACAGGGTTGAACAGAGCGAGCACACCAGGTACAGAGGAGAAAAGTATGCTGTGGATGGTACAACGTTGAAATAAAAAGCAGAAAGACACAAACAAAGCATAAACAAACTCATTTAAACAACCAGGAAACAGAGGAAACATAAGACAGACACAGGGAAAGTAAAAGACAGACTGAGTGAGAGATCTAAGCTCTGAATCACTCATATCCAGGTTTGGCTTTTTCTTTATCATGCTGCCTTATGTAACCTGTTCAAGCTTTCCATCATTGTCCATGTTCCAAACGAGCCTGCAGTGTCCCTGAGGAGTCAGCATCCTTGGCACAATGGATTCTAGATAAAGATAATTTATTACAGTTGCTCCTTCAGATGGAGAGGCTCCTGGGAGGAGGCGGCACGAGGGCGAGGATCGTCTCAAGCCATTGCAAGGGCTCAATATGTTTTATTTAAAGGCCTAGTTAGCTCGTCTTATCATTATCCCACTCCTGAGTCCTGAATGGGATAGATTACAGCTGCTGCTTTATTTCACCTCCTATCTCCATCTGCAGTGTTACTTCTATAGCTCTTGGCTATTTTTCCCTTTCCTTCGCCTCTTGCCTCTTTGTTCTTTTCTCTCGTTTCCCAACAAGCTCTTTACCCTTCTCTGCTTTTGACATGAGAAGACGTAAGTAGGCTCTGTTTATCCCCTTGTCTTTGGCAGGTTAAAATAGGGAGCAAGTGAGAAAGTGTGAAGGGAATAGCAAAGAAGTAGCAATGTAAAGTTGAACAATGTTTTGTCTCTGTCTGTCTCGGTCCATATCTGTTTCTTTGTTTGTGTGTGTGTAAAACCACAACTTGTTGTTTTAAAATTTCTGTTTGTGTACAGATTAAACAAATGAGATACATGGTGTTAATTAATTAGCTTTTGAGGTTCTGGTAGGAGTATTTTTGAACGATGGAGAGAGCCAGGCTGGTTGTGTCCCCCTGCTTCCAGTCCAAATAAAAGACTACAGACTAAAAGACCATAGTTTCTTCTACACGCTTGGAAGGGGAGGGTGAGGCGAGCAGTATTTAAATGGTTGCAATCTGCAAATTCACCAGTTTCACTAAGTTTCTATCCCTGGAAACGTCTTGCCTACATGAAATTATGAAACATAAAACAATGAGTCAACTGCACAGTGAACAGAGACTTCCGAAACTAGTTACTAATAGTTTTGAATTTATTTGTAATTTTATGGCTTAAAGATTTGAGTAAAACTCTTTAATGTTGGTAATGCGCATCACCCTCCCCTTCCAAGTGTGTAGGAGAAACTACGGTGGCTCGCAATAAACGTGAACGGCTCTATCTAGAGCCAGTGTTTGGTTTGTCCGTTCTGGGCTACTGTAGAAACATGGCGGTGCAACATGGCAACCTCTGTGGAAGGGGACCCGCTCCCTATGTAGATAGTATGTGGTTAAACTGTTGACCAGGACAAAGGACAGTTTTAACAAATAGGTATTTTCGGTGGCCATGCTATGATTGGAAGTTTATCCCAACCTCTTTCTTGTATCTGTGGGTGTATGGTGCTGTACATTCACCTGTATGTTTTATTCTCTCTCTGTTGTGAGACTTAGATAAAAAGCAAAGCTACTATATTTGTATAACAAACCAATATAATTGTTGGCTCATAAATATGCATGAGCAGAAGGAGATAATTAGGTTACTCTAGCTCTAAATGGCCCTTCTGATAAACTGAGCAACAGGTCCTTTATTCAAGGTGTTACAAGTGCACCTGTCAGACGACATGCCAACTCATCCCAGTGTAAAGGGAGAATCTCCTAATTCCCTCCGTCACTTCACACAAGCCTGTGCGCTTCCACACCATCTGTCTCTGCTGCTAACAAACACGTTTGAACGCTACCTGCACATGGAAGGTAGACAGACACTGAGCAATGAGCCAATTGCGAATAGGGATCTGGATAATGGAGCCGCGTCTTTCAAGACAAGAGCTTTCCTCCAGAAGAAGGAGTTTCTTGAAGTCTTGATGCAGAGGGGATGAAGGAGGAGGAGGAAGTAGAGGGAGGAGGAATGGTGGGCTGATGTGCAGCAGCGATAGCGTCAAAGCACAGGGAGGAGGAATAATTTACACCACAGTAGGGTCTGGTGGCTAATCAATATGTTACATAGAAAAAATAAAGGGCCCATTGATTGCATGGCGGGTGGGCAGGAGAAGTGGGAATATCAAGAGCATGTGCATGTCTTGGTGACACTCCGCCATGTCCCCTCCCTGCTACGAGTGCATGCAGGAGCCTGAGAAAATGAGCAGTGATTAAAAATCGTCAACACTGTAATGGACTTGGGAATAAGCTTTTCAAAGCACACACTGAGCTTTTTGCGGCTCCTCTGCGAGCGCATAGTACTTCTTTCTTGTATCTTCCACGTGTCTCGTTTCCCTCCACACAGCCTACTGCAAATCTGGCCAATTATACCAGTTGAATGATTTTTGTATCATGAATGTTGATTTTGAATGTGAAACACATTCAGGTGCGTGAAGGAAGTGTATGTGTGTGTGTGTGTGTGTGTGTGTGTGTGTGTGTGTGTGTGTGTGTGTGTGTGTGTGTGTGTGTGTGTGCATCATCTGTGGAGTCTTACCTTGAACAGGCCATGCTTGTGGCTGTGCTGGCCTAGCCACACTCCACTGCCTGGGGTGAGCTCCATCTGAGGAGGGTCTATCACCCGCTCATAAATCCTGCCAACAACCAATCAGAAGAGGATGTTTGGTTATGATAACGACACAGACACAAACACAAACACAAACACGTTTCTCTTTTTGTCCTGGTCTGGCAGGAACACTGATCCAATACAGCTGAATACCAGAATAAATCCAACAGACCATGTGCATGTCCGCTCCCTCCCACCCTCCCTCTCCCTTCAAGAGAAGCAGAGAGTGTAGAGCAGAGGCTGCTCTCCTCGAGCATGACAGCCAGTCTCGCCCCACGGCTCTCTAACACAGTATTGATATCTGGACCTGGGATGTAGGCTGGATTAACTGCCCGACTCCTGACACAGACACAAACAGGCTTTGGCATTATCAAGGCAAACATCCTCAGCGTCATTCAGCACCATTTTTTCCTGCACTGAGGTGGGCTTAACGATGCTGGCGAGCTCCGATCTGCTTCTGTGAGAATGTCAGAGAACAATGTCAGATTTTCTCCTCCTCCTCCTCACACTATGCACCCATGCAGAGAGATGCACTCAGAGAAAGGGCATTACATGTTTTGATCTCTGACAGAGGAATTGCCTTCAACAATTGACTTCAACAATATGGCTTTACTGTACATCAAAATAGTAATAGTCACAATGTAGTAGTAATGTAGTATCAAAGTGAAGAGGAAATAAATCATCATGCATAATAAAATGTCTTATTATTAGTTGTGGGGTTTGTTTACAAAACAGAGTAGAAGACAGCAAGTGAGATTTGTGAGCCAGAAAGGTCAGCAGCTGGGCAGGTGATTGGTCTTGATATACAACCGTACCAATCCCCCGTACACACTGTAAATCACATTTTTAGGATTTTGGCTTATACTCACAGCTCCATTAAGCAGTATTTTTGTTATTAATACTGAGTGAAATAACTCCCTGTAATGTGAACAGATAGCTAGTGCTGCTAACCCCTGCAGCTCTGCAGCTTTCAGAGGTTTTGGCATCTTTTGGTTTTGATTTGCTTGTACATATGGTTGACTACTAATGGCTCTCACCAACCCCCCTATAACGGCATGGGCCACTCACACAAGCTACCTGCTCAGCACAAAGTGGAGGTAAAATATTTTTCTCAAGAGGTACAGCGAGGGGTTAAATCAATGCCTGTCAACATTACATTGCATTTGACAGGTGGCAAGAAAATGGGCTCCATTGGGATGCCTTTATGCCCATATATTTCTTCTGCATGTGTACTTTAAATTACATTAAATGACTATTTACTAAAATGTTAGCTATACGAGCTTAATAAGATAATGTACATTATACAGTAGTATATTTTACAGTAGTGTATTAAGGCTCTTCAGAGTGTTTTCTGGCTTTAAATTGTCAAAGATTATATAATGCAGCTTTAATTTGCATTTAAATGTTGCATGTATTTAACATTAATAAACTGTCAGAAAGTTATTTTGAGACATTAGTATACAATCAGGATCAAATGAAACTTTCACTGTGATGATTACAGATATACAGTAAGTTATCACTGTCAAATCAAGAGAAGTATAACTTTTAAATAAAGTGCAAATTGGAAAATCTAAATATGAAACTAAAAATATCCACAAGGTAATGTTCTTTAAAAAAGCAACTTTCCTCCAGTGAGAGAACGTACAAAACAACAACACAATTCATCAAAATAAATATTTGATATGTCTCTTTTATGTCCAATAAATGCTTATAAAGGAGAAAAACAATGCCACACATTACTAATTATATGTCTGTTTTTTATATGCATGTGTTTTTCTGAATAATGTTCTTTTATTTCATTTAAAAAATATGTACATATGTTGACATGTGCACACATTTTGTGATTGTTTATGCTGATGTGTAAGTGCTGCAGTGTCTCAATGCTGTTTATGCTGTAGCTGTCTGATTTCACACCTGCTGGGCGAGCTATCACTGCGGTAGAGAATGTAGAGGTCATGTGATTATATTCTATTTTGTCTCGCCCAACCTTTCTGTCTTTGCTGCTCTCACCTTCCCCTCTCGTCAGCTCAGCAGAAGAGTGAGAGTTTCACCGAGGGAACATTTGAGAGCGGCGATGCCAATTAGAAAAGTGATCACAGGCATATTTGAATGGTCTGACACCACAGGAAGCAGCCATCAACAGCTAATTATAGAGGAAATACACCAGTCAACATGATGTATAGTATGATTAACAGTGCTCTTCTATCATCATGGTGCAGGATTCAATGAGTAATAGCTACAGTTTACAACCCAGAGAATAGAAGAGATGTGAATGAATGCGATGTGTTGACGACGTTTTACATTAATCATAAAAACTCACACACCATAGTCGTATCTAACCACGCAGATAGTTTTGGTTTAATTTGTCCAGGTGTCTCTGAGTTTTCTGCCCCTAAAGCTCAGAGACGGGGGCTTTAAAGTTATAAACCATTAAAGTTATAAACCTTTTTTTTAGTTTTAAGAAATCTAACAGCATTTTGGATCATGTTTATGGTTGGCATGTTTTCAGCGGAGGGGGGGGACCCTTTAAAATCATAAACCTTTTTTTTAGTTTTAAGAAATCTAACAGCATTTTGGATCATGTTTATGGCTGACATGTTTTCAGCTATATCCTTTGAATACTGCATTAAGTTACCACTAATACAAACTGAACATTTCCTTCTCCTGCTAGTTCACATTAAAAGCATTCAACTAGCAAAACACAGGGTGGCTTTTATTGTGGAGCAGTCACAGGACACACAATGTATTTGTCTCTGAGGTAAGTGCTCACAGCGATCATCATAAATGCATCGACAAGACAAGACAACAGTCATTTTGGGCATTTTTAACAGCGTATCAGTTTTAAATGTTGCAGGGAGCAATGGAACAACAAGGAACAGCCACAGCGATCTGTTAGATGAAGAGCTGCAGGCAACTCCTCAGCAAGGTAACCAACTCCACCATGCCCTACTGTTGTGTGCGAAACTACTTGTGCCGAGTGTAGCATGAAATCAGATCGCAGTTGTTCATGGCGTGATGGAAGGATGGAAGGTCAATTATTAACTGATGTCTTTATTATGTAGAAGATTAAAGGTTTAAATGCTTTAAACTAATCATATCCAATGACCGTAATTTTGGTAAGAGGAAAGAGCAAGTTTACACGCACTTCCGGCTGTCAGCATAAAATCAGCATTCATATTAAATAACAGTGTTTAACTCAGTAACTTCATTTTAAAACAGGGCACCACTCCTTTACAAGGAGAAATTAGTTAATAAATTAATAATCAATTAAACAATAATCAATTTAGTCTCGATCTGAAGTTGCTACAGAGTTCAGTGACCAGAATATCTCATACACGCAAACACACAATAACCAGTGTTTTATAAATGTTTACTCAACTACTAACTACACACACAGGACAATAACTATTAGACTACATAAACAACTAAACTGCTAGAAACACAAACGGACAAATGCAACCATGAATGAATGATGTGAACACAGCAAAGTGAATGAATGACCATTTGACACAGAGGATGCAGCAAATGATTGTTTGGTTAGCGGTATTAACTTGAGTTCGGCAAAGGTCATGGGACAGAGGAGGTTGCTGGAGAAGGCTTATCAGCTCTCTGGACAGGCCTGGTTTATGATTTAGAAGCCAGCTTTCAGAAAAGTCTAATTCTTTTCATTAATAAAGATCCAAAATGTTCATCAGGATCAGGGTTGATCATGCTACAATTAACACAACATGAGTTTGTTTGGCTGCTCTGTAACACCAATTGCTCTTGTGCTGTACTGCTAACAAAGTAGCTGCACAAGGATTGTTGGCTGCCCCCAGAATTCTGGGACCTGTAGTATTAAAGCACACCAGGACTGAAATCTTAAGGATTATAACTTTAATGTGGTATTAACAGTGGTGCTTTGCCAAATCCCTTAGAATCTGCTAATCAATAAAAGCTTGTTGGATGTGGAGTAGTTTGCAGGGAATACATGATACAGTGGAGCCAGATGAACCAGACCCATCACTTCATCCATAACCAGTAAAATAGGGCAGCACTGCTCCACTTTTACAGTGCTCCTCTTAACCTTTATCAGTGTCTGTGTATATGTGAATGTGAGTGAGAGAGAGAGAGACCCACATCTCGATACAGAAGAAAGAGCCACGCAGGTGTGGTGCGACTTGGCCATTATTCATGTAAATGGCGAGGCTGAAGCAAAGAACAAACCCTGAGATGTGGAAAGTGCTGCATTATGGCCTGTTGTGGAAGCACCATATGGCGGAGACTGTATAAATCCACATCTTACTACATAACACATATTTTGTTGACAGTCCACTTCAATAAGCTGCCAGGCCACCTCGTTTCCACCGATTTACCGACTGAATTGAATAAACTACATTTAATCTTGGGCAGTCAGGATTTCAGCTATACTGGCTGGCTGTTCCCCAAGCTTGTCTTTAAGCCACTGATAAGAGCAAATACATTAAAAAGACTAAATGAACACTAAATAAAGCCACAAATGCTATCAAAAGCCGTGTCCATGTAACTTAAGGATTACATGTCAGAAAATTTCAAAACTAACAGCTTTCATCTTCAAAAGTGAGACACAATATTTAGGTCTTGTCAGCCTTTACTGCTCCTCTTCAAAAGGACAATTTCAATCATAGCCTTCATTATTTGCTCTGCTAATATCTGACGGCCACAGTAAACTCTAGACCACTTCCAATTTAACACTAGTTGAGCTTGAGACATTTTCTGTCAAGTTTGTGTCTTTCCTCTGCCAGTGAGATGAAGTCAGAAATCGGGAGTCGTAGTCCCTTTTGAATCACTTGCCTCACCATGGGAGAAAATTCTCAAAGCTCTCAGTTTATCCTCTGCCAAAAGCACAAGCTGGGATATGTCACGTCACTGAAGGCGGGTGGGAGATTACTGGTTACTGTGGTAGTTTGGAGGCTTTAAAGAGTGTCTTGCATGCTGTAAAATCCAAAGGTGTGTGCGACTGGGGTTGGGGTGCGATGACACTTTATCAAATCTGAATCCAGTGTAGAATCTGCTCATGAAATCTGAAAACTTTGAAATCCTTTTTCAAATTGATTTAAATTAAGCTGTGTAACACAATTTCAAAGTAGCATTATATTTAAGAACTAAAACTCAAAGAGCTAAAACTATTGAAGAACTCAAACTCTAAAGACTGACATTCAAGGACAAAACTCAAATTTGACCAGATTGAAAACATATTTGCTACGCGACTAAATGACTACCTGAATGTTTTGTACTTAGCATCGTACTTTACTGCTTTGTACAAAAAAAAGAGAAAAGGTAAAAGAGCTAATAAAACATTCAATAGACTTCACGCTAAAATAAAAAGGACAAGAGAGGTAAACATTTTGATAGGCTTCTTCAGTTCAGGGCTTAACCAGTCCTTTGTATTTTATCCACTTTGAACTGAATCCAAAATGGTGCAGTTATTGGAACCCAATCCCATGTGTAAGACCAATACATACAGTAGCTGCCTTTTCAAGCATACTGGACCTTCATCAGACAAAATAACCACGCATCCTTCAAGCTCACACATCAACCAGCTCTTCCCCCTAACCCCTAATCCTACCCTGCCTGGAAGATTTGGAACAATGTGATGAGCTGATATCAGACTTATTCATGGAATTATAATATTATTGTCGGATTATTCTCCATTTTTTTGGTTGCAATTTTGCAGGTTTTTACAACTGCTTTTGAGTCTTCATAAATATCATCATGACAATGTAATTGCTTTTATATTGTTTATTGTACTTATCTAATTCTGTATTCATTTATTTAAAATCCCTGTAAACATTTTTTTTTTGAAATAACAATTATGTTGGGAAAACAAATTTATGTTGTAGTTGCTCATGATAACTACAGCATGATCAACTCAAAGCAATTGGTTAAGGTTAGGGAAAGATCAATCAAAGGATGTCTTTACTTTTTCAATATAACTGAACCCATAATCTTTTCCTAACCATAACCAAACCATGAACTTTCCCCAAGGTGTTTTTGTAGCATAAACTTAACCACCCGTGGGATGTAGGTCCTGTGTTTTGTACACACAGCATCCACACCAACCAACCCCCTTCGACTTTCTACTTTGAGGACGGAAAAAAAACTTTCCTCCAAAAAAAACAACAACAAAAAAAAAATTTAGTATTTAATAGTACACTTTTGTCAGAAACTGTTGCATCGTTGGGCCTGTAAAGCCCATTGCGACACTCCATGTGATATCAGGCTGTAAACATAAACTTCACTTGACTTTACTTCTGTTTCAGTAGGTGCCCACAGTAAATGGCTACATCATGTGGTCTTTCAGCTGAGCCAGCTAAGCCTAGACATTCATCAAGATACCACCCTAGAGTACAAGTGTAGTACACAATCCAAACCACATAATACTGTACAACTGGTGCAAATGTGGAAAGAAATAAAGTGAAGATATATTGTGAATAAAATGTACAAGAATTACCATGAGACAACCTGTCCTTTGTGAATACAAATTATGCCCTACTAATTCTAATGTGGTCATAATAATTGGGCTGATTCTCAGTTACAGTCCATTTACTGGCTCATTTAGACGTGAATTTCTACTCTGCTGTACAAAGAGAGCAACTGCTCAGCACTTTCCTTATGCTAACGTACTGTATATTCTGTTGTTATACTTCTTACTGTGTCTACCTAGATACAGTAACAATGAATGTAGCAGACTTGAATCATTTGCATTACAGTGGATATATCCTAGCTCAGTGAAATTTGTAACCAGGGAGTGATACTTAGTGATATATATATATATATATATATATATATATATAGTGTGCATGGTGCTTTCAACCATTACATAAAGCACATTTTGTGTTTTCGCCATATATATTTCTTGTGGTCTGTCCCCATCTGCTTTTGTATGTATTTGTGTTGTTCCCTATCTCTATTATTTTTTATTAAATATGTGTCTGTGAAACATCAAAAGTCAAATTTACAGTGGGGTACAGTTTTGGTGTTTAAATGCAACAGCCTGCAAAGTTTTATTGCTATATGAGCTGATACAACGGACATGGGGAGATGGATAAATAAGGCTTTTCAATGAAACTTCATTAGGTCTACATCTATGTATCATTTAACATATGAAGATGGAGCAACAGAGCTCCTCAGTAGAGCTGAAAGTCTTTATGTAATTTTTCAAGGAAAAACTACCTATAACATGACTTATGCAATGGGACGTCACGTTGGTCTTTAGGAAATTGTGATCAACATTTTTCACCATTCTCTGACATTGTATGGAACAACTGAAAGAGAAAATAATTGCTAGATTAATCAATAATGAAAATAATTGTTACTTGCAGCCGTACTCCTCAGTGGTGTGAAGATGATACATTGTGCTTTCTTACTCTCGCCTTTTCTTGACTTTAGTGGAAGCACTACTGTATATTCAGGCAGCTGTCATTGCAGCTCTGCGGCATCTACTTTTAAAAGGGCATCTGTCGTTCTCTCTCATGCTTCTTAAGTACTGTGAATGAATCGAACTATACCAGCTCCACTCAAACTGGAGCTCTGCCACCCACAGTGGTTGAAAGACGCCGGTATTATGCTCCAAAATGGAAGGCCTGCAATTTGAGTCAATGCTCCCATTTATTGTTAAATCCAGTCTTCCAGTAAAAATGAAAGACCTAAAAATCCCTAACAGCTGAAATATGACAAGATGGGATTTTTTTTAACAAAATGTGTTTTTTAAACATCTTGGCAATACATGATGCAAAAGAACCCAAAAGCAGAAAAACTTAAACTAACCAAAAATAACAAGAGCATCCAAAGGCGAGGAAACTATTGCCTGAAACTAGAGCATCCTTATAAGATTGTAGATGTATCAGGTTTAATGGATAAAATGACCCAAATTCCTTTACCCACAGCTTGGTGCAGGGGATAAGACTGGTTTAACCTACAGTATATAGATGAAGATAGAGTCTTATCTGGCTTTGTCACCAAATTCCCAAAGGAACTGTACGCCTGCTTCCTCTGTGTCTCAGATATCTGTAATTACTTCACCTCGACAATGACCTTATCTGTTGGTAGAAGCTCCTGTCCTTTTCTGATAAGACACAACTACTGTAGCTGCAGATATATTCCTGGGGAAAAAAAACAGGAGATGGAGAGGCTGGTATTGTGTGTAAGTACTCTTGTCTATGTATGTATGTGTGTGTCCCCTGGGTCTCCTTGGCGCAGGGAGCTCCTCCTCCTCACTGCCACCAGGGGCCCGGGCTGGGGTTCCTGCCTGCATGAGGTGGGTTGGACCCTGCTGAGCTCGACGCAGGGGGGCTACAGTAATGACACACTCCATCACACCTTACACAAGACAGCAGTGAACCCTAGACACAAGAGGGCTATTGGGGAGGACTAACAGCAGCAAATCTGCTCCTTAAAACAAAATCAAATACTTGAGCAGCAGGATGACGGAGGCTTAGACAGGGCTAATGGCGGCAGAAGGCTGACTGTCTCACAGATCATGACCCAGGCATGCAGATACAGTAATCACACAACAAGATGTTTAGGCAACTGTCACCGACAACCAGGTATGACAGTAGTAACTTGCTAATGCAGAGCAGGAATATAAAGAAACAAATGTTGGGTGCATCTGTTTGTATTAATGCCACACCTACAGTAGTTTGGCTGTATGTCTGCCAGCTAGTTATTATTACATTTACACATACGTCATATTCAGTTGTTTAATTGTTATTTTTTCTGGAAGTTTAATTTTGAGAAACTACTATATGTATCTTTACATATAAATTAATCTTTATATAAAATTATAATAATGTCCTTCACTGAAAAAAAGTCCTTTGAATTTACTTGATTTTATTGTGTCCTACTTGATCAGAATGTGGCTAATAATAATTTTCCTCCTTTTCTCTATTAATTATTGCTTGTCAAGCCAAAATGTGTCATTCACATTAGACTGTTTAAAAGAATCATGTTGATTCAACATATGATTTGTCATTTACCGTAATACCAATTTATTGTGTAATGTAAGTAATTTGATCAGGTCCAGAGTTCCTTAAACTGTAACTCCAACTTGATTTCTTAATGCTAATGTTATTCAAAGGTATTATGTAACTTTAAAGCAATTTCATTATGTCCCCGGTACCCAAGTTATGTCTGTAAATCTAACTTGATTTGTTAAAGTTAACTCTATCCAAATGTAGACATTGGTTCCATGTTTAATTGCAAATATGGCAATAAGCAAAAAACACATTTCTTGCACAAAAACGATTTGTATTTGGCCAAAGAATATTGTACAACTTAGACATTGGAGTCAAAATCTACCCAGAGCCTGAATGCAAAACAGTGCCGTTCAAATAAGTTTAGGGTTTTTGCAAGTGTAGGCCTATATATATATATATATATATATATATATATATATATATATACTAGAACCTAATAAAACACACTGTACGTACTTAAAACATCTGCCTTATGACAAAGACTAATATTTGTCAATTAAGATCAATAGTTAATGGCACAGTAATGTGGTGCAAATCCAAGTTCTGACTTACGTCACATAATTTAATCATGTCTCTCTTTGTAGGAGCCTTAAATAAAACACTGCAGTTTTATCAAAGGCAAGCAGGACAATATCAGGAGAGAAAAATTAACATCCACCAAAAGTAGAAGCTAAGAGGAACATTACATGTCTAAAAGGAACGGTAACAACAAAGACTTAAAACTCAAAAAGCAGGAGGGAGGTATCATACAACCAAGTCCAAGTCCATGTGAGATGAACTAAAGTGAATGTCCAAAGCTTTTAGAATCAATAACACATCGAGTCCACGATCAGTGCAATGGAGGGAGCAATAATGCCCACACTCCAAGATGGTGAACACAGAAAACTGCATCCTGTCTGTCTCGCCATTACACATTGGTAACAGCACACTGATAGTCTTTGATACTGATCCTGGAGAGTGAATTCCTTTCCAAGTTTAGGCTAAAACAAAATGGCAGCTGCAAATGCGGCTCTCTGCAATCTTGCAACACCATCTTGCCCTTGAGGACAGTCCTGATGTCCGCTGGTTTATACCCTAGTATCCTGGTCTTTGATAACCTGTACTCCCACTGTGGTCTCCTCGATGGATCCCTGGATGAGAGCTTCATGATTTGTGACCTGTAGAATGCACATCCACAAAATCAAACAAGATGAGATCAAACAAAATACACATATGCACTATAAATATTATACAAAATGTCTGTATTCAGCAATAAAGTCAGATAAAGTCAGGAATATGCACAGGGGACAGGTCTGAAGGGAGCCACTTTAAGTAAAATGTTCCCTAAACATAACATGAAACACACTCACATGCCAAGTTGAAAGAGTTGTTAGTGTGTGCGATTCCTCCTGTCATACAGTCTGTGAAGTGATCCCTTCATAACACGACTACACTGTAAGACATGGAGGACAAAATCCACAGACCTCGTTCTGAGTTCAGATGAAGCTAATATGAGGCTTCAACAGTCTGAGTTAGAAAATCATTTGAATATCTTCCAAAGTTACAGGTTTTAGTACCAAATCTGTTTTTGTTTCCTTGCTGAACTGTGGTGAATGGATACATCCTGGTGGTCACTTGCAGGTTTGTTGTTCGGACAAAACACAGACAACAAACCTACGACTGTCATGTTAGTGAGCTGAAGTAAAATTGATAGGTATTGATTGGTACAGTAGCCGAATAATTTCACAACTGATTGTCTCATGTCTTTATTACTTGAATACTTTATTTTCTAATATTAATTTATGTTATGATTGTGCTTGTTTTAAATATCATTAACCCCTTTGAATTATTTGTTTTGCTCCTGCAGTATCCTATTTTAACTCCTATCTATTAACTAACACTGTCCTATTTCAATTATCTATGCAATCACAAAATAAATGTTATTTTAAACATTATTATATTTTTCCAGCTTTTTGAAGCTTTACTGAAGCTTAAGAGAAATCAGGGTATTTCTCACCTATGTCAATCTGAGACAGCCCATCCAAGTGTTAATTCAACCATTTAAACAGACATGTTAAAAGAGTAATACAATTATTAAAGCCACTTGAGTACCGCTCACCACTACAACAGAGCCTTTGGAAGACTCAGTGTAAAGCATAAGTTAATCAATGGCCATGGCTGAATAAACACCAAGTAGGCTATCTATACATTAACCAAATTAAATGTTATTTTTAAATCAATTTTGTTTTCCCACCAAGAGATAGCCCATCTAAATGATTCTTGAACCACCCTAAGAATGCAGTTAAAAATCCAATAAAATAATTTAATATGAATAACACTCACCCCTAACACTTTGGTGCATCACTCAAAGCATAGCAGAAGTCAATCAATGCCCTTGGCTGGAGGAACACCAGATATCTATTTAAAAAAAAAATCTAATGTTAACATTGGAAAACATATCATTTGAACTGCTGCCCTCCTCTGCTATCCCCTGAAATGAAACACTCATTTATCCTCACACATCTCCCATTGATTGTGACCGACTGAGCTGTTTGCCTTCAACATTACTTGTAAAAACTTGTCACACAGGAGAAACAAAACTAACTCATGTCCCTCTGGAGAGAAAAAATAGTGTAAGACTGTTCCATAAACGCCAACAGCACATCTTTTACACACATTTCATGAAACAATAATGTTCACAGGTAAGGTTTTAAAAGTTATTTGAGGGCTAATGTTAGCGTGGTTAGTTAATGGCATTTGCATTAACATTAACTAGTTCAAGTTGCTTAGTGGCATATAAACTAGTACAACTTATGTACAAATAATGCATATTAACAGACCATCTCTAACTTTGATTTGATAAGTTTTAAGTACCTTCACTGTGTAGAAAGCTCTGGAGGTCCATGAAAAATCCTCTGACATGAGAGAGAAAATGGCGCAGTGCGGTCCTTGGCTGTTGTTGAGCCTGTTCCCAGGAGGCGGCGCTTTCCATTTTGAACAAACAAAACTTCTTCAGTTTAACATGATTGAGATTAGTAGAATTTACATCCCTCAAGATTACAATAATTCTACAAGATTGAAATATGTTTAAAAAAGAAATAGAAATGAATTGTGTAGTATGCACTAACTGCATTATATTATATTGTAAATTGAACAATCCCCCATCGCCCCTGTTTGTAGCAGTCAATATAAATTATCCAGGTAGTCGCATAGGGTTAACACTAGTGTTAGAGTTGCATCCCCAAACTGTCTCCCCATGTTTCCTGTCCGTCTTTTGTGTGTACTATCAAATGAAGGCAAAGAGCCCAAAAAAATAATCAAACAAAAGGAGAAAATATTACTTAAGTAAACAGAGGAAAGCATGGGCGCTTTAAGACTCTCTTCAGGGTGCTCAAGCACACAGGTCTAAATTTCATCTCAGCGCCCCTATTATTTTCTAAAATCATGTTTTGCCCTCTAACGTTATTTTGCAAACTTAGGGCTTAAATGCTTGTAAGTTGAAAATCAGCACTGTTCTACACTTCCTTGTGTGGGTACTGTTAACGTTAGTTAACGTTGTTTGTGTGGTCACAGAGTTATAGAAAAGTTGATTTAAGACTTAGAAAGTCTCTGGTTACAGTTCCATGGTGTGAATAGTTACTAGCTAGCAAGCTGGCTCAGAGATTATTGGCTAATGTTAGCGCTCTGAGCTAGTCTGCTTGCATTGCACACTTGCCAGCTAACGAGCTATCTGATGCACTTAAATACTAAAATAATTAAGTAATCACAATGTTTCTTATTCTGATCAAATTCCACATCCTTCTTTGTTTCGTTCTGTTAAAGATGCAGCAGGAATTTCTCGAGGAAGTAAACACATTGGATATGCTAAAGCCCTTTTTCAATTTTATATGACAAGTCAGCTACTGTTTTGCCCACGTTCATTGCAGTGGACTCCACAATGATTTCACATTACTAAGCGGTGTATTGATACTGTTATCAAATGTGGATTCTCCCCAACCTCCTCTTACATTTATTTACATCATAAATAATGTTTGTTTGCTTTATTTATTATCAGATATTATGTCATTTTCTAGCTGCACACAATATGTTTGTGTGTGATTGTCAGTGCAATGAGGGAGCGAGGATGATGAAGAGAAAGAGGACAGAGAGAGAGAGCGAGCAAGAAGAACCAGGTGAGAAAGTGAACAGATAGTGAAGTCAAGATTGATATATGTCACATTCTCATTAGGGGCTGAGCCCCCTAAAGGTCTGATCCTAGGATCGCTCCTGGTGGAAAGAAAAAAAATCCAAGCTAATAGCAGCAGATTCATTAACATCATGATTGCCAGTTTACCAGTTCACGCATTAAATCAATTTCAGGTGATAAGTGCAACCTGATGGAAAATAATGGGAGTTAACAGTTGCATCAGTGGAATGGCAGGCTTGGAACGCTGATTGAAAATCCCAGTCTGATGGTAGAGGTTTGTCTGTGCAGCCTAACTCATGCGAGTAGCACATTACAGAAAATCAATTGGAAACAAAAAACAAAAAAAAACTTTACCATCACCACTCATTGACATTTAAAAATGTCCTTTATTTGACTGACTAGGGCAGGAGGGGTAATTAATAAAATAATAAGAAAATAAAAACTTTATTTATAGAGCACTTATTAAAACAAAGTACAAAGTGCTTCACAACAAGAGAAATAAAATACCACAGTGAATGATCTGTTAGTTTTCATCCTGGACTCAGGAACAGACAGGAGACCCCTGCCCAAAGATCTCAAACTACGTGAAGGTTCATAAGGGATTACAAGGTCTAAAATATAGTCTGGAGCCAGGCCATGAAGAGCCTTAAAAGTAATCAACAAGATCTTAAAATCCATCCTAAAACAAACAGGGAGCCGATGTAAAGAGGCTGAAACAGGTGTGATGTGGTTGCACTTCTTGGTCCTGGTTAACAGCCTAGCAGCTGAGTTCTGTACAGTCTGCAGTCGTGTCAAAGTTTTTTGATTAAGACAAATGAACAGGCTGTTACAGTAATTGAGGCGTGAATTACTGAGAGGCCTGTATGAGCTGCTGCACTAGAACTGCAGCCACCCATTGATCTAACTGTAGGTTATTCTGCTGGAGTTGCCCCATTGATTAGAGACCCCAGGCCACATACAATTTCCTTTTTGGATTCATTGCGCTCTGTGTCATGTGCAGCTGTGACAATACAACCACCCAGTCAAACAAAAGAGCTTTCCGGTCAGAGATACCAACTGTATCTCGAGCCCAGCGCTTGCCAAGGACAAGGGCAAAGGTGTCAAGGTTACAGAAGCATCATGTGGCATTATTAACCTGATATCAACTCATTATCATTCTTTGCGCAGCACCTTCCTTTTAGCAGGGGCGTCAATGATCAGGTAATGAAGTAATGAATGCTTGCTGCTCTGCTGAGCAGCACTGGCACTGCCCTTCACAGGAAATTAAAATGTTGCACCTGAATTGCTCATTTGGAGTAACATTCCTAGTTCTTCATGCATGGCTTAACTATCACTTAAACCTGCCCATGGATATCACTACATCCTATAAAATATATATTAAAACATTAAGATACATTACAGAATTGAAAAAAAAACTGCAACTCTACACACAAAAAAAGACCAGTGGAGAATGACAAAGATGAAAAAAGACTAAGTAAGAACAACTGACAGAAAGCAACAGTATTATCAGATGAAGTTTGGCTTCAATGCAACTCTATCATTACCATAATGTTCTATTCCAGTCTAACAGCCTTGTTCTTGTCCTAATGATAGTTTTGGCCAGGCTGATGAGCTGTTTAGCAGGTAAGAAAAAAAAAGAGCATACCTTCCAGCTCACTGGCTTTTTTAATGAGCAAAGCAGAATGTCATTTTCTGGCTGCTGGACATAAAAGCAATATGAGTCATATCATTATGAGATCTTTAGGGCGGAGTGCTCTCAATGTCTCCCCTCCTTCATTAGTCAAGTGTGTAATGAAACAGACAATATTTCATAACCTACGTCGAACTGTACACTTGATTGTGAAACCAAATGAATGTGAAACAGGTCTGCTATCATCAGCTCTACAAAACATCACTCAGCATACACAATGTTGCTCTTTATAAAAACAGAAGCTTTAGAGGAGTAGAAAAGGATCTGAGATGACTGCAAGGCTCACTGAGCCATCAGTCTACTTCCTGACATCAAAGTGCGCATTAACAGCATTGTGGGAACTTTAAAATGAGCACAATGGAAAAAGGAAAAAAATAATGTGCAGTATGGACAAAAAAAAAAAGAAACATACAATTTCTCATGAACCGATTGGATGGAGCAGACATCTAGAAACTGAAATGGAGTCTGAAATTGAAATATCATGGTTGATAGTTTTAATCATAACTAAAACCTTACCCTTCATGTAATGTTTATTTTCCTAAACCCAATCCCAACTTTAACCTTAATCATTAACAAATTGCTTTCTTTGCTCACATGTAGGGCAACTAATGATTATTTTCATTATTAATTAATATCTTGATTTTTTTAAATGTCAGAAACTAGTGAAAACTGAACATTGAGCTCCCAGAGCCCAAATTTGACATCTCCAAATTGCATGTTTTGTGCGACTAACAGTCCACAACCCAAAGATATTCAATTTAGTCTGATACAACAGAGAAAAAGCTGAAAACCCTCACATTAGAGAAGCTTGAACCAGTGAATGTTTGGTATTTTGGTTGATAAATGACAAACAATTTATTCATTATCAAAATTGTTTTATCAAAAAATTTTATTTACTGTGGATAAACCAATTGATAAATCAACTAATCATTTCTGCAGTGCTCAAATGCAAGCTTCAAGTGGATTTCATGCATTTTTCATATAATCTAGAACATAATCTTCACACAATTTGAATTCAGAAAACATGATCTGTTCCCAGTTTGTGCCCATTTCACAACATTGTATCAGCCTCTGTGTTGCAACAGCCATCAACACTGATACTCAGCTGTTTTGAAGACTTAATTAGGACATCATTCAACACAACCACCATGAGACAGAAAGAGAAAGAGGATGAAAGAGGCAACAGGGAGAGCTAAAACATTTAAAATAGATTTTTAAAGCAAGTCTTCACACATAACTGAAACACAAACAGCTGCAGTGTGATTCGTGAAAATGTGTTCAGAGTGGCAATGAGCAGGGAGGTTGGAGGTTTAAAAATGAAAAAAAACACTGGCCGGTGGCAGTTTATTCCTAATGAAACCAATAACAGCCACAAAAGCAGCTCGTTTAGGCCCTAACTACATCTTAAACATTGATGCCCCTGGATGATTTATGGGCCAAATGAGATGAATAATGTAGATCAGACTACATTGTTAGCCAAGCATCTGGTTAATTCAGGCCACGTAAACGCCTCTTCATTACCATGTCTTCATGCTGTTCAAGCATCTGCTCCTCTAACTGTGGTTACTGCTACTAAAGTGTCCACTGGCCTCTATCAGTCATTGAACAACAGGTAACAATCTGATTGGTTGAAGATAGAATTGCTTATAATTCCAAACACAGTTTAGAGGAAACCTTGGAGGGATAATGCAACCTGGCACCATTTTCTAGTGCTAATTGGTCTAATAAGACATTGCATTTCAAATTGCCAAAGGAAATATCAGTTCTGATTGGGATCAAGTTTGATGTCTTGTTACTGTTTGGCCCAAAGGGTGCAGGTTTCACTTGCTTTTCCCCCCCTTTTTGTTGTACATTTGTACTACTTTGGAGGAAAATCATCAGTCAGTAGAACTGCACTGAAATCCATGAAAATAGGAAGAAAGGCTAAAATTGTTTATCACACCTCATTATACAAAATAAAAGTGTTGCACAAAATAAACAGCATAACAATTATTTTACTATTCTTAGAGCCTGACTTTCTTTAGTGGAATTAAAAATGTAAAGCTTGTCCTGAGGATAATGCAAGAAGAAAGGCCATGGGGTCATTAAAAAAAGGAAAGAAATAAATGTGCCATCTGCCATTTTTTGTTTTGACCTGCTGGTGGCGCTACAGGAAAGTTCAGTAGGATTCATCCTCAAGGGTCCAAACATATCACCAATAAATTATATCAAAATCCAGAAATTAGTTTTTGAGATACTATACTTGTCATGAACCAAAAGTCTGGTTTTCCTAAGAATTCTGTCAAATTGGACAATTCTGCAGCACAAGAATTCTGTCCAATACTAAAGTTCAGTGCCAATGCAGGTACAGATGTGTGTCCTAAATATAAGTGCATAGAGGTCTGCACCAAATGTCATGCCAATTAATTCCATAGTTCTCGAGACATTTCACTCACAACCACAAATGTCAACTTATGATAGCATTAGATGAAAGCCAGAGGATCACCAAAGTCAGTATGGTACATCCCTTGGAAACCATGCATGTCTGTACCAAATTTTATGTCAATCCATCAAATAGTTGTTGAGATATACTGTATCTGACCTGCCAAATGACCGACAGACCAACATACCGCTGGCATGTCTAAAAACAACCTTATAACATCTGCAAGTGTACCGTATGCCCTCTGCATCACCCACATCCTTGTCTCTTGTCAATATATTACAGCTCTAACCATTGTCACTTGTATCCCATAATGACTCTAGAGGAAACCAGAGCAGAGGAAATAATCAGCAGGTTTTAAAGATTTGTAATATTTCCTCTCGGGATATTTATATTTTACTCTCACACTGTATTAGTCACTCCGTGCGACAGGCTAAAGGAAGACTTTCTGTAACCGTCAATGCAGTGATTCAGACACCTCACCACAGCTAATGGAGCTGTATCAATAAATCTGTCTCCTTGAATTATTGGGAAATAAAAAATCAGAAGTCAAACCGTCTTTGAGAGGCATGACTAACACAAATCCTCTCTGATCCTCTGACTTAGCACTAAACTGCAAAAAATTGTAAATGAGATGCAACTGTTATTCAGTTTATCCATAAGTAAAGCTTGTCACTGATGAGTGTACAAAGCCTGTTGCTGTGACACCCGCGTTCCCTCAAACAAAAACCTCCGGCATACAGAATACAATAGTAAACACACAAAATATTGTGCCCTTAACACAATCGCTTAAACATAAAAAGAGCCATAGCCTCAGACAAGCCAGACAGGAGCAAAAAACCTTCTGTCTCTCTGACTCTTTAAATTACTTATTGGATAAATGTGAAATGTTAATTATCACAACTTGGATTCTGCTTTCATAGTTTTATACAAACCCCCAGGTTAGCCAAACTTATTACAATTTACTACCAAAATCCTCAGTTGTTAACATACAGTACTGTACGTTACAGTCTATGGACCAACTTCCTGGTTCAACTTTGACCTACCATACTTACCATAGGTTTAAGCACACGGAGACAGGGAATATTAGCAACATTTTGAGAGTGCTTTCTGTTTTAGCTATAAATGGGTTTAGTTAATCTGGTTAAACTGTTAGCTTGTTTATAACCTGTTTGATTGACTGCTTGTATTTCTTGCCTCATCCGTGTCTGTGTTCCCAGATCTCAGCAATTACTTTGGTGAGTAAAATGTTATCATAACTGATAAAAATCATGGCCAAAACTATAAAAATAAGATCCAAGTTTTAATGAACCAAAATTTTCCCAGTTTCATTCATCATTTTTCTTAGCATTTTGCCGTTAATGTGCATCTCTTTAAGATGTCTTTGAGATGTCAGTTGTCTCTCTAAATTTCAAATTAGCTTAACTGATATGATCTTAATTAAGTACAATATTGACAAATCATTCTGTAAAATGTCTACGATGTAAGCAAAACAAGTCAGAATTAGGAAAAACTAAGGTATGTATAACATATTGCTACAAATTACAGTAAAAGAAACAAATCATTGAAAAAAATGATCTTTCTCTCACTCATACAAACACAAGAACACATGTGCAAAACAATGTCCAGGGTGTCATTTAGGCTGAAAATACTAAGCTAAATTAACAGAATTGAACTGAGCTCTCACTTACTTCACAATCTCAGATCTTTGTTCTAATATTCCTCCTTGTCTTCCCGCTTGTCCAGGACTCACTCTGCCAATAAATACACAATTCTACTTTTGTCTAAATCTCTTTGTGGGTTAGAGACAGACAACATACTGAGTGACTGAGACACAAAAACAGACAGAAGAAAAGAAAGTCTGGCTATTTTAATAATACCCCCTGGATCTCTTTTGTGTTTCAATAACAATCTTATAAACACATATATTATATTCTGTGTTTATGAATGCATCATCTCTGTTGGATGTTTCCGTCTCAGAGAGTGTGGCTGTGCACTATTCAGGGCAATAGCATAACCAATGGGTAAGTTATTTTGTGTTTTGTTTTTTTCAATCGTTTTTGTCCGATTAGCAATGAGGTTAATCCATGATGATGTCAGTCAGTTAGCTTGTCCAACATGTCCTCTGGTGCCACTATGAGCTAATAATTTCCAACAATTTGGCATATAACAAGGTATTAAAATTACAGATTTTGAGTTTTTAACAGATTTACATGCTCCCTAGAGGATGAACCCTTTCCATTTTGGATGTTTTATGAGCTTTCCTCCGTCAGGCCAAAATGTCAGCTTTATCCACTAGATACAGTATTTAATTAGCAGATTACAAAGTTTGCTGAGCACATTAAGTGCCCCTGGTGGTGAACAATTTGATTTTAATGACCCTGTGACCTTTCCTTTAGCACCACCCTCAGGACAAAATGTATAGTTTAGCCCTACTGCTATAAAGGCTCTGAGAAAAGCAACAATTTCAGCAAAGGCCCTCTGGGAAACACCGGCCAGTCTGCACATTAAATGACCTTCTGCAAGTAGGGGACAACCGCGTGGTTGTAAGTGACAGGCAGAGCCAATGTCATTATTGCAATTAGCTATTCAGGTCCAAAACAAAGAGCTGACTGTGAGTATGTGACGAGGGAGTATGTACTGGGTGTCTGCCACTAATTCAATTAGGAAAATTTGGAGATTGCAATTACATACAACAGTTATATAAGGCGTCTGACCTTGTCTAGGTTCCACAATGGCACTACTGCGGGTAATATCACACAAATGTGTGTGTGGGAGAGAAATGACCTACAGTCTCGGAGTATGGTTCAATGAAATGCATTTGAAAATGATAAGTGGAGGAGGTAGAGGACTGAAAAAGTCTGTTTGAGGTAACACTGCTGCCATCGTCTTATTCCACACATCCAAATGCAATGACATTTCATATTTCAATACATATCATTATTTCTAAATGTCTGAGTTGTTCACTGAAAAGCACCTAAAATGCTGCCGAAGCAAAACAGAACATTTATTTTAAAATCTGGTCAGGTGAGTCAAAATGTTTTTTCCAAAGCGCAGCAGGCAGACAGATCAGCAAGTTTTGGTCAGGATGTCAGAAGACAGAAAAACAAAGCTGGTAGGTATTCTGACCCCAGACTTAGGGTCCAGTCACACCAGCATTTATAAAAGCAAAACTGGAATCATAATGGAATCACTGCGATCTGTGGGTTTGCTTGCAGTTTGACACCCAAATGTATGCTGTTGACAAATAGCAAACTGTCTTGACAGTGCTGACCTGTGAGGGAATGGAGAGCCCAAGAATCCAAAATGAGGGAGGTGTCACAGTTTGCCTCTCAGTCCCTTCCTGCAGCCACACTCTCATCCCTGGGCCTCTGCATTATTTTGTGCCAATTGTGACAGAATAAACTGGACAAACATGGACCCATGTAATGACTGGAAATACGCCTCCAGTTGTGAGGAAAGGGACGCAGCCTTGTCATCTGCACACCAGGAAATGTCTTCAAAGCCTTGGTTGTAGAAATTGCTGCCTGGGTAGGCAGAGGACTTTATTAAAACTCCTGATTCCCAGTCTGATTTCCAGCCTGCTAACAATCAGCCAGTTCTCCAGTCTGCTAGCATCCAGCATGCTAGCCTCCAGCCTGCTTCCTGGCCTACTATACTCCAGCCTGCTAGCCTCCAGTCTGCATTGCTGCCTGCTAGCCTCCACTCTGCTAGCCTCCAGCCTTCACCCCAGCCTTCACCCCAGCCTGCTAGCCACCACCCTTCACTCTGGCCTGCCAGCCACCACCCTTCACTCTGGCCTGCCAGCCACCACCCTTCACTCTGGCCTGCCAGCCACCAGCCTTCACTCCAGCCTGCCAGCCACCAGCTTTCACTCTTCCCTGCTAGCTTCCAGGCTGCACCTCGGCCTGCACATCAGTCTACATCTCAGCCTGCCCTCCAGTCGATTAGGTAGGTTTGTAAGCCTGCAGCCTGCCTATCCTGAGCCGGCTAGCCGGCTGCCTGTCTGCCTCAAATCCTTCAAGCCTATAGTGAACCGTTTGAGGAGCCACCCCGGTGTTTAACCCATCCATCCATCCATCCACCCTGGTGTCCTCCCTACACGGACTTTCTCGCTCTTTAAACTACCTCACCTGACTTCCTCCTTTGCTTCCTTCATAATTCCTATGAGTAATTAGAAAGTGAAGTCTCAAGCAAGTCTCTTTTGTTACTTAAGACTACTTAAATCCACAGCTCTGGGGCAAACATTTCATGATTGATTCTAGATTTTAGTTTTTACTTATAATTATTATTTAAGCTAGATTTTGGAAACTGAACTCTGATAAACAGCTTCACGGGGGTTTCATTTAGAGTAAGCTAGACATTTCCAAAAGCTCCACTTTAAATTTTGGGACAGCAGCCCAGCCAGCACATACAAAGTGGAAAATCATGCACCTGATGGAATGGGGGCACCAGAGGAATGATTTCTGTTGTTGAAAGGGCAGGGTGGAGGTTGGTGTTGCGTGACTTAATGGACAGAATAGTAAGATGTTTAGCAGAGACCCTATCTCCAAACTCTCTGTAAGGAAGAGGTGATCTTTTGATTTAACTCCAGCCCTAGTACATCTCTGACCTTGGAACACGAAGTGCTGCACTGTACAACCTGAGATCCTCAGTAAGGCTGTGACGATTATTTTCATTATCAATTTATCTATCCATTATCATTCTGATTAACTAACTAATTGTTTCATCTATAAAATTTCAGAAAATAAAGGCAAATTCCTATCACCAGTTCCCGGAGCACAAGGTGTTGTTTCTAATTGCTAAATTACATTTTGAATGAATGTCTGTTCTCATCCAATCCCATGACTACTATATTTTTATTGAGCTTCAAAGTAAATTTTTTTCAAGAATTAATTTTTAAGCCAACATGGTTGAGAAGTCCTTAAAGGGCTAAAAGAAAATGGAAATTTTAACATCAACAATTAAATGACAACTGAGCAAATTCCATATATTGATGAATATCATGTTATTACTACTGCTAAACAGACCTTTAACTGAGATTCATTTGTCAACTGTATATTTATTGTTTTGCTGAATATTGTTATTCCTGAGATTCAAACTTCTTATCTTTGCAATGAGCTTTTGGTTGTTAAGATTTTGCTAATCATTTTAAAACAGTTTTTGTTAGATATTTTGATTTATTATAATTGGCATTATTACTATTATATCATTATGTTGTTCTATGATTATTAGCATTAGCATTCTTATTAGTAGTAACATTGATGCTATTGATGATTTTCATTTTTGTGCTACATTATAATGTATACTTACTATGTCTGGGCAGGTAGAACATTTTTACATCACTTTATTTAGGGAGTATTTTTCCTTTCTACAAAGTTACCATGTTCATTGATAAGCTTCATCCGAGCTGATGGCAACACTGCCTCTCTGTGCTCCCTCAGCATGTTGCCCACATGTCTTTACCTTTGTATATGTTTTCTTCGGATCGATCTCAGACAAGGACAGATGAGGAAACAGACATGGGGAAATTTCCATGAACTGTCAAGTTTCTGATCCACCTTAAGATTAAGTCCAAATCTTAACCCAAGGTAAGAGCCCTTTACTGGGACAAGGTGACACACACAGTGCGCTCAAACAAAATGACAAATTGAAGCTGTTGCCCTGCAGATATCCAGAGGATTTGCTTCTTGTAACAAACAGCGTCAAAGACACAGACAGGTGTGGCAGGGATATCCAAACGGATCAAGTCAGTCAAATAGAGGATAATGTTGCTCTTTTTTTTCCTCATACAGCAACAAATCTGAAATGCTCCTTTACTGTGACAGCAACCATTTCTGATTATAAATAATAATTATGATTATTCCAATTAATGTGCTGAATAATTAATAGCATTGTTTTTACTGCTAATACTGTAGAAATAGTCAAGTCAATTTTATTTATACAGCCCAATATCACAAATCACAATTTGCCTCGAGGCTTTACAATCTGTACAGCATACAACACCCTCTGTCCTTAGACCCTCGATTTGAATGAGGAAAAACTCCCCAAAAAAGAAGAAAACTCTTCACAAAGATACTTCAGACTGTATGAATGGAGAGCAGTCTGTAAAGAATAGAGCACTGATAAGCAATTCTATTTTCCCGATGGTTGCAATGTGTAAAATATAGATGGGGGATAAAGGGAACATTCTATTCATTTAATAATGATGATGGTGATGACCAGCGTGGGTCAAAGTAATTTCAACAGTTTGTGTCTGAATTCATTACTTTGTCTGGAATGCTTATCTTAAAGCTATTCATAGGAGCAAAAACAAGAGAATGAAATGCGACATTGGTCCCAAAATGCTCTTTGGTAACCTCCAAAAAAGGGATGCATGTGGCCAGGGGCAGGAGTGCGTGGGGGAAAAAATGTTCCAGTTGAGAAAAAAAATATATCTCTCAGAGATCATCTCTTAGAGTTAGAGTTAACCAAACCTGCTTTTTAGCTGTATCGCATTCTGGTCCGTTTTCTTGTTGTTTTGTAGGTTTCTTAGGAAAGAAGCCTCCGCATTTTCATTCTGAGGAACTGACACCAAACAATCGACATTTTCCATGATATGATGATTACTAAAACTTTAAACTTTAAATCAGACTACATTAAAGCCACAAACAGAACTGGCCTAAATGGGCCTACAATTCACGACACCAGCTATTTTTGTAAATCATCAGTTTACTTTCATTTTCCATTTTGCTAACATGTTGAACATGCACAGAAATTTTACCAACTTCTGAGGTGCACACTTTTTCTTTCTGCAAAATGTTGATGTTGGTTTGTTAAAGCTACAGGACATTGGGGGATGGAAGAACTCCATAACAAGCTAACAGTCATACAGCCTTTACATTTTATCAATTATATTATAAAGTTGTTAAGGCCAAACGTGTTAGCAAACAGTTGCCAATTTACAGAGTTAGCTAGCCTGGCTCTGTCTGAAAGTAACAAAATCTTCCTACAAGCACATCCAAAGCACACTAATTAACACATTATATCTTGTTTGTTTAATCCATACAAGTGTAAAAAATGACAAGTTGCCAGCCTAGCTGCTAAACCAGGCTGGCTGTTTTCCCTGTGTTTCCAGTCTTTATGCTAAGCTAACAGTCTCCTGGCTCCAGCTTCATAATGAACCGGCAGATATGAGAGTGGTATTGATCTTCTCATCTAACTTTCAGCAAGAACGCCAATAAGCATCTTTCCCCAAATGTCCTTTAATATAATAAATATTGTAACCACCAGCCTTGTTTATACTGCAGTTAAATATGAGCCCAGAAAGCCCAATAATTTCAGTTAACTAAACCTTTTCACTTAACAGTTTGACCATGATCCTGATGTGCTGCATTTGACACAGCTGACTATACAATACTACTGGACAGACTGGAAAACTGTGTTGGGTTCTCAGGCATAGCGCTGAGAGAAGTGGTGTATGTCATATCAACAGAACAGTAACTATTTTGTCTCAATTGGTAATTATGCATCTGAGTGGACCAACATGGTGTGTGGGATTCCCCAAGGCTCAATCCTTGGTCCTCTTCTATTTAACATCGACATGCCACTATTAGGCAACATTAAACAAAACAATAACATCAACTATCATAATCATGCCGACAACACCAAAATTTATCTTGCTCTGTCATCAAGCAACTACAGTCCCAAAGATTCTCACTGCAACAAAATTGAACAAATAAATAACTGGAAGTGCCTGAACTTTCTCCAGCAAAATGCTGACAAAACTGAGATAATTGTCTTTGGTGCAAAAGAAGGAAGGCTGAAAGTTAGCAGTCATCTTGACTCTCTGTCTCTGAAAACCAAAAACCAAGTCAGAAACCTTGGTGTAATTTTGGACTTTCAGGTTTATTGGCAAGTAGGTTTTCACATACAAGGAATAAAATATAAATATAAAATATAAAATTGACAATAAAATATGAAAACATTAAAAATACGTACAATTATCTATTATATAACTATCTATTCTTTTACTTTGCATTTCAATGTTTTATGCTGTTTTTCCTTCTTGAAATGTGCTATACAAATAAACTTGCCTTGCCTTGATGATTCATTTTCAGTCAACTTTGTCAAACTAATCCCATCAGTAAAATAAGAGCTGTCAAGGCCAAAAAAACCCTCCACACAGTAAAAGTCCACCTAATGCATAAATCAAATTGATCTAAATTTCAAGGTTAACGGGTCTGCCAATTTACTTTGAATGGAGATATCATTCCCAACACTTAGAGAAGTGAAATGATCTGGTTAGCAGGGATATGATTTTCTATTTCATCTTGTCTTTTTTCATGTTTTTTCCTTGTACAACGTTGCCATCAAAGCTACATTTTATGCTATTCCTTTTAATAATGTTATTTGTTTGAGGCAGATCCTAATCCCATCTGCCTGAACTGGAAAGCACTTTGGCTCAACTCCTGTTGTTTTTAAATGTGTCAATCTGTTGCTGGTTCTATTCTATTGTATTTATATTTCTATTCTTGTTATTTAAATAATAAATAATAATAAATAAACTTTATTTATAGAGTACTTATCAAAACAAAGTACAAAGTGCTTCACAAAGAGAAAAATAAAATGCCACAGTGAATGATAAAATATAAAATACATAAAAACAATAAAATAAACAGACAGCTCAGGTAAAATCAGGATATGCTTTCAGATAAATCTGTGTTCTGAGAAGAGACTTAAAAGAAGACACTGACTCAGACAACCTAATTTCTTCGGGGCAGGTTGTTCCAGACCTTCGGGGCCCTGATGGCAAAAGCTCTGCCCTCCTTAGTTTTCATCCTGGAATCAGGAACAGCCAGAAGACCCCTGCCTGAAGATCTCAAACTACGTGAAGGTTTATAAGGGATTAAAAGGTCTAAAATATAATCTGGAGCCAGGCCACGAAGAGCCTTAAAAGTAATCAATAAGATCTTAAAATCAATCCTAAAACAAACAGGGAGCCAATGTAAAGAGGCTAAAACAGGTGTGATGTGATTATACCTCTTGGTCCTATTGAGACAGTCTGCAGTCGTTTCAAAGTTTTTTTATTAAGACAAGTGAACAGACTGTTACAATAATCGAAGCGTGAATTACTGAGAGGCCTGTATGAGCTGCTGCATAATCAAGGCGTGAGGAGATAAAAGCATGTACAACACTTTCTGCATCACTAAAATTTAAAATAGATCGGGCTTTTGCAATATTTCTGAGGTGATAAAAACATGATTGGAAAGCTCAGTGATATGTTGCTCAAAACATTATTAAATTATATAAATTATCAAACAGGACACCAACATTTCTTGCAACAGGATGGATATGTTGTGACAGGTTACCAATAAATGGCAGTATTTGTTTAGTGATGTTTTGGGGCCCAGTAACAAGAAGTTTTATTTGAGTTAAGCTGAAGAACATTTATCAACATCCAATTTTTTATGTCAGACAGGCAGTCCTGCAGAGAACTCAGCATATTAAGGTCATTGGGCTTGACAGGGAGATGACATCACCCAAGGGGAGCATATATAAGGAGAACATTATTGGTCCCAGAATTGAACCTTGAGGCACACCGTAGTTGATATAGGAAAGTCATGTAGTTGTTAATGGTGACACAGAATTTCCTATTGGACAAATATGATGAGAACCAGTCTAGTGCAGTGCCAGATGCACCCAATGCCTCAGTCTATCTAAAAGAATGCTATGATCAATTGTGTCAAAGGCAGCACTTAAGTCCAGCAGCACAAGAATTGAACACATGCCTGCATCGGATCTCATTAAAAAGGTCATTAGTGACTTTGAGAAAGGCTGTCTCAAAGCCACATTGGAACAAAGGTATTATTGTTTTCCACAGCAGCAAGAAGCTGCTTAGATTCAAGTTTTTCGAGAATGTTCGAAAAAAAAAAGGGAGTTTGGAGATTGGATGATAGTTTTCCAGGAAGGTAGGATCAAGACCAGGTTTTTTAGGACTGGCTGGACACAAGCAGTTTTAAAGTAATCTGGGAAGCAGCCAGTACAGCAAGCTGTTAGAAATAATTAGCAAATGGGGCGCAATACAATCCATAATTTCCAATGGAACTTTTAATCATGTATATTTGTTTGAAGCAGATTCTAATCCCATCTGCCGGAACTGGAAAGCACTTTGGCTCAACTCCTGTTGTTTTTACATGTGCTATATAAATAAACTGACTTGACTTGAATTTACTTGGGTGCTGTCAAAGTGAGGGAGAACATCTAGGGGAACAAATACAATTAGATTTCTTATTCTAAATTTGTTGGGGATTACTTCATCAGCATTAGCACACACACTCACACTGAAACTTTGTGCATAATCAGTATGCAAAACAAAAAAGAATCTGGCAACTGCCTTTCTTTGTAACTAATCTAAATCCAGTCCTCATATAAACTATCCTCATTAGTGCCCTCTGGGAAAGTCTGATTGGTAATTCTGGACATATTCCGCTCACTGTAGGGTTTATCAGCTGTACAAAAGCATCGAATTACAAGCTTTCTCACTTGAGAATTAAGGATGAAAAACATGCGCATACACTATTCAACTGAAAAGTCAGTATCAAATGAAAGTAAATATAGTTTGGTTTAATGGGTTTTCATTACAGCCCTTTAAGCAATCCAAACTTGAGAAAATTTGAGAGTTTTTTGTATAAGCTTCCTGTAAATACCCGGCACTGGTGATGTTAAGGATTTGAGCCGATGATGCAGAAGTCAAGTTGCCCTTATAGTGAAAAGCCAAATGCTATGTGTTCAGTGCCAAACTGAATAAAGACTCTACATAAACAGTTAAGCTGCTGTTTATTTTGCTGGATTTTGAACTATATAGGTGCTAAAGTGCTGTGTTGTTTCTCAGATGACAGGTATCATGAGCTGTGATTGCTTCTTTAAATGCGAAAAATGATTTGCCAGCAGGTGGTGTCAACTGGTGCTGCTACAGGTCATGGTGAAATGCATTCGGGTAAACGTGATCAGAACTGAGAGCGGCTGCAGATGAGGTGGTTGACTTTTCTGTGCGACCCAGTACATCTATGGTGGGAGGAGCTTGGTAACCATGGCGACATCCACACTCTCAACTGCCTCAATTTGATCGTCGAAGAAAAGCTTTGCAGAACAGCTCAGCATAACGATCTTCAGATCCTCTCTATGTATAACAACATTGTTGCTACTGTTGGTTGAAGACTGCATCTGAACATCAGCACATGCTGGTGATAAAGATACTCTGTCCAAACCTTCCTGCCACAACAGATCCACACTGAGACTCCTTTCGCCACTGATCCAAAACACTACCAGACACTATACAAAATCAGATACAATTAAAGGAAAGCTGCCAGCAGGTTGGGGAAGTGTTTTAATGGTATTTCTATAGTAAAATACTTTAGGGAGAAGTTTCTATATATTAGGAAGCTGCTGGTATTTCAGCATTCTGATTGTGGTCAGAGGGCAGAAGTTTAAAGATCTACTCTGTGAGTGTGTGATATTGATGAACTACTGCACTTCATTCACTCATTACTGAACCCTGATCCACAGTGCTTCTATCATGGATAAGGGCTGGAAATGGATCGGCTGATATAGCAGTCCAATAATGTCTTGTTATGTGAGGTACTGACAAAAGCATGAAATGAGTAAAAAGAACAACAATAACAATTTACAAAGAAATAAAACCGACATAGGAGATAAAAACAAGATAAAAGAGAATACTAAAATAGTAGCATTATGTCTGGAGGTAGCATGACAAAGCTGTATTTTGCAAGCAACAAGATACAGTATTTGTCGGACAAGGGGGTGACTCAATAAAAATATGTTTTAAGGCTGTATTTAAAAACAGAGTCAGTGCCAACTCCCCTTCAAACTGTTTAGCTTAATATCAACCTTCAGTTTCATACCACTCAGAGCCACCAACAGATGATAAACGGCACTAAACCAACCCATTCAATCTAACTATCTAATTAACTCAGCTCTCACCCAAAGAACTGTAAGTAAGCAAAAGGTTTTGAATCCAATTTTATCGAATTACGTTTTGATGTTTTCTCCCTAATATCACTCTGATGCTCTCTTTTGTCTTCACTACGGTCTCATCTGACAGACAGCCACTGCCGCGACAATTAATCAACAAACGACCACCCTGATGGGAATAATAAGCATCTGGGAAGAATCAATACTACAATGCAATCCTCCTGTGCATCATACAGCTTTTAATCTATGAGAGGTGACAGAGCATTACCTCTACTCAAATTTACACTGCTTGTTCATGGTGTGTCTGTCTAGCAACTGCATTAGGAAAAGGACAAGTGATGCCTTCCTGGCTCTCAGGAGGGAGTGTGAGGACTGAGAAAGACTGTCACAGCTGAAGCACATGTTTATAGATCAGCTCTGACTGAGTGCTCCTTTAGAAAGGGCCTTCACTGCCCAATCGATGAAGCGATTATATCATTGTTACCTTCCACTTCATTATGGAACAGTGTGAGCTGAACACACATCCCCTAGGCTATATAAAGATACAGCCTTTTTTCGTACACTGCTGTGTTTGTTAATTTGATGTTTCATCGTTGGCACTGTTAACAGGCTGTCATCCACACTGAGACAGTAGCAAACAAATATTTACTTTGATAAACAAAGACAGCTCATTAGATGAGTCGCTTCAAAGGAGCATGGTAAAGATAAATCAGCACAGCCACTTGTGACAGAGATATCAATGTGTTTTATGTGTGCCGTGAGTGTGTTACCTGTTACAGTCGATGTGCAGCAGTAAGTGGGTGGCGCTGATGGTGAGAGCGATCTTGTGCCACTGGCCATCAGCAAGGCGGTAGGGGAAGGACTCGGAGCGCGGCTTTCCTTTGAAGCGGTAGTGGTAGCGGATCTCCTCTCTCACCCTGCTGCTCTCCAGCTCAAAGTAACTGCAGGGAAAGAGAGGAGTTCAGAGGTCAGAGACACTCGGTTTCCTGGACAATGTCTCTGTTCAGGGTAAAGAAATATCTAAACTCACAGAAACACTCAGTCTAGAACATTATGGGTACGAGGTCTTGTACAAAGCAGGTTTGTGAACTATTTTCCAGTATTTCCAGACATTTTTTAGACTAAATAATCAATAAAAAAGTGACAATGAAAATCATCATTCCCCTACATGAAACACTAAAATTCTGCTGTAGACTTGTTTTTTGATTTAATGACATTCTTTAGGGGTGGCTGTTATTAGGCCTTTAGTGAACCATTCATTCACAACATAAGCAAATGTCTAAAGTCCCAATAGCCACTGCTAAGGGTTACAATGCTTGTTGTCCCACAATATGAATGTGTTTGCACACCTAACAACAAAAAAATTTTCATGTCTTACGGATCAAATTTGAACTCAATCTACAATACCAGTTAGATTAGAAAGATATTTCACGTGCAACATTGATATTTTGACCTGCGGGTGGCGATTAGTATATAAAATGCAAAAGTAGAATTTGATATTTCTAGACACCTTGTCATCGAAAATAGTAGAAGTCAAGGGCAAAGTTTGACCTGATTGCACAAATTTTGGACAGACTAACCACCCAAATACCCAACCTCATCTTTGGGTTTCACTGCTAGCAGAGCCAAAATATATTTTCACAATAAAAATGAATGATTAAACCGCAGACAATCCGTCTGTAGCGGTGGTCTGGGAGAAACCACAGTCATATTGGCAATCTACAATGATTTGCTAATCCAATATTTATTAAAAAGGCCACATCATCCTAACCCCTGGATACACACACTGTAATTTCATTACTTAGCTGACAAACAATAATAACTTGTGTACACATGAAGAACAGTGAGTTGAGCTACTGAGGTGATTTCTCAGTGTAAGCTTTGTGTAAAAAGATGCCTGTCAGTTTGTCTAACCAGACAGAAAAAATAAAGATATTTCTGTCTCAGTTTCAGCTCCTATCCTCACTTTGTGGTTGGACTGCAGGGGTTCGACCTGCAGCTCGTCTCAGCACCATGTGTGCTCTTACTCTCCACCCTCATCTGCCACGCTAAATTAAGAGCCAGCCAGCCACAGACAGCAACAGCCTAAGAGCCGCAAGCAACCAGTCATGACATTTCAGCTTCCCTGCGGCTGCAAATGACCCCAACACCGGAACCCCTGGCACCTCAGCTCACACACATTCACACATACAAAATATACTATAAGTGACACAGCTCTCCAATAATCCGAACCTAGCCAGAATCTAGCCTATCACAATATATTCAGGCACAAAAACAGATAGACTCACACACATACACACAGGGATCAAGCCCATTCAATACCAAAGCTCAACAGCTCTCATGCATATTTATGGAAAGGGAGAGCAGACCCACTCCAGAGAATATCAATCGAGGATGTGGGGCAGCAGATATCTTCCTGTTTGGAAAATGAATGAAACTGAGAAGAACTGATAAGAACTTAACACAAACCAAATGCCAAAAAACTTTTAGGATAAAATATCAAGACATAATTTTTACACTGACTAGGTACACATTAGTCCTTTGCCTGCAGCTCAAAGACATGATGTTGATGTAAGCACTATGGTATAGCCTTCTATTATGAATTGGCACTATATAAATAATTAATAATTTCCCTTACAAAAGCAGTGCATGTTGATTAATCACATGTGAAACACACTTAACATGCTTATCAAATGCGGATCACCATTTCACATGTGAAAACTTCACATCATATAGGCACTTATGTGAAATATCACATCAAAACATCACGTGATGGAATCTCACATCTAACTGGCACATGGACATTTTGCATGTGAAATGTAATATTTCAAATGTGAAAACATGACAATCACATGTGCTTTTTCCCCTAAGCCTTGGAAAGATGTTTTTTATGCACAACAATGTACCTTTAGTTGCTGAGTGACTAAATGTTCCCTGAATGCCTAAATGTTTGTCGATACATTTAATTATAAAAAATGCATTAGTCATAGTGCCATATTCCAACATAATGAGTATGAAGATGAAACTATTCATTATTGTAACCAGGAAAACACAATGAAGAGACAAAGAAAATGAGAGGAGGGAGCATTGATCAGTACATGCAGTCTTGTAGGGTTCAGCTAACTGAGTTCAAACCTTTCCACAGAGCTAATGACGGCCCATCAGCCCCCCACACAGCAGGCTGTGTTAATACTAAAACAATTATCACACAGTAAATTAAGCATCACAGGGAAGTGTTTTTCTTTGACATTAAATTGGATTTGCATCGAGTAGTGGCAGCTTACTTAGTTACGTGTGTGTGTGTGAAAGGGAGAGAGGTAGAGTCAGTATGGGTATGGCTGGCCAGTTCAGCTGTCTTTGTACGGCATGTCATCACTCTGAAATTATTTGAATACATCACTGTGTGGCTGCACTGGGCACCGACCTGACAGCTCGTCTCGATCATGCTGCAGGAGACGGAGCCGCTGATACTTGTCAGCTGGAGAAGAATCATTTGCATCGAACGAGGAGTAAGACATGAACGAGAGCTCTCCAGCTTCACCTCTTCCACTGATAGAAGCCTCCTAGGGGCTTCGAGAGGCCTGGAATCACCCAACAAGCAGAAACTCTGTTATCCTGATTTGACTCATGAAATAATCATCAAAGGCATTAACTCCACTTCACAGCAAGCGTTTATTTTATGAAGCATTTAGTGGTAGCTATTGTATCCCTGCATTACAGCATATTTAATGAAGGGGAATAATCTATTGGCAGGCAGTCCATTTGTAACGAAGTGTGTAGCCTGACAGTCGCTAAAAAGGACATATCTGTTTTCGTGCTTCTCTGTACAAAATATAAACAATAAGCCTTATCACCATTTTAAAGACTTTCTTTTCATTGCTAATCCTTTCACTAATGGCAACTGCGTGGATCTAACAGAGCCCTAATGTGAGCATCCACAGCTTTCAGAAAAAACAAATATCATGTTTTCATATAAAAAAACCTGAACATTTTGGCTAGCAGTGGTAGAGGGAGACTCCTCTGATTAGAATGTGTTTCGATTTGATGTGAAAGCAAAACTGGGCTACTGTGTAGGCCACTATTTTCTGGGGAAAAAAATACCCTTACATAAGATGAACATTTGACTGATTTAACTACATCGGTGCTAGTTAAATAAAAAAACAGATAGATGTTGAGAACAGTTTCCTTTGCTTTGAACCAAGCAGCCAAACTTTGTTTTGTATTTAGGTAGGTTCCATTTGTAAGTGTATGAATTGATCAGGATCACCTAAAAACATTTGCCGTCCAAATTTGGACAAAAAACGGTGCACTTCTGAGCCACAGGGGGCATTCTTTCTAAAGCAAAAGGATTTGTTGGCCAATTATGATGCATTCGGTCTAGGAATATGGATTTCAGAGGACAACGCCCCTGAACTGGGACAGCTTTACATTTCCTTCTCATTTCTAGCAAAACACACCACAATTATCTAGGAAAAGGAATGCAAAAGACAATGCAAGTTTCCTTGCATTTTCAGGGGTCTAGTATGTGATGTTATTTTTTTTTTGCAAGATTTTGACTGTATGACTACATTTTAAACATAACTGGCATATTCTTTTGTAATAGTTTTGGTTTTGTGTAGTTATTTCCTATTTTATTTTGAAATATTATCCTTCCCTCATGTGTCTTGTAGTTTTACTTCCTGTCTTTGTTTGCTTTTCCTGCCAGTTATGATTATCTGCTCTTCCCTGATTAGTTTCACCTGTGTCTCATTATCTCTGCTGACCTGAGTGTATTTAGTCTGTGTGCTTTGTTGTTTGTCAAATGTCCTGGCCTTGGTTACCTGTGTGTTCTGTTGGACTTAACTTCTGTTTCCCTTGGACCTTGCATGGATTTTGCCTGCTCCCTGTTGGCCTTGCTTGCCTTCGTTGAACTACTTCCCTGATTTTGACCAATGCCTGCCTGAAATCTATGTAAGCTTTTTTGTTTCATTAACTCATTGAACTGTACCTGCTCTGCCTCAGTGTCTGCATTTGGGTCCAAACCCTCATGTTTCCTGCTTGACTACAACAGTTCTGGCTTCACAGTGCTGGAATGAGCACACCACTGATGTCAGGACTAGGAATATGGATTTCAGAGGACATGTCACCACACTCTTTTGAGGTCAACATTAGCTGCAAGGTGCCATTTAGTTCTATTATATTCGAGAGAAGTCGAGTATACATCTCTACGGCTTATATCTCCAAAACTCGGCAACTCACACCAAAACAATCTAAATAGCACTACAGATAAGAAGGAAAATATGTATTTTTGATTTTGGGGTGAACTGTCCCTTTAAGTTAAGTTGAAGCTAGTATAAATAGTTCAGGTTTGCCTGAAAAAATGGCTTTCCTGATAACTTCAGGATACCAAGATTAAGTTTGTTCTTGACAGGTAGCAAAGATACTTCAGGCATGTTGTCAGTGTTAATGTGATGTAAATAAAGCAGAGCTAATCTAGATAGCTAAACTATGTTTTAAAGTAATAGCATCTTTTTTCATTAGCTGTAGACCCTACAACAGAAATATTCAAGGTGAGTTATCACCAGTGATAATATAACCATGTTCATAATGTAGGACACTTAAAGAAAACTTCATGCTAATGTCTTTCCCCATTTTCTTTACAGTATTATAAATGTGCTGAGACCAGGAGAGATGGTGCTTCAAACTGCTGAGTAATAAATAAACAGCCACAGTGGCAGGGTTGCAGGCTGTGTCTCCTGAGATGGAGATTGTGGGCCGTGGAAGGGTCTCAGGAGTGTGGTGACAGCTCTGGGACGAAGCTGTTGAGGTGACAAGTGGTCTTCATCAAAATGCACTGGTGTCATCTCTAAGAGAAAAGTTTTGGAAATGAATGGCTGCCCAAGAGTGCAGGGTTGGCTGTATATCATCCTGTCTTTTCTTCACCGCCGGTGTCATGCAGCTATTTTATGGAGGGCAGCTGACAGCCAATTATCTGCTCAATAGGGAGGTCAACACTCTGGAGCTTGTCCGTGGAATGGGAGGAGAAGAAGGTAAACCAGATACTATGATGGAAAAACTTACCGATGCCTTCAGTTACTGACCTGGAAAATGTGACTGGGATTGGTTGTGAGGCATTGTGCTTCAGTTGTCACATGAAGACCATCCTTTATGAGTTTCTGGATTTAGCAGATGGTCTTATCAAATCGGAGGGTGATGGCAGATAGGTGTAACTTTCACAACTGAGCCCAGCTTGAGGTATATGATCAACGAGATGTGATGAGCAGGAGAAAATCAATTCTAATATCACAGTTTGGAGTGTATGCAGTATGACATTATTATCAGCAAAGCATGGTGCGAGGCAGACAACCTCTGGTTCTTGGTGACGAGGTCCATCAGTGCAGTGATGCTGTCAGGTTTAAACAGTTGATGTACAGGCCAGAGAAGGTGCAATCATTGGATCATTGGTTTACAGGGTGCAGAGGAGTAAATAAAAACACATTCACATGGGTGCTTCTTCAAAAAAATTCAAGACACACACACACACACACACACACACACAGGGACACATAGAAACTGCTTTAATGACAGACAAAATGAAAATAATTATTTATGTTGTTCACAAGTTATTATTTAATAGTCTAAGCAGTTCATTGCCTTGATGTGGAAAAAAATACCAAAAGAACATTGAGCTTTTAATTTCTGATATAAGACAGGAAACATAATGACAAGTTTAAGCATTTTAACATTCAGATGCAAAGAGTTGCCAATTTTCAGTTGAAAGAAAACAAAAAACAGAGTTTTTATATTGGGATATTGGTCCTGTCATTATTCAGTATCAAACTGAAAAATAGTCAGTGGTATTAGCTTAGCTTATCTTAATTTCAAAACACATTTTTGGGGTTCCTGATGTTTTCCTGCCAACCAGCTTTTTTTGTGCTTTTTCCTTTATGAGGAGCAGGAGGGCAGCCGAGAGGCTGGTGAAGGTCTCTGGGGTGTGAAGACTGTTTGACAGGTGGAAGTGGTCTGGCTGTCTCATGGGCGTCTGGGGGATCCCGTCATTCAAACTAACAACAACACAGTGGAGGTGTGGGGCAGGGTGAGTCTAAGATTGCCTTTTTGTTGATAGTGAGCAAGCAGAGCCCGTTTTGTGCTGTGTGAATAATCTCTTTTCCTGTGGGCTTGATGTTCTCTAGGGTTCCATAGTCATCTTCAGCAGATGTAGAGTTGCACTGCTCAATGATGTGTTTTGTTTTTGAAGGCAACCTCACAGAAATGGAGGCAGAAACTGACAGACGAAATGTTGATGTCAAAATTATATTTGAGCATGTAAGAGCCTTCAATATGTGGCCCAGTTTGGGTGCCTTCATGTTCTGTTTGCAAATTGCATTATCTGAATGACCCAGGTTTGCCTTATCTACCATCTACTAGCAAGAACTATGACTAGCCGGTTAAAAAAGTAGAACACCTAGCAACTTAATATTTTTGTCAGAAGGTGGTGGAAACCAAACCAGAGCTAAAAGCAGAGTTAATACTGGACTTACATTCATCAAGTGGACGCAAACACAACTCCAACTGAGTGCTCTGTGTTTGCTGGATGTGGCAACTATTTACTAAAATGTTAGCCTTTATAAGGTCGTAATATGTCACGGCTGTGGGTTTGTCACCTTCTTGTGGAGTTCTTCAACCTCTAAGAGGCCAAAAAATCAATTAGCTAATATAACTTTAACTAGAAAAAAACACTCATTATCAAGTTGTATTGTTTCATTTCCAGTCAGTGTTTGTGTGTTACTAGTAGCATATTTTTGCAGCTCTAGCTCATTATAGTTAATTTTGTTGGAGTCTTCATTAGAGCGACTAATATGTGCTATACATTTAAACGTAGACTAGTTCTGCTCAAGCACTCAGAGCTCTCTCCTTCTTTTAACGATTTTCTCACTAATCCCACAGTTTACATGCTATTCAGTTTTGCTAGCTACCGTTCTTTAGCTTAGCAGCTAGCAATGCTCTCTCTCTCTCTCTCTCTCTCTCTCTCTCTCTCTCTCTCTCTCTCTCTCTCTCTCTCTCTCTCTCTCTCTCTCTCTCTCTCTCTCTCTCTCTCTCTCTCTCTCTCTCTCTCTCTCTCTCTCTCTCTCTCTCTCTCTCTCTCTCTCTCTCTCTCTCTCTTGCTCGGTGTGTCAAATGTTTAGCTATTCCTCTGCCTCCATTAGTGATAATGGTACATGTAATAAATGTAGTTTATGTGTAGCGTTGGAGGCAAGGCTTAGTGAATTGGAAACACGGTTCCATGGGAACTCAATCATTAGCTGCTGTAGTTAGCCAGTGCAGACCGACCAGTTAGCCGTCCCCCAGAAGCTCCCGAGTATCCAGGAAATCAGGGAGGCTGGGTAACTGTCCGAAGGAAGCATAGCCCTAAGCAGAAGCCCACGGTTCACCACCAACCTGTTCACGTTTCCAACAAGTTTGCCCCACTCAGCGACACAACCGCTGAAAAACCAACTCTGATTATTGGCAGCTCCATTTTGGGAGACGTGAAGTTAGCAACACCAGCAACCATAGTCAAATGTATTCCTGGGGCCAGAGGGGGTGACGCTGAATCCTACTTAAAACTGCTGGCTAAGGATACGAGTAAATACAGTAAGAATGTTATTCACGGCGGTGGTAACGACTCCCGATTACGCCAGTCGGAGGTCACTAAAGTTAATGTGACGGTGTGTACATTTGCAAAGACAATGTCTGACTCCATAGTTTTCGCTGAGCCCCTGCCAAATATGACCAGTGATGACATGTTTAGCCGCATGTCTTCATTCCGCCGCTGGCTGTCGAGGTAGGGTCCAGCAAACAATGTGGGCTTTGTAGATAATTGGTGGACTTTCTGTGGAAGACCTGGCCTGATTAGGAGAGACGGCATTCATCCCACTTTGGAAGGAGCAGCTCATAAATACCTAAATAAAATTACCACCACTGAAATAGCACAACAAAATAGGATAATTAAATGTGGACTCTTAAATATCAGATCTCTGTCATCTAAAGCTGTACTAGTGAACGATTTAATATCAGAATATATTGACTTATTTTGTCTTACTGAAACCTGGCTGTGTCATGAAGAATATATTAAAATGCCTAAAATAATCCACTCCACCCAGTCATATTAATACTCACATTCCTCAAGGCACTGGCTGAGGAGGTGGAGTTGCAGCCATCTTCGACTCATGCCTATTAATCAACCTTAAACTTAAACTAAATTATAACTCATTCGAAAGTCTTGTTCTTAGTCTATCACACCCAACCTGGAAAACACGATAGCCAATTCTCTTTGTTATAGTGTACCAGTCTCCTGGTCCTATTCTGAATTTTCATCTGAAGTTTTGTAAAACAGTTATTATTGTAGGTGATCTCAATATTCATGTGGAAGTTGAAAATGATAGCCTTAATACTGCTTATCTCATTATTAGATCTTCAACTAACTCCAACAATTTTTTCATCTTAACCTGTCTCTTAGACCCCATTCCAACTAGGCTGCTTCAAGAAGTTTTAGCCTTAGTTAGCACTTCTTTACTGGATATGAAGGGGGCAAACACTTTTTCACACCACTCTAGTTATTCTAGATGTCATTGCCCTCGTCTCCAGCACCACCGAAAGGAACCATTGAGTTACATTTGATCACGATTTATCCTTTAACTCTCACATAAAACAAACTTCAAGGACGGCCTTCTTTCGCCTACGTAACATTGCAAAAATCAGGCACATCCTGTCTCAAAATGATGCCGAAAAACTAGTCCATGCATTTGTTATTTCTAGGCTGGATTATTGCAATTCCTTATTATCAGGCTGTCCCAATAAGTCCCTTAAGACACTCCAGTTGATCCAGAATGCTGTGACAAGTGTACTGATAAGAACTATGAAAAGAGATCATATTTCTCCAATATTAGCTTCTCTGTACTGGCTCCCTGTAAAATCCAGAATAGAATTTAAAATCCTTCTCCTCACTTACAAAGCTCTTAATGGTCAGGGACCATCAAATCTTAAAGAGCTCATAATACCTTATTACCCCATTGGAACACTGCACACCCAGGATGCAGGGTTACTTGTGGTTCCTAGAGTCTCCAAAAGTAGAATTGGAGCCAGAGCCTTCAGTTATCAAGCTCCTCTCCTATGGAATCAGGTCCCAGTTTGGGTTCGGGAGGCAGACACCACCTCCACATTTAAGAGTAGACTTAAGACTTTCCTCTTTGATAAAGCTTATAGTTAGGGCTGGCTTGGGTGAGGCCTGAACCATCCCTTAGTTATGCTGCTATAGGCCTACACTGCCGGGAGACTTCCCATGATGCACCTCTTTCCTCTCTCCTCTCTCCATCTGTATGCATTTTTATCCCTTTAATGCATGTTACTAACTCAACATCTTCTCTCTCCCGTAGTTTTGTGCTTTCTTGTCTCTCACCTCTCTCCTTCTGTCACTTTCAGCAGGTATTTCTGCCTCCGGAGATGCAGAGTCTGCTGAGTCGCCAAGTGCTTGCTCATGGAGGGATTTGTTGGGTCTCTGTAAAGAGTACGTTCTAGACCTGCTCTATAGGAAAAGTGCAATGAGATAACTTCTGTTATGAATTGGTGCTACATAAATAAAATATAACTGAATTGCAAAGTTGGTACTGTAAGTCCAGTTTCCAGTAATGTTATCTGTTCTATTAACAAGCATGCAATTAGTTATGTCAGTGTTAGTCAGCATTTGTACTGTATTGCATCCTTTTTCTTAGCGCAAATACTGCAGAAGAATAATCCATGGGATTGCAGTGTGGAAACTGGTAGTGTCTGAGGTGAGAGGGCCCAGCTCATCCCTCACCCCTACTCCATGGGGTAGATCAGGAGATCAGGATTGAAGCCAGCAGGTTTCCTGTCTCTAACATTCACACACAAATCCCATCTGATGGCAAAACAAATTTTGAAAAATTCTACAGATCAGGTTTAAGCATAAAATAAACAGGCAGACAGAGAGAGCAGCGATTCACCGTGGCAGCCTGGCATAGCAACAAACTGTTTCTTTTTTTCATTTTAAGAATTTTCAGATCATCTGCCAAGGAATGAGAAACCAAATTGCCAATTGCATGTTTGGCAAATAAGGATCATAGTACTTATCAACATGTCATCCCACCTGTTTTTCAAGGCTATTGTAAAGAGTATATGTTAGAATCAGATGCTGAGTGTTTATTTGTCAGATTAACAAGATTTCTCTTAACAAGGACTGATGGAATCCAAAACTACAAAAAGGTGACCCATCTAGTGTGATAACATTTTACTTGCCAGGATTGTAGATTCAGGAATCTAAATGTACAACAGATTTTTCAAAGCTACTTACAGGTTCCACTAACAACACTAATAAACTTGTTTCTGGGAAAAATGTTGAAAATACAAACTCACCAGGGAAGGTATCATAAACAATTTATCAGGTGGGGAAAAAAATCAATGTCAGGCAGTTGTAAAATAATAAAAACATAACTAACTTCACTGAAAAGGGAGTGCTTTCCATTGAAGTCAATTCAACCTACAGTACTGTATGTTAAATCAAGATGGTGCAGAATATGGCTTTTAGCCACTGAGTGAAGAAATCCTGCACCACCTTTGATTTAACATGGGTTGTGTCACCCGCTTTCTATTGGAGCTATACTTTACACCTATCTGAAATCTTTTTCTTTTCTAAGTTAACTAACTAAGAAGATTGCTTTCCCTCCAGTGTGTGTCCAGGGCCACGATATATGATACCATATGAAGGTCCTGGATTACATTTATTCATTTGGCAGACAATTTTGTACAAAGCAATGTACAAATGAGGTACCACCAAGTCAGACTAGATATCACTGTAAGATATACATTTTAAATAATTTCATCAAGGTCAGTTCTGACTGTTAAACTTACTGATTTAACAGCCAAAGACACATTTTTCCTAACATGTGGAGCTTGGATTGGTGAGTGTTAATTTTGGACTACAATTTTAAACACGGGTTCTTGTGCTAATGTTCAACTACTTGTTGATATAAATATAATTCTGCATTGGGGCAAGTATTTACTGCGTCCATCTTCCTCATGCTTACTCACCAACATTCCCAAACTTTTACCACAAAGTCTAATTTAACAAGTCCCCTCCTCCATCTCTGTGTTGTCAAATCCCACCACAACTCGACTTCAGCTCAGCATGTTTCCTTAAAAGAGAAGAACCTGTAAGTGCTTATGAACTGAGACATGGAGGGAGAGACAGACCTGTAGAGTGACAAAGGGCACGCACATGAACAGAGCAGCTGGAGGAATTGGCTGAGCATCTTTGGTGTTTGAGTGCTCAGGTGGTAAGAGCAGTGGAGAGACCGTGCTTTGAGTTAGCTCATCACAGAGCTACTGCCACTTGCTGACAATGAGAGCGTTACTGGGACCCAGAAAACTGCTGGCTAGGCAGAAATAGGCTCCCTTTGTTCTATTCAGCCTAGTGGAGCAGCAATAAACTTTCTCTCTAATTCCCCAGTGCTGGGCACAAGAAGAAAAAAAAATAGTTTCTTCTGCTTTTGCAGCGGGTACCAAGAAATGCTTGCATTCAAAAGACGTTTTCACTTTGAGGATGAGGAGAGCGGAGGATGAGAGAAGGGAGGAGTGAAGGATATTATATTGGGAAGGCAAAGCTAGCAGAGGAGGTGGGAGGGAAGAGAGGATGGTTTGATTGTGCTGAGAGAAAGATGAAGAAGTAAAGAAGGGACAGAGACGGAATGTGTGATTGGATTTGGCCGAGTGGTAGAGCTAGCACTCTGTTAGGTGGCTGAATGGATGGCCTGTTTTATAATGGCAAAGAATGGGCATCGGCCAAGGGCTCTAATAGGGCCTTCAGAGAGGATTCAGAGGTTGAGAACAAATCCTTGGTCACAATGGAGCACAGGTCTGCACCAAGCCAGTCAAGGCTCTGTCCATCTCACCAAATTTAATTACACTCACAGTGTGGCGGTCTGGCTCACACAACAGCTCATCTCAAAATAACTTCAGCCTGCTGCGACTTGGATGGGCTAGATTTGCATCCCAATATCTCCTTTATGATACTCAACAATACAGAATATTTGAAGGAAAATGAAAGATTGAATCAGATAACTGACAGGAGGTTTATTCTGTTATACTTAAGAAATAAATGTCAAAATATTCAGTTTGTATTTCATCTGTAAATGTTACACGAGTAAGTTCACCCAAATTACAAGAAAGGAAGCTTATTTTCTCTTTTATGATGGTCTCTGGCCATGCAGATAATTTTAGTTTTATATGTTGAGAGTTTGAGATATCCACATTTGAAATGCCTGCCACCTCAACAGCAATTTTTCTTTCCAGAAACAGTATTGCATTACTCTGGATAATCCACAGATCTCACTGTGAACAGAGACAGTTATAGCTCTGCAAATCCTCTGAGGCAGGAGGTTATGGTGGATGGATGGGTCAACAAACCTGACTTTGACGTGGAAGACATAGTAAACATCCCATTGCTTATACCAACCATAAACTTTGGTTTCTTTTCAGCATGACCACAACTGTTCTCTAAACTTAAACAAAAATACATATGTTTCCTCTTACCTGCAGTGCTATTTATCCATCCAAATTTTTTTGGTGTGAGTTGCAGAGTTTTGGAGATAACGGCTGTAGAGATATCTGCCTTTTCTGAATATAATGGAACTATATGGCACTCGGCTTGTGGTGCTCAAAGTGGCAAAAACATACATTTGAGAAACTCAACAGCAATGTCTCTTTCCAGAAATCATGAACCAGTTACTCAAATGGTTGAGGTGGTTGTTGTGATTTTATGAAGTTCAAATCTGTGGATTATCTTGAGTAACAAGCAAGTAGTTTATGTGCCTAAATCTACCTAAACCTCAACCATAGTGGTGACAGATCAGAAAACAGTCATGAATCATTTTTGTAATGGTTTTGGAAGACACTGACAAATGTCGTCTTGCCGATAGAGGCATGAGATCAGAATACATTTGGCTTCCTCATTTTGGAAGCCAATGATAAACTATGTATTTTGCTGTTTTTGTTGGAGGACTTATTGCAAATTGGCAAATAAAACCAGTGTGTGTAAGTACAGAAATATGTCTTGTTGTAATTTGGGTGAACAGACCCTTTAAAAGTCAACAACCCTACCCCAACCACTTATTTCTGATCAATAATGAATGTCATAGACTGGCTTAGGTATCAGTATATCTGACAACTGGGTGTGTTTGAGCGTGGCTGAGTGCCTTTAATGCAGCATTTGCTTAGTCTGAGCACTCCTCCGAGCTACATATGCTGCATGGTGTATGTCATTGTGCCTGAAGGAGGAGGACAGTACAGTTAGCTGGCTCCATTTAGCCTCGCTCTTGTTTGGCTAGCCTGCTGTGTGGCAATTATGCCTGCAGGTAACGTGAGAGAAACGGGGAGAAACAGACAGAGAGATAGAGAGAGAGACAGGGGACTCAAAAGCAAATCTCAGGGTCACCTTAAAAGCACAGCAGGCGCCAACACATTTCTCGTCAAGAGTGGAAAACATCAGTGGAGATTGAAGTATTCAGAATCTTTACTTACGTAAAGCAAATCCACAAGATACTCTGTTATAAGTAGCAATCCTGCATTCAAAACTTCACCAAAATAAACGCACGCATCATCAGCAAAATATACTTAAAAGCAATGTTAATGTCCTCACAATGCAGAACAGCCCATGTCATTGTTATGATATATGTGTGGATTCTATATTACCGTATAGGCTTATTATTACTGATGTATTAACATGTAAGCAGCACTCGCACGTACCTGCACATTCCACTAGTCACAGTTATGAATATACGCTTACAAACACACTATCATACATGCACACAAACACATACACTACTCCCACTAACAAAAACAACATAAAATCTGTATCATCTTCAAATCATGTCTGTTTGATATGTCTTGTGTTAATGTCTGTATACTGTTACTTCTATGTCTGTCTAATTTGTCACCTGTTTGTACTATGTCTCATTGAGAAATTAAAACAATTAAAAATTTAAAAATTTAACTCTGGTAGTATAAGCGCATTACAGATTTTGTACATAAAAATGTGTATACTATGTTGTTATTAATACTTACAACTAAAAGTTTTATGGGTCTTAAAAGGTTGTCATATGTTTGACCGTTTGAGCTGAATTTGTTTAAAGTAGCTCCAATATTGAAGCTACTTTTTTGAAGTACTATAGCTTTAACTTAGCATAACATAGCTTTTGTCTGATGATAAAAGCTGAAGTACATCCATCAAACCCGCAACTATTTTTCAGTGCAGAGTAAATGGTTGCTTTGTTTACTACATTTTAGAAGTCTAGTCTTCCCCCTAAAGCTCTCTCCATCAGTTGAGGGACCCTCTACTTCACTCTTCCATTGTGTATGATTTTGCCTTTGTCTTGACTTCCAGCAAACACATATACACACTCCCTTGAATGCTCACTTTGACTGCGTGTTTTACAGAACTGAAGGCTTTTACCTTCAGTGGAGTGGAGGAAAATCAATGTTGCCTGCCCTTTAAAAACAATCCACAGTTGTACAGTTTCTCAGGGGGCCAGGGGTGAGCTTGCTGCTGCCACTCGCTGATGTCATACAGTCATCACATTCTGCAGTTCATTCAGTCCATTGCAACAAATTCAATAAGACTCCTTGAAACAGTCAAGAAGAGATCACCAATGTTCAAGTTATTACTCAGAGAAAAAATATGTTTACCTGTACTCTGGTAGTTCATCGCAGCTCAGTTACAAGGCCATATGTTCTAGTTATCAGCGCAATAGCCATAGAAAGAGATGCTGTACATCTGTTTATGCAGCATTCTACAATAAAATTTAACATTATCAGCATGCTTGGTATTGCTTAGTACTTCACATTCATCTTACAGACACAGTACATGGAAGGTTATCTTTCTGCCCTGAGCACACAGGGGGAAACGCTGCATTATTCCACCCGTCGACTTCCCATCACCAGCTGACTTACACAGTCAGTGGAGTAATCTCACATTGATCTTTACTTTACTACACCTCATCAACAGCCATCTGCAAACAGCTATGAGTGAGATGAGAATTCATCTCTGGGTTTAATTTAAAACGAGAGGACTCTGTAACCCGTGGAAGTAAAGTTGTGCAGAAAAGGAGCTGCAGGCCAAAATGAAGAGGATTACAGATGGATTACCTGTGTTCTGACTCGTGGATGGAGAATATGACTCCTGATGTGGAGGACTTCTGCTGGATGGAGGCCAAGAAGGTAAACTCACTTTTACTTCTGAACAGCTGCACCACTTTCTCTGTGATGTGTGCCGGGGCGTGAACTGCTCTCCCAACATCTGAAGGAATAAAGTAAAATGGAAAGAAATCATGAGCTTGTTTAAACTCTTTTCACGGGCGATGTGCTGTCTGCCTTCTCCATGTGTACTTGCCAAAATTGTGAGCAACATATTAAGCTAGCTAATCACACATGGTGAAACACAAAGTAACACCTTTACACTTTGAAAATATATCTCATCAGTTCTGTCACTTCTGTCTGGAAGTCTGCGTTTGAAAAAAAATCTGTTGATGCCAACAGGCTTCTTACATCAAACTAGTGCATATAAATTGAGACAGTAAACTTTGCATAAAGGTGTGTGTTTGTTTACACTAAAGAGAACTTTATATCCTCTTGAGGAGAAAATTAGCAAAAATAAAGATTTTGGTAAATCCAGCTACTTCTGGACAGAGCGCTTGCCTACAGTTTTGTGGTTTTTCTTTTAAAGGATAATTCCACTTGACTACAATTTCAGTCTTACATATGTAGTTTTGTCAATCATTTATATCAGTTATGATAATTTTGTACTCCCCAAAGTAATTGCTCAGATCTGGAAAAACTGCAACATTGCTACAACATGCCAGACGGGGCAAAAACCACAAGCAGTCAGACGATTAGACAGATTGTAAACAAGCCAACGGTTTAGCCAGCACACCCAAAATGCCATTAATAATCCCTTATTGCTATGCTAAGTATGGTAGGTCAAAATTGAACCAGGATTTTGTAAACCAGTTATTTTGTAAACTTTGATGGATGTTTACAACAGACAGTTTTGGGTCATAATTTTACCGTCTGCTTTCAGCTTCTCTTTTAACCTTGAGGTTTGACTTATTTTAGCAATGTTGCCGTATTCTCAGATCTATGCAACTGCACCTCGTCATTACTGGTATGTTATTCTAAACAATATGAATGGTGGCCAAAGCTACAGTGTGATATGCAACTTTTTGACATTTAATGCAGCAATAAACAAGATAAATCACACCATAACAGTCTGAGTCTGTGTGTGACCCTGCATTTACATATATAGAAATCCCCATTTGCTTGTAATTAGTATTGCAGTGATGTTTGTGAGTCAGCAATAATAGTGGCAGAGAGGGGTCAAAAGTTTAGTTAGCATAAAGCCTGTTGGAAAACATGGATGCATACATGTATCAGCAATGTAATGGTTTGTTTTGGCCTTTGTTTTTGTTCTTTTTTTCCCCCTCTATTGTTTTTGTTTTTTTCCCCCCTCTGTTCTTTCTCTATTGCATCAACATTCACAAAGAAGTAAGGCAACTTAAGGCATACTGTGATTAAATATTTGCATATCTTATGCAAGTTACAAATCAGTACAAGTTGATTTCATGGTATACTGAAAATGACTGAAACCAGTGGTTGCCTGCAAGGGAAGCAAACATGGTATGCTCTGGATAATTGCAATGCTTTAGCAAGCATATTCAACTGTTTTTATTATTAGCAACACTAGTGGCATGGCTCTATGGATGGCAACATCGGTCTGTTGGTCGGTCGGTCGCTGGGTTCACCACTGATCCAGACTGAAATACGTCAACAACTGGATGGATTGCCATAAAATCCTGTAGAGACATTCATGGTCCACGGTGGATGACTCGTACTCATATTGATGATCCTCTGACCTTTCCTCTAGGGCCACCATGATGTTTACATTTTTGTTGTTTTTTTAGTGAAATATGTCAACAATGACTAGATGGATGCATCTTGCTTCCTTCTCATCTCTGTTGAGATCAGGCAGGATGTTTATGGATGTAGTGACACCGCCAATCATATCTTTCACAAATCAGCGTTTCCTCATGTGAGTTCTGACCACGCTTAGTAGCTTTTCAAAACATCTGGCTATTGACAGTCAAGTAGGGAAATACGTCTCTGTCAACCCTGAAACGTTAAATTGACAATGAAAACCGTCAGTTTAACCCTGCCGGGACTGGAAAGTACTTGTTTATTTTATTTTTGCATAAAACATCACACAAATGATTTTTGTACCATCAGACAGACAAGAAGACTCTGCCGTCTCTAGGATTTGGTAGTGAATATAGTCCTCACAAGTCTAGGAATGTAAGCATTTTCTGAGTATGTGAACATGCATGTAGGAGGAAACCTGAGAAACTTAAATAGTAAACATGTCTGAGCCACCAGAACTGAGGAAAGATCTCAACGAGAGGCTCTTGTGGTTCCACACTCCCAGATATACATGACAGACAGACAGTCATTGGAGAGGGGCCTGTGGCTGTCTCAGCGCAGGGCTTTTAAAACTCCCCAGGGTGACAGTGGCCTGCCTGCCCTCACACTCAGCGTTCCCGCTGTCACAGCCCAGTCGATCGAGTGCCACTTCCCCCAGCCCCGAGATTCATTAGATCACTCCTTCAAATCTGCAGAGACACTGGCCCTATTTTCATGATGTGAAGATACTGTCAGATTTCAAGTCAATGTTTGTTTTTTTACCTTCACCTGACAGACAAGTGAAAAAAGGAGATGTGTGTTGTGCTTCAAGGTCAACAAGTTGTCTCCACATTAATCAGAATCAGAAATACTTTATTGATCCCAGAGGGGAAACTCTTTTGTTACAGCAGCTCACGTCAGTGCATACAGGAATAGAAGTACTAAGCAAAAATATAATACACTACAATACAGGTCAGATAAATTAAGTACCAAGTGGGTATAAGTATAAAATTACAATAAGTGTAAAGTACAAAGTGGATTTAGCGGTTGATGATAAGAATTCAATCCCATTTAAACTGCAGCTATCGCTCCTTGTGTAAGCGCGCAATACAGTCAAATTCACACTATTCACAGCTATGATCAATACCAACAAATTATAGTAATGAGTCCCGTTTAAAACAGGCAGCAAACAAACCAAAGCCGATTCTAATTCCTGTGCACATGAGCTTGGCTACAAATGAGAATGGGAGTTGAACTGTATTTTTCTGCAGCAAACTTATTCCCCTTCAAAGTAATGCCAGGACTGGAAGATCCATGGTTCTTCTGGCTCAGATGCTGAGACTTAACACCAGAATTTCCCTTTTATTCTAAGTCCATGTGATAACATGAACTTTAATGTGCTAACAACATTGAAATGTAACCATCCATTGTGATCTCCTCCTGAAAGGTTTTGTGGCATTATAATACGTCACACTACTCCCAACTTTCCCTGTGGGAGAGGGAAGTCATTATACACATGACCACTAGAGGTCACTTTTCAGGAAAAAGTAGGTTAGGTTGTTTTAAGCAGTGACCAACAGTCTCTTTGGGTACATTTTTTGTGAGGAAACAAAAAAAAACAATCCCATAGTTAGATTTAAAGAAAGAAAGAAAAGGTGTCAGTTTGAGTAAGCAAGTGAAACTCTTAAAAAACTTAATATTAAAAAGAGGAAATCAATGGCTCTAATGCTGGTATATATTTAAAAAGAGACATTTATGGACATAGCACATAATACAAAATTAGTAACACAGCAGCATACATGAAAGAATGTCTTCTACTGTATATTTTTCTAGGACAAAGACACAACAGGACAATGATTCTAAATGTACAGGCATAATTTGAGTGTTGTTTTTATCTTGCCTAGTTTGTACCTGAAGATTGGTCTGATTCTTTGAAAAAGCAAAGCCTCTTATTAGATGTTTGGGATATGAGTGTGACAACCATGCACCAACCATTGTTTCTTTTCAACTCTGGCTGAAAAAAGATTGAGTATCTTACTAAGAAAAATCAAGACCACTTGAAACAAGTTTAATAACCTAATGCAAATAGTGTTTGATAAGATTATTTTTCTTCCAAAAGGAGATAAGATTTAAATCATCCTCAAACAAGACTGTATGACTTCCGTGAATTGTGCTTCTTTTTTTTGCACAAGGGTGGCTCATCTGAGTAGGCCGGTGTCACAAAGTGCCGTCTCAGTCATCATATCATCATATTAAGTCCTGACATTCTCTTTCACTCATGCATTTACACTGAGCAAACAGTTAGTTAGTCTATTAAAGACTTGTATCACCAGAATGGTTAGTGAATCCTGATTTATAATTTGGATCTGTTTGAAAATATGTTGTATTTTTCCAACATAATTTGGATTAATTGCAGTCTGCTTACAGATTTCTGTAATAAGAGAGAGAGAGACATAATGCTAACAGATGCTGTTTGACAAAGGGTTTGTACACACAAACTTTACATCATTAAATTTGACACCCACACACAGTGCCAAGATGATAGTTTACCAAAGGTTTGTCTGTGTTTGTTTACAAATTCTGTTGCACTTAAAACGTAATTGTCCAATGGAAACCAAAATTACAAAAATGGTTCAAACCAAAGAAAACAAACTGCGTGTGTGGTCACATCTCAATAGTCCACTAATAATGACGGATCAACAGTATGATGGGAGCCGAACTAAAGCAGTGCACCCTAACAGTCTCCACTGTACAGCAGTCTCAGGCTTGTAGACATAAACAAACCCATTTACAGTGACAGGAGGAAACAGGTAGAGCGGGAAGGTTCATCTCCCAGCAGACAAGAAGAAGCTCAGTGTAGCAAGCAGCAGCCGGCTGTCTCCCCCCTCCTCTCGATTTTATAGCTCATCACTTTAATCAGGAGCCTGTCGGGTCCTCCCCCAGCTCGGTTAAGTCTTACAGATGGCCTCTTTAACTGGCAGTGAGGAAGAGGAGCTCAGCAGTGGTACGGAGAGACTTCACTCACCAAAGACACAGCCAGCCAAGTCTGTGTGGACTTCTTTCTGGCCTGATATGGAAATCCAGTGTCACACAGCACATTACTGTACTAGGCTCAAGTTTTTCACCAAGGGCACAAACTAGATCAGGGGAGAGTTTTCTAGCAGTGTCCAGCAGGCCAGCAACTGGCAAGAAAATGTTTAAGATTGTACCAATGCTGTCTGGGCAAATCACAGATGCACCTGCACTTGATGCAGGACCCTGCTTGATTAAATATTTGAAATGCAAACTGAGATAAACCCCTTTGTTTTCAGTTGCTGTTATTTAACATTGCCGTTTAACTGAGTACAGTTACATTACATCCAAAGAGAGCCAACTTTAGCTCTGAAAGCACCATTTTTATATGCGGTGCCAGCAATACGCTTCTCAAGGCATTGTAGTGTCAAAACACCCAAGCATATTGTTTTCTTTGTAAAATCCCAAACACACTCGGCATCTTTAATCATGTTAACTCTCCTAAAAATCAGTAAATTTATCACACTCGCATTCGGCTGCATTAACACATCTCAGCTACTTAACTACTACTTCTGTCTGTTTCTGACAATGTGTGCTACGGGCGTCTTTAAATGACATGATGCTATGAAATGAGGTCAGTGGAGTTTCATTGCGAGCCATCTTCCAGTGCAGCAGAGGAGAAGGAGAGAAGTGGTCGAGGAAGAGAAAGTGTTAAGAAAGTGGCACATGGTGAAGTGGCTATGCTCCATTTTTGGACTATACAGCCCTTAAGCAGGGACAAGAATCACTTAAAATCTTACAGGTACAGGCAAAAGAAAATGATTAGGGCTGCAACTAACATATATTTTTTTTTATTGTTGATTTATCCTCCACAGTTTCCCAGAGCCCAGGGTTACATCTTCAAATAACTTGTTTTGTCCGACCAACAGTCCAAAACCCAAAGATATTTAATTTACAATTACATACAGCAAATCCTTTTTTCATTTTCGTAACTATCATCATGTCACACGTTTACAGTCCCTGCAGTGACACATTCACCATCACTGGCAGCTGCTCAGAGGCTGCTGGGTTCTGGTTACAGCTAGGAACATTCAAAAATAAATAAAAAAATAACACATCAAGGTTTTCTGGCATCAGTTGCGACCAGTTGACCTGTTGAGCCAACCAATTTCGTTTACTTAGGATGTAACTAAGCCATGCCATGTTGTTAATTACTAGTTTTTTTTAATACTAATACTCCATAGTGAAATTTATCCTGATAGCTAACTGGCTAGCATTAATCTCCTGTTTTTTGTATCTCTAGTAGTGGTGGAGTAAATTAACAGATGAGGAATGATGTGTGTTCAAATAGAAAGCCACAAGCAAAACTCTTGCAATACCATGGAGTCCCTATCTGAATTATATACTGAACTATTAAATAATTCATTTGCATTGCATACTGGCAAACAATCCAATCCCTAAATGTTTATTATTTAACACTGCTAAAACTGGTGGCAGTCCTGACAGAAGACTTAGTTGTTATTACTTTTGTTGTTTCAGCATTCTGTGTTGGTCAGCACTTTGTTCTGATCAATATGAACGTTGGACATTATTTTCTACTGCTTCAGAATTTAGTTGCCATGGCATTAATGATAAAAAATATAGCACGAGAGGACCTTTGTTTAATACCCCCCCTTTGTATTAATCTTCATTTGTCTCTGTCAACTACCAAATTATTCCAAAAACAGAAAAAACAACACAACCTGTTAAGAAATATCCCACTTACTTCCTCACAAATCATCTATGGTGGCTCATATGCGGCAATAAATGCTTACTTGGCAGCTCAAGAAAATATATATGAACAAAAATATACAGTATATGCCAGTTCCTTCATAATTTCCCTAGCATGTAAAAAATGGTCGTTTTTCTTTTCTTTCTTTCTTTCTTTCTTTCTTTCTGATCCTGCAAGAAGCCAGTCATCTTTATTTCCACACTTCCAGCCCTCCAGTCATCTGTACATCCACACATGAAGCTATCCAACCAGTCATCCATCCAGTACACAGCAGACTGTCCCCGAGGAGCTAGCCTGCTTTCGGCTGCTCAAGGCGGGTCTGCAGTGGAGAGTAAAAAGCAGAGAGACTGGACTGCAGAACAGGGGCTGGGCTGGAACTCAAGATAAAAGGACTGAGGCATGACTGGAAATGGAAAACAAACACACACAAAACTCTCAAGGATTCAAGATAATATTTAAAACAAAATCTATATGTATGTCAACAGCAACAACTGATGGCACTTCATTGTGACTACAGCTGAAGCAGAGATGTTGCAAATTCAGTGTACAGTTTTCCATCAAAAGCAAAATGCAAAGAGCAACAAACTAAGAAATGCAGGAGCAGAGACGATAACAGAAATCACCAAATAAATAACTGTACAAAGTAGTTCAAGGCAAGTGGTACAGTTACAGCAAAATGGTAAGGAATGTCGAATAAGGTTTAGAAACTGGCAAAAGCCACAGAAAGTGAACAGTGTTCATACAAAAAACAAAGAAGGAGTTTGATGCACGCAAAGGAGACTGTGAGTGCATGTCAAGCAGCCTACAAACGCAGTCGAGCTCTCAGCAAGTCTCTCCTAAGTTGACTTGGCTTGCATTTGAAGAACTCCTCAGCTGCTGAAATATTCATAAATCTGAATTGATAAAACATTGATGATTCAGTTCAAGATTCCCTTCCCTTTGCGAGTAGATAACCTGACTGTAAACATTAAAAAACCTGTAAGCTCTATCTGGTAGGTTATTCGTGTGATGTGATGTGACATGAATCTAATGAGACGGGCCATAACATCCTGAGAGGGCGTGCTCACGCCTCCGACAGAGCTGACAGCTCTTTATCACAAGCCATCAGACTGAGTACAGTTTGATTACAGTAAATAAGGATGAAACTCAGAAAAATAAAGCCCATCCATCCATGGGAGAGTCATCGGCTGCCATTTAAAGAACGGTAATGCAGAGCCCTGATATGAAATCCAGCCAGAGGAATATTACATACTGGTTAGAGTAATGAACTTCCCTTTTGATTTCCTCCAGGGGCGGCAACATTTGCATGTTGTATCTCAAACACAAACCAAACAACATGCAGTGAGGCTGTGAAACCAGTCTTGAATTGTATGCAGAGTTAGTGTACAATAATCGACTAGTCGACACTGTGCATCGTTGTAGACTAATCGTTCATCTATGGTTTTAGCATGGTGCAGTAATAAAGCAGTGGCAATGCATCTACAGCAGATATGCAGCTGGGGGCACTGTGGGTAGTTGTTGTTGACGCCAAGTCATTGTTGTCATGCTTGCTTGACTTTAATACTGTGCAGTGTGTGGAGCTAAGCAGCAGCGACATGCAGCAAGAGCAAGAAGAAGAAACATGGCTGTGCGCCCCAATGCTCAACTACAATCAACAGTGTGGAAATGCCTGAGCAGATAAAACTGTCAGTTGCAATATATGTAAGACATACCGTGAAGTACCACAACAGTACCAGCATTGTGCATAAGTTTATAAGCTACACCTGCTTATGCCAACTTATGGCTAGTACTAGCAGCGGCAATGTTAGCGAGGAGAAGCACGACAGCTCATTCTGCTGTGTCAATGTATCAGTCACTATCAGTAATGTTTATTGCAATAAGTCAATACATTCGTAAACTTTATCCAACCTCTGGACATATGTGTTTACTGGCGAGATTGCTAAAGTACTTTCACGAGTTATAGCCAAAGTTGATCTTGTATTTCAAACAGTTTGAGCATGTAGCCTAATCATAGTACATCATAGTAGCCGATTCAGAGCTTTCCAGATGGCCTTCTAACGACCGAAGGGAGACATAACTTTGGTTGTTGTACATAAATTTGTTTGAACAATCATTTTTTATGTTATGCCATGTTAAATAAACAGAATGTAAAGTATTTAGAGAAAGAAAGACTCCCGCTATCCCTGCAAGGAAGCAGTGGCGTTGTTACTGCAGTCAGAATCTCTGGCTCAGATAAGCTTTCTGGGGGTTTAGTCCAATCAGATCATGGCTCATTTGTAAACAGCCTCTCAGAGCCAATCAAGGACTCTGCTATTTCACCTTTACCCAGGTTGGTCCCGCCTACATTCGTTAACCCTTTACTGGTTGTATTGGAGACCTTTTTGACAAAAATTGATCATTGTCGTTGGGTGAAAAAAAATCTATAGTTATCAATCAACTAGTCAACTACTTTTTGGGAGTAGTTGATGACTACTAAAATGCAGCAGTCGTGAATGCCCTAGTGTGCATGTGTGTGTGTGGTATGAAATGAGATTAGCACCATAATTATGTCTCATTGCACTTTTCCTATAGAGCAGGTCTAGACCGTGCTCTTCATAATATTATTTACAGAGACCAAACATAAGAGATGGTACGAGAACTGACTGATATAGAATTTGTCATGTTCACATTTAGCTGCTGAATGAAACAAAAAAAGAGCTTTGTTGGATAAATGAAATTTAAAAAAAAAAAAATGTAAAAAATGCAGTCTTAAAAGTCAAAATTATTATTACTATATTTTAGGGAGTAGTTCGACATTTTGGGAAATACGTGTATTTATTTTTTATCCAACCACGAGTCAGGAAGATTGATTGTGGAGTGGGGGAAACAGCTAGCCTGGCTTCGTCCAAAGTTAAAAAACATGTCTACCAACAACTTTAAAGCTTAATTACATTATGTATCTTGTTTGTTTAACCTATTTATGAACAGAAAATGTAAAAACAGCAATTTGTGGTTTTAGGGGAAGTTACATGTTGGAACAATTTCGTGGTAGACAAAAGCCAGGGTTGGTAAGGGCTTTAAGACTGAACTCAAGGGCATAATTTCCACTGGGAATGGGGCAACATGTCCCCAGAAAACCCCAATTTTGTCCCCCTCCCTTTTGTCCTCTTAACTTCTTAGATTATAGTTCTGATGAGGGAAGATCTGAGTTGATAAACACATTTATGCACTCATCTGAGTTGCCTTTAGAGATGTATTAGCAGAAGCAGCAGCGGGTGTTTTGCAGACAGGCTGCCCTAACTTATCGGTTGGGCCTTTTATGCTGGGGCTGTATGCAGCCTGCAGGAACACATGCAGACACTACAGGGTGGAATAAAAGGTACTGCCAACTTAAAGTTCCGGTTAATATTTTTATTTACTGTTAATATTCTCCCGAAATGATGCTAGAATTGAAAAGTAGTCAAAGACTAGACCGCAAAGTACAGTCCTCTTTGTGGTGAAGATGTAAATGTAACATCATAAAGTATCAGGTATCTATGAAGGAAACTAAAAAGGATTTAGGATTACTGCATTAACAATACAGATGTTTAAACAGCATTTTTTGTTATACTACCAAGCACAATAACCAATTTACTCCTAATTTACATGCTGTGGATCTACGGTCGGTGTGGTGGCCGGTGCTATCCTGTATGCTGTTGCATGCTGGGGCAGCAGGTTGAAGGTAGCGGACGCCAACAGACTCAACAAACTGATCCGTAAGGCCAGTGACATTGTGGGGGTGGAGCTGGACTCTCTGGCGGTGGGGTCAGAGAGGAGGATGCTGGCCAAACTGCCTGCCATCTTGGACAGTGTCTCCCACCCGCTCCATGACGTGCTGGTCAAGCAAAGGAGTACCTTCAGCTGAAGACTCATCCCCCCAAAAAGCACCACAGGAAGTCATTCCTGCCTGTGGCCATCAAACTCTTTAACTCCTCCCTCTAAGTGTCAGTCTGTATGACCCTAGGTCACTAAACTGGACATTGATCATTACATCTCTGCCATACTTGAATAATTGTGCAATATTCTGTGTACTACTCCCGTGCAATATTTAGTTTTCTCATGTTAGTCCGTGCAATATTTAGTTTTCCCATGTTAGTTTTTCCTATTTATTGACATTGATATTATATACCTCCATTACTGCTGTGCAATATCTTAATAATCTCAATAAGATACACTTAACTTCCACTGCTTATTACTTATTACTTATTTTATTACATTGTATTATTATACTGTATTATCATCAACTGGTCAACCCACTTGGTACTTCACACTTATTTTATCTTATACTTATACCCACCTGGTTCTTAATTTATTTTCGGACCTGTTTTTATAGTGTTTTATAGTGTATTATATTTTCTGCTAGTACTTTCTCCTGTGTGCACTGACGTAAAGGCGAGCTACTGTAACAAAGAGTTTCCCTTCAGGGATCAATAAAGTATTTCTGATTCTGATTCTGAAATTGTGTGTATATATTACATTGTGCACCCCCCACTGCTGAATTGTGATATTTTTTGCTACTGTTTGTCCAAGGTGTTTCTGCTGTCTCTAAAAACTCTTTTCATTGTCAATTTTCGTTTCACAGCATTGTCAGCAAGCCACAAATGTTTATCCATAGCAATTGCTGTTTATGTTACCATGGAAACACAAATCTTCTGAGATCACCTCGTGTAAAATTAGTCAGTCTGTATTTCTCTGTCTACCTAACATAAGGCTACACTAAGAGAAAATGTAAAAAATGGCCAAACTCATTAGCCCAGTCAACAATACTGGCTACTGAAAATGCACAAAAAAACCAAAACAAGGCACACTCCCTTCTCTGTTGGATTAATTAAATCTTTGTCACTTTTTATTAAGTAAATGACAGTTGAAAACACAGCAACAAGTAAAATTCAACAATAATCACATTAAATTCCAGTGCCTTACATATGCATTTTTAAAAATTCATTTATTTAAAAAAATAAAAGTGTTTTAAAATTCAGAGATTTAATACAAGCTCAAGAAATTCAAATTTATGCTGCTCAACTACAGTCCCTGTGGGCACTAATCTCTTTCCATATTGTGAGGATTTGTGTGTGTGTGTCTGTGTGTGTGTGTGTGTGTGTGCGTGTGTGTGCGTGTGTGTGCGGATGTGTTTTGTTAACAACTCTCTAGGCTGAGATCCTATCCATAATCTGCTCCACCCCCCACAGCTCTACACAATCCTCCTCTGCTGTGGGCAGGTTTTAACACCACAGCTGGCACTGGTGCTTCAAACCACTCACACTGTACACATACAGCATGAATCCACACACACACACACACACACATACACATATAAAGAACACAAACCCGCACAGGGGAAATAGGTGGAATTGAGATGTGAGCTAATTTAGTGGAGCACGGAGTGCTTTGAGGTGCCATATCAGTATCTGTCAGGCCTCCGGTAGGCCCACTGCTGGGAGTGTGGTTCACTCTGAGGGACCACGCAACTGTACAGCCGGGGACCCTGTAGAGATCCAGGAGAGCTCGAACAGAGAGCTCCCCCCATCACAACTCAGCCAAGCTTAATTACCTGCTCACTCTCCTCTTACCGCTCCACCTGACAAACAGCCGATTACTGGATCCGAGCGTGGGACGGCACCAGCCAGCAGGCTCACCAGCCAGCCAGTCTCCATCCTGTCATCAGCACTGCTTACACAGATATTTATCTCAATTAGCCATGCTCTGCATACTTGAAAAATATGATGTCGGTAAGGCTGGGATAACGGTGTCCGTTAGTACTGTCCCCCTGATATTTGTTATAAATCATCCCCCAAGAGCTCTAAACTACCATGTCGTTAAACATCGAATAAAGCAACAAATCGGCAAATAACCTCATCATCACGCAGTCATGTTTATGGCAGGCTCCTTCATCATTCTCTCACAGCCACAAGCTGACAGCCACAGCCACATTGTTTACCTCTGCATGAGCCCTGCTGCAATTCTTTCTCCTTTAAAAGAAAGAGAGGTGAGAAAAAAAAAAACAATGGTGGTGGAGCAAACAAGTGGTGCAGCGTGGGCAGCATTCAGAGCAGAGCTGGGAGATACGATCAGGACAGGACATACAAAGAGGACACACACGGAGAGATAATTCAGCCAAAGGTCACCCAAGGGCGCCTCACTTCTCTCCTAGAAAACATCTCTGTCACAGCCCAGTGGCACCACAGCAAATACCTGCAACGATCATGTACGACATGTTACATATGTGTGTGTGCACAGTAGACATTAAAAAATTGCCATGATATGAGAACGGCCAAGATCCATAACTCATTCTGTACTTAATCAGAGCTGTAATAAATGCCATTCCTCCTTTGCAATGTTTCAATTCTACAGCTGCTTCATTGTAAAGAAAACAATATCTGATGTGAAAACCAGACATGAAGCAAGGAGGTGCTGCTGGAAGGCTTTCACTGTGAAGCAGCTGCAGTCACAGGATGTAGTCAGAAGTGTTTGAGTAGCTCTAAAAGATGTTGCTTGATAAAAACTTTTAAGTAACTTTTTGTTACCAGAGTAGGGTATTGTTAAGTGCATATCTCCATGCATCCCTAAAATATTCCTGTTTACATCACATAAATCATTATGGGAATTGTAGTGCCAAAACTCAAAACAAATGAATCCCAAATGGAAATAAGGAAAAGAAAAACACGCACATTTTGTGAAACTCTTTTCATGAAAAGTCTCTTAGAACATGTATAGTACCATCCACATGCAAAATGATGGCTTTTCTCAGTAGGCTAACTTATTCTGAAAAAGATATACTGTATCTATGTGCCACTGTGCCATACAGCTATAAAGGGAGTGAAAACTTAAAACAAAAAAAACAGCCAAGGGGTAAAGGCTGTATTACTGTTGATAGGGCTGCAACTAACAATTATTTTCAACAATACGTTTTCATTATTTCTTGATTAATCAATTAATCGTTTTGTCTATAAAACATCTGAAAACAATTAAACAATGCCACAATTTCCTAAAGTCCAGGATGATGACTCCAGCTGTCTTGTTTTCTCCATTAACTGCCTTTGCAATTAGTTGGACAGTTTTCTATGATGTAAAAAACAGAAAAACAGACAATTCTCAAAATTTGCATAGCTGGAATAAATTTTTGCCTTTTTTCTTGAAATTACTCTGCTAAAAATACATTTTCAGGATCCGATTTGCAGCACGCACACACATTCGACACAGTGAAACTATATACTAAACTGTTCTTTTTTAATCTCATCTCATATTGCCATCAGAGTATCCAGGAAATGTATCATACACTGCAAATTTTCTCCATATCATGCAGCCCTACTAGCAGCAGTGTCAGTATCTGAAAACATTACAGCCCAGCTGGTGAACAAACATGCTAAAACTTCTCTAAAAAAGGAAAGACATGGCAAGACAAACAACACAAACAGTTCCCTCCCTCTCTTATCTGAGCAAATGGGGCATCAATTCACACAGAGACAAAGAAGAAACGAGGTAACTCATCAAACACAGACGACTGGAAATGCAAACTAGCTGCTGCGTGTGGAACAATATCTCTATGTGTACTCTCAACATGTGTCAGGGACAGATTATTCACACAGGACTCTGTTTGGAGAGGAAGCTACTGAGTTTAGTGACTCCGGCTGTGTTGGGGTTGATTATGAAGTCAGAAACGATGAATTATTAAAACAAATGGCACTCCAGATGTTTCCCCTGTCATCATGACAAACGCTGTCCTCTCTCAAGCACGGAGATGGGAGCGGAGCATAACACAAGCTTGAAAAACCTCTGCGGCCTTCCTTCTTCTTGTGTGTGTAAGAGTGTAGCAGTGTTTGGTGTGATTTCCATTCTTTGGAGGTATTGTCATTGTAAAGTTAAAGCTTTAGTGTTAATAAACTGCCGGTATGAGGCTGGAAGGTACTACATATCCTGCTCATATGAAAGTTATGTTGTTGTACTTTATTAGGCTCCATTCAGGCAGGTTTAATATTACGCACTAGCATCCATCAGATTAGCCAAAAGCTTTTCTGCTTTGTCAGTTGTCCCATAGAACTCCAAGTGCACACTGAGCAAAGAGGAAATGCAGTACCCAACGGACCAACAAGTGCACCGAAAAAGAATAGGTATTTCGGACTGTAATTAATACTAGTGTAGTTGGAGAAAAATCATTCAAATAATATTGTGCTTGTTTGTTGGTGGAGATAAGTTGCAGTACATTGAGTCAAAATAATTTGAAGAATGCTGGCATTTGCACGCTATACAGTAAAACAGATTTTCTTCTTGCAAATCTCAGAAGAATCACATTCAGTCACATGATGCACCAGAAATGTTGCTGTTCATGTTTTTAAGTTATAAGTCAACTTAAAGGAGCAGTGTGTATGATTTAGTGGCATCTAGTGGTGAAATTGCAGATTGCAACCATTTGAATATCGCTCGCCTCACCTTTCCCGTCCAAGCATGTAGGAGAAAATACGGTGGCCACGAAACTTGCGAAAAACATGAAAGGCCCTTTCTAGAGCCAATGTTTGGTTTGTCTGTTCTGGGCTTCTGTAGAAACATGGCGGTGCAACATGGCGACCTCCGTGGAAGGGTATGTGCTCGCTCTGTAGATACAAAGGGCTTATTCTAAGGTAATAAAAAGACAACAATTCATATTTTCAGGTGATTATACACTAATGAAAACATACATATAAATATTATATTCCATTTCTGCCAATAGATCCTCCTAAATGTTATACACTGGACATTTAAAAGATGAGCATATACCTTTATTACATATTTATAGTTCTAGGTGTGAAGGCTGCTTGAGGAGCAAACAACAAGCCAAATTCATTTAGCAACAGGACTGAATAAGCCCCTGCTGTTTCCATCAAAGCACCTCTCACTTTTCAGCTCTCTGTCTTGCCTCAGAGACACAACTGTACGACATGAAAAGCTTGCAGTCAAGAAGAGCAGCAGCATCTCTAACTGTTTTGCTATGCTTCTTCCTCCTCTAACCCTGACTAAAACAAAATGACGGCTCGCCTTGTGATGCAGTCAGAGCTCACATTTTTTATTTTTAAATCCAGCGTCCTTTGATCCTTCACTGGAGAGTTTTGTGTTTGCTCCTTCCAAGTGCTGAAGCTTTTAACACTGTAGCAGGTACAGTACAGTATCCATGCTGTTATGAACAACCAAATTTTGTTAGTTCTGACCAGCCAATCAAGTCTCAGACCTTCTTTCACTAAACAAGTAACAAGCAAACACTTGTCCTCCACAAATGTTGCAGAATGAAAGCTCCAGAGACAAAATGCACCATCCTTCAATATTTCTTCTAAATCTAACCAGTAGTCCAACACTTTCGAAGTTCTAAAGTTTGACATGAAATTACAGTTATGCCAAAATGTATCATCCATCCAACTTCCATTTAAGTCACACCAATCTTGTCTGAGATTCTCCAAGTTACAAAATTGGAACAGCCCCCTTGTCAGACCAGGTTTCTGAATATCTGAAATGCTGGAAAACTTAACAGTATGATTCAGTTCATAATTTCAAATATGCTGTGTGCCAGAATAAAATCAATATTCTTACTGATGTTTTGCAAATTAATAGTATTTAGTTCAAAGGGATTATGTTGTATGAATTTGAATGAATAGAATGGATTCAGGATAAAACCCAATTCCTTGCTTGGAAATTAAGAATGGGACATTCAGGTTTGTTCAGCATTTGTCTTGCAAATGACTTCAGGAAAATGACACATGGATGCAGGACTACTTAGCAAACTGGCCAGAAATCCCAAGTGTACTGACTACAGTCATAATACTGAAATCTAATTGGCTGACAGAAGCTCCTCAAAGGAAATAAACCTGCTAAGTGAAGACTTTCCAGTGGCTGCAAACTGGCCTGACTGCAAACTGTAGGCAGATAAAGATGGCAGGGGTGAAAGAGATAGTGAAATACTGTACTTAGGTAAAAGTGTTGCTACCGCAAGAGAAAAATACAAGTAAAAGTCCTGAATTCAACATTTAACCAAGATAAACAAACAAATATGATGTTGTACTGACCTTTACCTGGTAAATTAATACTGGATAATAGAGATGTCCCGAGCCTATTGGGGCTGATTTTATACATTTTATTCTTTACAAACATAAACAAAATGTTTATGTCATGTGTGTTATGTTATGCTGTGTTATGTTGTAAAAACAACAACAACATAACATTGGCTGATGTATTGCTCTCAAACATTGATACTGGCCTCAGAAATCCAGTATTGGTCAGGCTCTAATGACATTTAATGAGCACATTCACTGTCGCCAGAAGCTGAACACTTTCCATTTTGGACACTCCTCAAGCTTCTCTCTAGCGCTACCACCAGGACAAAATTCCAACTCTGCACACAAGATATCTTATAATGCAGAGGTTTTCAAAGTCTGACACCGTGGGCCTCCCCTTAGACAAAATATAGACAACTGTGCCCACTGCGACTTTTACTCGTTTTTGTTTAGGGCAATAGTTTCCCATCCATTTTATACATCACCCACCACTAAACACATACATATGCACACACACGGCCCTTTTAGCTAAGAATGACACTGTGACTATCATGGACATGCATAAAAGGATGCTGCATTAGTCTGACAACCAGTAAATGTTAGCTAATGTCTCACAAATCCATACCTGTCAACCTCACTGTAATGGAAACAGGGAGAAGTGTGACTTGTGAGCACCTAACCCCTGTTTGAAGCTGTTTTATAAGACCCAGCAGTGGTGAAATGTTTTCAGTCCCCAAAGGCATGTGAAGTTTCATTTGCACTTTAAACATGAAAATCTTACAGATTGGTCTGGCAAGGTGTTCACATGGCAACAGTGATATGCTCTGCGTTTGCTCCTGCATGTTACAGGCTTGAGTTTAAAGGTGGTCAGTGACATCTTTTGCCTTGAAATTGCCACGGCTGCATCTTGTGGTACGGTAAATTACCAGCATCATGCAGCCATGGTGGTGTCAGTGTTGTCTTGGTAACTAGCTTGTTGGTGTTGACAGTTAATCCATGAAGTACCCTGACCACATCATGGGAAATGAGCCCAGTGCTGCTGAATCCCAACATGCTATCCTTCTGTACCTTTACTAGAGATCAGTTATACTGTTTTTGGTTTTTAAATGGGCAAGGATATATTATCAAGAATGTGTTTTTATGTTCATGCTTTTGAAGAATACATTGAATACAGATTGTACATATACATATATACACACACACACATACATACATACATACATACACACATATATGTGACTTAACTTTTCAATATTAATTTAATAATTTAATATCAACATTTGCTTTATTTAGGGTCAGGGAATCATTTATACTGTACAGTACATCATGGCCATTCCAAAAGCTGATTTATGTTTCTTTAGGATTTATGGATAAAGGGATGCTAAAAAGCTAATGAAAAATGTCCAAAATTACAAAACTTTGTTGTTTCTTTTTGTTGGTAATAAAGTTGTAAAGTTGTCCTACATCATGTCCAAGTGGTACCAAAATGTCATTAGCTGTAATTAGTCGTAACAGAACAAATTCCAATTCCAATCTATGATAGGTTATAAAGCCACCAGAGTGAAAGTGAATGCAATTACAGTGTGACTGTGATACCATCAAAACAAAGACAATGGCTCTAGGCAGGACAAAACAGGGCTAATTATATCAGGCTTCTGATGGAGATAGGAAGGTGCTGAAGGCTCATTCTTGCACCTTCCACGAACAATTTGAGACAGCGATAAATAGACAGAGTTTAATTGCTCCACACTGAGGTTACTGTGCTAGTTTTCAGTCATGCAGCCAAGTATTTAAAGATGTGCACATCATATTGTAGATGACATTTCTCTGTGTGTGATAATGAGCCAGACTTTAGAGGGAGCATTGAGTGTATAATAATGCGCCATTGCAACTATTTTCCAGATGGTCAATTTTAAACTTGCATTGTTCATAAGAGAAAAATCTGAGGGCGCTGCAAAATATAAACAAAACAGCACAGTTTGCTGCTGTCTAACTCGTAAAAATAGAATAAAGGAATCGTTAAAGAAGCCAGCAATCCAGCCTCCTTCTGTGCAGTGAACTCTGTAGGGAGCTGCAATATGTGGTGTTATTATTAAAGCTGTAACTATTTACTGTGTATGCGTATGTGTGTGCTGCACACCAGGATATGCTGGATGAGTCAGACTTGCAATTTCTACAACCACGTGTCTTACAGTGAACTAACTTTAGGCAGTGCATTCTTAAAAATAATGTCCATTAACTGATCTTGAATGTCTGGAAAGATATGTGCTGAATTATGTTGGGACCACTGGACTCTGCAGATGTATTTGTGTAACTTTTGTTATGAAACTGAGCCATTGAACTCCCACAATCCTCCAGACTTCACACCTGTGTCTGAACTCTACCCCTGGAACCAGCTTTCAGCTACCATTGGTCAGTGTGACCTGTGATGTCACCAGGTCAATAAAAGGATCAGCTGGCCATTGTTCTCCCTCTTTTCTCCTGGACTCTTATTCACAGCAGCTGCTGCAGCTGTATCTCTCCCAGTGTGGCCTGCTCAGAGCAGTCACACCGAACCGAACTCTTACTGCAGCGACGCGAGAACCTGCGTAGGATTACTGCAACAAAGCCATTTAGTGCTGAAAGGCTAACTCTGCACATAGGACAATAGGACCGAACCCGCTTCCTCCGACCTGAACATCTAGACACCACACAGCAAAGACCTTTTAAAAACGTTAACACATTTCTTCCCTGCTTCTGGCTCATCCACAGGAAAGATAAAACAAGTCTAAGATTCTACTGCCACATTAGTAGTGACCATTGTAAAGAATACCACACTCATATACATGTATTAAAGTTGAATCCAAATTGCATATTATGTCAAATGCTTTGCTGTCAATAGAAAATGTAAAGGTTATGTGCTTTTACTCTTGAATAGTTCCTCAAAGACATACCCTTTACTACCTCAAAATACCATCCTTTTTTTAAAAAGTGAATCCTATACTGTATACATCCAGTTAATGAGAAATGAATAGTTCTTTTATTGTTCATTTATTATTTATCAATAATTCAGTAGCTTTTGCATGTAACATTTGCTAACATGCAAAGTAGCACTAAACACAAATACAAAATGGCATTAATTCTGCAGGTATTTGTTGGACGAATGAAGTCAGGGATCACCAAAATCATTTGGAATCTTCCACAGGGGACCACGGATATCTGTGCAGAATTTCATGGCAATCCTTCCAATAGTTGTTGAGATATTTCAGTCTGGACCAAGGTGATGGACCGCATTTTGAAATTAAAAATTTTGCAGAAGTGAACCTAATAAAAACAGCAGTGGATTAGTATAATAAAGCCCCTATCTATGTATGTAGGAATTGAAACTTTCTGACTCCTAGTGGTAGTATCAAAAGACACTGGGATGAGTAGGCTGAAAACAATGCATCGATTTCACCAATTTTCACCGGGATAAGATCCATAAAAATTTCACACAAAGGGGCTTTAAAAGCCTCACCAGATAGTATTAGAGGGAGAGAATTCCACAATTTGGGTCCAAAACTGCAGAAGGCAGCTTCACTGTAGGGCTTCAACGCCAGAAATTGATCCTTTACAGCAAATCCTCGCTATTGATCCTGGTCCCAGGAGACCATGATGCTTCGGACCAATTATATGGATTTTAGGTCTGGCTGTACCAGATGAGCTCACGTTTCCCACATCCAACTGAAAGTACTTGTGTCCTGCCATTGTTCCTCTACGCTGCCTTTAATCTGACAGCAGGGGAGCGATAGAAACACGTCTGTCCCTTTAAAAGATATCGCCCTCATGTATGATGAATAATTCAGATGGAATAATTCCACCAAGGTTCCTGTGAGGTGGGACCAGTGTCTCGCCTCCTCCAGCAGTAGGACAGCCAAGAAGCTCATACATAAAAGATGAAAGGTTTGATAGCCTCCATTGGATTCAGCGGCTGGGATTTTGCGCCATAGACTTTAGAGTTGTAGCCTGGCTTAGCTGCTTGCAGCCTGTGAACTGTCCACAGCCTCTCGGGCTTGCCTGCATGGGGTTTTCTCTGTAATATCTGTGACATATGCAACCCAGTTCCACTCTGCAGTCAGAGGTGGGGGGGAGGTATAAATAGCAACAACATGGATGCAGGATTGAATGAGACGAGACCTCACTGAAACCTCTCAGTTTCTACAATAGCCAGTTCACTCCAGTAGCCAGTTCACTACAAACCTGACGGAACAACCTGATCTCACAGAAATAAGTGAAATGACCATGACCTCTTAACACCGCATTACACTGTGCCGAAATGGTGCAACCTGCAGTGAAAATAGAATTATTGTTTAGGTCACATTGTGCTGCTGCTGTATTTGTGTTTATCAAGATTTCTAGAATGTGTCCTCACCTATTTCTCCTTCTTAAACCATCTACTGTCTAATTTCACAGCAGCATCTGCAATTGGGAGCTAAATTCGGCTTTGCCATTTTCCTTTTCCGTTTTGTTGCATGCAGCTTAGTCTCATCTCCACCATGAGAGAACAGACAGATCCGTTCGAGTGGAGCCAAACCTTCTGCCTGCTCAATCGCCTGACACAAACATGATAACATTTCACTGGAGCACATGAAAGATTGGCATATTTTGACTTTCTAAAACAGGAGTAACATGCACAGTGCTGATATGCTCAGAAGAAAAGAAACCTGCAATGAGACATGAATTTATCGGCCCGTCTTGTTTACCTTCTAGCCTCCTTGGTTACCCCGAGGGTAAATCTGCAATACTAAAAAGACATAAAGGCCAAACATTTTGGTTCAAGCCATTTGTCTTTTGATTAACTGTTAAGAAAGTCTATTTATGGACCGACCGATATAATTAACCATTAATTCAATCATGAACTCCATTGCTACTGCAGAGTCAATGGATTAAATCCCTGCCCAACCAAAATGGGCCACTGAGTATTCATATTGATTTATATATAGTAGCTCTGGGTTGACAAGAAATCTGTCAGCGGAAGATTTGATGGAGGTTAAAACACTACTAAATCTATTAAGAGAAAACTGGTGGTGAAATGGAACTTTGACTCATACAGTAGCATAGAAGATGCAACGAAATCATTAAGAGCAACAAGGTGCAAAGCTGCAGTCTCAGTTAATATGTTCATCATTTGGATTCCAGGTTTGATTTTCTAGCAAAAAAAAGCTTGTAAATCAAACAATGTTTCAACTGTTACGCAGGGCCGGCCCAAGCCTTTCAGGGTCAGAAATTCATTTGTACGCCCAACCAACACCAGGACTACCCAACACTTTCCAATCTATCAGAGCAGAAGTCACCCAAACACTTAAAGTGGTACCATATATTGCAGCCATAGTGTGCTTTAGTTTTCATATAGGTGATACCGACAGACCACAAGGCCATGAGTACTGAAGAACAGTGAGTACTGAAAAGCATTTTCTTCAGTCCCTACATTCACAATTCCAATGTCACCATATCTGACCAATGATCTTTCTGTCCATGCTCCTTGAGCCAATCGGCCCCTGGTCCTGAAATATGCAGGGTGGTTCAAGTGAAAGTTTCCATCAACCACCGGCTGGCTTTACTCCACCACCACCAGTGTCTAGACTCCGACAGATCCTGTCCTATCTCCTATCTTCATATGGGCCTTCATATGCTTAATGAAGATGCTTCACATCAATGGAGTTTCCAAAGTCTTTATTTGTTGCTAACTGCAATAAATATTGTTACACTTCCTACTTTGATCTTTCCTTATTGAGCTCCAACTATTGCCTGCACTGGCACTAAACTTTGGCACTGGACGTAAATTGTGTGCTGCAGATTTGTCCAACATGAAAGTGATTCCTGAAGCTGATGCTTGATTCCAGCCATTTACTGTATTTCAATGATTAAACATAATGCAATGTCAGTTATATACCAGAGTATGAATTTAAGTTCTGCTAAAGCTCAGTGTCAATTACTATTTAGTCTTTACTCTGTTGCTATGGTTATGGCACAAAACACATTGTCTCTTTTTGTTGTGTCTTGTCTTGTTTTGTTTAAATACAATTACATATAACTGGTAGTTAACTGAAAGGAAGGCAATACATACATGCTACAGGTATGTAAACATTATGTTATCTGTGGTTGGACTTATACTTATTAAAATCTCAGCAAAAGAGAAAAAAGACTATAGCTAGACAACAAAAAAAGATACTGTGAGGAAACAAATTATTATTTAGAAATCCATCTAAGGACTCCATAAACATTCATTTGAACAGACATTTGAAATGTGATGGACTAAAAAGTAACACAACAAACCAGACATTAACAAAACAAAAAGCAACTGGTTAACAGTTTTGAAATTAACCTTTTAATGTGAAATTGTACAGAAAAACTATTCAAAACTACATTTCTTTTTTTAACATTATTTTCTTGGCATTTTGCCTTTATTTGTCAACCAGCAGAGAGATAGGAAATTTGGGGAGATAGATGGGTATGTTATGTTGTTATGTATGTTATGTGGTATGCGCCTTCAGTATTAGGCTACCGGGACACCCCTCATTTTCTAATTTTTGACCCTCCAGTGGCCAATGGTGTTATGCAAGAATTTCCTAATCCCATCTTCCAAGTCCTAGCTCACCACCGCTAAATAATGAATGGATCCTTGGGGTAAGGGTAAGATGTCTATCGATTTTCACACAAGTCTGTAAATTCTTGAGACATCTAGCTGACAGATACATAGACAGACAGTGGAGGCAGCAACGTTTTTTTATTTTTCTAATCAGTAACCTGTTGATTAAGTGTTTACATGTAGAATTTACAAGATAATTAGTGTTCAATTATTAGATTAAAACTGTGGTAAAATAACACTACAACACATGAAAGCCAGGCACAGTGAGCTGTTCCACACACACAGCATCTGGTGAGGTATCAGATCAGAGTTGTAACTACACACTCCCTGATGGTTGGGAGATGACAAAAACATACACCATTACAGATAATTAGGAGCTCTTCTATTCAGTGTATTCAGGGACAGTAACCATTGTAATCAGCAGTAATCGCCATGCCCTGCCTCAATTTAGGCTTAAACACTTCAGGGAATCATTTTTCCCATCTGCAATTAGAGACTATCATTATAACAATTCTAAACACTTCTGTAGTCTAGACTGATGTATTATTACAAGGAACAAGTTCTACCTTGGATCCATTTCTGCTGTCACGTGATTTAGAGTTTTGGTGTACACTCTTTACCTCAACTGGCTTCACATCTTTATATATTTCATATTGATACTTCCTATTATACCATTATCATAATACCTTTTGACAATTGTGAGAGAAGTGCTGAGAACCTGTTGCATTCACTTCTGGGTTTTATGTGCAAGTGGAGAGTGATAGTTATTGTGCTCAATTTTCTGATCCTGAGTGTAGAAATTGATATCTGTGTTTCTTTTTCTGATGTACTTCTTTACAGATGATTGGAGCAAAACGAGGGACTGACAATAAAACCTGATGTTTACTGTTGATGTTTTAGATCAACTTTTAATAGAACAAATTCATTCTTCCCTTACGCTCCATTGTAGCTGCACTGGAAATATTTTTTAAAAATGCATTTTTTGCCAGTGTTAAAAATGCTAAATAAAATGGGTAAATCAAAGTGAAAACAACACGGTGCAGCTACAGTCACTCAGAACTGTAGACCGTCAACCCCTCCACCTGCTTTTAACCTGATGGTATGATCTCTGCCTCTCATCAGACGCGATTGGTCACAACGTTTAGTCAGTGCGTGGACTGGCTGAACACCAAGTAGAAAAAAATGGAGTGAACGACGCTTACGTTCATTAGTTTAAAACAGATATGTTCAGTTCACAATTCACCAAAAACATGAGAATGTTCAATGAACGGCACTTACACTGTACAGTGTCTAGCTGTTTGTGCTTATCACATAATGTTAATTGTTAACTTATGTTAGATAGTGGGTTAGCTGTTAAGGTTTACGATAACACAGCTATATTTGCGGGAGTGGGAGAAATCTCGTGCTACTGTTGATGTCCAGCGTGATGACGGAGACACTGCGAAACGTGAGTTTATTTGCTGCGTCACATGTAGTTTTAAATGAGGAAATCTGCAATCTTTCATTTCAGGGCACAACGGCCAAACTGGCTGTGTGGGTAGTTAATTTTAGAATGGCCACACTCCGCATCCACGGCACTGGCCGTTTGGCTCAGGTATAATTCCTGCCTTGTAGCAGTGACGACGGCCTCAGCAGATCATAATAACCCATATCACCCTTCCCGAGTTGATTCTGTTTTAAAAAAACTAATAAATTGAAACGTTAATCATGACATGTAGGAAAGCAGGAGATGCGTTATTTCACATTTTTACATCTTCATTAGGAATGAACGGCTGAGGGCCACATACAGGAATGGGAAGCTACCTTGAAGTGTAAAAAAATTAAGTAAATCATCTCCATTGTAAACTCTGCTTGAAGGTGTGCAGTATGCAGTTTAGCACACATTGTCATGTTTTTTCAGACTTCTTCCTTTGACACAAAAAATAATTCTTTGGCTTGTTTGACCGATGCTCCTGCAGTTTGGACATTGTGTGGCTATGTTAGTTTAATAAAGATAAATTTAAAAAACACATATCTTTTCTATGTGATACATTGATTGGCCAAGGCTTATTGGCCATCCTGATATAGCTCACCTTTGCAGTGGTGTTGCAATTTAGAGTGTTCCCATTATTCCGTCCACCTTCTATAGTTCTGGTCAGGGTTTTGGAGGGGGTAAGATAACAGCTGGTTACTGTCCGTTTTCTGCTGTTAATAAAGTGCTGGCTGCACTGCAGGCCCCTTGTTTGAGAAACATTACATTTTTCTTTTCAACTGTGAGCAATTGCAGAAATTGCATAATTTCAGAGCCACCAATTTTGCTGTTCATAACACACACACAATTTTCACAATCTATATTTTTCCTTACAACAAATAGTGTTCTACAGTAGGCCAACAGAGAAGGCAGCTACAGACACTTGTAAACAGATCCAGAAAAGATGCTGGATAGGAGACCTCTGTGATTACCATTCTGCTCTGTGAAGCATAGTGGAAAATCTGAAGTGCACCGAAAGTTCCAGTCTTTAAATTTAGACTAAAATCTACAGTGTAACTGTACAATTACCAGTTTGCATTTTCAGCTGAGGAGAGTTAAAGTAATGCTGTTCTGAACTAAGACTGACTTTCCTGATAATCATCCAGGTCATAATTTCACTTATGCAAACCCTGTGAATTCACAATTCAGGAACCAGGTCTTAGACTTGGAAACTGATGCCACAGCTGTATGGGATGAATACCATGTCATATCTCAAAACTGAAAAAAAAAAGCTTTGAAAGCTTGAAATCTAATAAAAAAAATGTTTTGCAAGATTGAAACTAAGTTTTGGAGACTTGCATGATGTTTTGATTGAAAAATGTCAAATCTCTGCAAACATTATTAGGTATTTGAGATTTCCTTCTTCACAACTGCAGCGCTCTTTTTACAGAGTTTCTCCAAAACATTTTTAGAGTTTCAAATTTGTCACTGTTCTCCCGGTGTATTAGTGTTCAAGGTTTGAAACATTGTAAGTGGTGTTGGGGGAAAAAGTTTTGAAACGTTGAAATTTGATTTTCAAATGGGCAAATCTTTTATTTTTTTGTAAATTTGCACTCATATTGCAGACTGTTCTTTCAGAGCTGAGTTTACAATACCCACTTTTCAGAGATCTGCCCACACAGCTGCGAGCTTTGCGAGTCATGTGATTTCTGGCAGGGTTGTCTCACAGCTCTGGTCTGAAACTTCGAAACAGACAGTCTGAAAAAAAAAAGAAAGCCGGGATCCTGGAGGCAGGAGCGTTTGCTCCCTGCTGAAGTACAGTCCAATCCAAGACTGCTCCGCCAATGACTGACGCGCACAGAATACGCGAACAGGATGCATGGTTCTCTGTGCTGTCTAGCCGTCCCCGAGCAGTGCCTGTGGCAGGCACTAGTTAACTAAGTTAACTGGTTATCTACTGCAGATTTTATTCGATGTCCATGCCTGCCACGGGCACTGCTCGGGGACAGTTACAGCCGGCTCTTTCGGCTCCCAAACGGCTCTTAATTTAGTGCCACTTCTGCTGGTCACTGCATAAGTTACATTCTTTTTTGTTGCAAGAAATAAATATGCAAGATTCTTCATCTGCAATACGTTGAAATATTATGTCATCTTGATGGTGAAGAATGGGTGTCAAGAATAACCTAGTTGTATAACAAAAATAACACCCTACTAATGAAATAGTCTGGTTAATAAATAATTACACAACTCTATACAGACACATACAGTATATTTGGGGGCGAAATCGGCTCTCAGATAGGAGCCGGCTCCCATCGTTCACTGAAGGGAGCCGGCTCATAGAGCCGGCTCATAGAGCCGACTCGTTCATGACCGACACATCACTTGCAGCTACTGATGCAGCATCAAGAGACTGACAAGCCCTCGGGGCAGCTCTACATCTTCATCCGTTCATGTTGGACTGAGGGCAGACTTGACATTACAGTCACTCACTACTGTATTGCCATCCAACACATTATAGGCCGGGGCTAGCTGGTTAGCATGCTAACTTCAGTAGATATCTCTGCAACACAATACCTAGACGTCTTTGACATGACATCAGAACTGTTACTTCTTCACATTCTGTTGATAATGTTAGTTCATTGTTTGAATGTTTTAAAATTCTGGCTCTGTCTCTGACACATTGTACCTTTAAGATGCCAATCATATTATCAACACTATCTTGTTGCTGCTGTTTACATTCCCCCAGACGCAAATTCAGAAAATGCACTACAGAATTATTACTTTCTGGGTGTATATATGTATGTAAATATATATATTGCTTTATTTATTTTATTTTTATTTTACTCTATTCGAAATGTAAATATTTGTATAAATGCTCTGTGTGTGTGTAGCCCCCTTTTTTAAGTCACAACTTATCTTTTGTTGCTGCAAATGCATTCTGGTCCACTTTCACACACTGTAGTTGATGTTTTAGACATTTTAGTTTTTTTTCTGCAATTAAACTCCACTGTAGTTTACTGGACATATCTTGATATACGCTTTACATGCTACATTTGGCCAGTTATTCACAGGGATGACAACAAATACGCACTTAAAAAAAAAAAGATGGACCCAGATGTGCAATGTGCATCAGCTATAGTTCTTTATTGGACAGTGGTGAAGGGTTCCAGTGTGAATTTCTGCTTTAAATTAGGTTGGATAACAAGTTTTGATTGGAATTGACAGGAAGGTCGATTAAATGTAAATTAAAGGACCATTTCAGTCCTAAAACCAGACTGCAGAGTTGTTATATGTTAAGAATAATTGGCCTAAAAAGCTGATAGGAGGTGTGTATATAGATCTCAGGGATATCAGGATCAAGCCTGCTTTGTTACCATTTAACTGTTTAACATTAATGATTTTGAGCAGGAGAGTCAGTAAAGAAGGGAGGGATCTATACTGACCCGGCAGATTTACAGATAGCTGGGTCTCCTACATGTTTTGCAAGTTTGGCAATGTGTTCATTGTAACAGTGTCCATATAATTCAAATAACCAGTAAATAATAAACTATTATAATAGACTTCCAGGTCTTTTAGGCTCTAACTAGAATAAATCTTGAAATAATGATATCAAATTGTCAGAATGCTATGATCCAAAGCAAAGAGCAATCTCACATGAAAATAAGATATGAAACAAATGAGGGAATATTACTTATAAAGTGATTATCATACTTTGACTGTGGTCATGTGACAATTAGCCAAACCAAATTTCATTCAGCTTATCATTCAGCACCTTCAAACACAATGAAGGCCATCTTTTAAAACACAACTGACCGTTATCGAACTCTTTTATAGTCATGTCAGTAAAATATCATTTAAGTACAAATACAGTAGCTTAGTATTCAAGTGTTTCATGTCTTAACATGTCTACAGCCATGCTAGCGGTCCCATGACACACCAGGAAATAAAATCATTGGATGGATGAGAAAATATCTTAACTTATTAAGGGAAAGGACATGTTACCTACATCAAAAGGATTAGGAAAAGGAATCTCTGTACAGTGGTCATTTTAGTACATCACAGACTCAGCTATTAGTCCAGCTCTACATTTTCAGTATTGGTTGCTCAAAGGGTTTTGTTCAACTTTCATCAGCATAACCTGTAGGTCAGTCCAAAACAGACCCATAAAAAACCTAACCAAATATGATGGGCATTAATACATTGTCCAAAAAAAAAAGACCTGATCCAAAAGGACAGTCAGACTGTTCAAACAGACCAGAGGACAATTAGACGCTATTCAAAATGAGGTCAACCCAAACACATGAACACTGAGACTGGCTGCAGCATGATGTGGCACCAATTAAAAAGCAATCACAGTTGAATGGAGTAGCAATACATGTTATTTTCCACTACGATTCACATTTCACACTCCTGGTCTTCAGATCAAAGCTGATCCCGACTCGCAAGTCTGCTTGGATCCACTCAAGTATTAGATATATTGACACACCGACCACAAAACCAGCTGCAATACAAGGGTGTCCTACCTGACCCAATTAGACTGAATATAATTTGGACATGGTCCGACTGAGGTCCTGAGTAAGGTCTCAGATATTAGGAAGAAAGTGGCCCCCTAAAGAGCTCTAGTTTAAGCCTTACCTTGTTATGTACATAGGCTCTTAGGCTCAATGCTTTGAGCTGATTATAAGAAAAGTCAGAGGCAACATTCTGTGGGAACCAAGAATGTCTGCACCAAATTTCATGGTAATCCATCCAATAGCTGTTCAGGTATTTCATAAAATGTCATATTTCCTAGAACTGAGCACTCTTTTATTTCATAAAATGTCATATTTCCTAGAACTGAGCACTCTTTTATTTCATAAAATGTCATATTTCCAAGAACTGAGCACCCTTTTAGCAGTCTGATGAGGAAAGTCATGTATGATTGAGGCACCAGCAGTTTGAAGCTGAAATATTTCACTGTGGACCAGACTGACACATATCCACAGGAGGATACCAAAACACAAACTGATAATCACCATCAGAAGACTTTTAAATCTAAATCAACATTGGGATAGAGGGGGGTCTGAGTAATGAGGTTGACAATCTGGGTTCCAATGTATTATGAGAAACTAGGTCAGCCCCCTTCTGGACAAACTAACTTTATTCAATACATCACAGAAGTTCCCACAATGTAAGCAATCCTGTTGATGAAAAGTACATACAAAAACATATTATATCTTAGCAAATAGTGGCGCTTTGTTCCCCACTGTCAGTGCACATTGGGGGATTATTTTTCTTTTTCATCCTAAAGTTGGATCACATCCATATAAGGCCCTTGAGTGGAGGCAGCACTTGTCTGCCTTTCCTAAACTGGCTTTCATTAGGTGCACTGGTGCATTATTCGGGTGAAAACGTAAAAGAATAGACGCTGAAATCTATTTTCTAATTCAAACCATCTGTTGTTTGTTAATCACTGGCTAACTGGGAGACTGGAGAGACTGGTCCCAGTGTCCAGCCAAAGACACTGCCAGAGCCCTCTCTTTCTCTCTCAGTGCTATCGACACTAATTGGAACGCCACATTGCCCTTTTTTTCCCCCGCCATTTCACCACCATCACAATATGTTCATCCACAATTTATGCAATCAAACAAATGAAATATGATATTGAGCTCAGTGCGCAACATGATTGCATACAGCATACAGTACATAAATCTTGAATAATCACTGACCCAATCAGCCACAGAGGCTCCAGCACAGCTTCTACTAGATGGGTAATCACGAACTGTTTGTTGCTGTAACCTATTAGACCATCAGCTTCTCCACTTTTTAAAAGAACCTGGTAGTTGCTGTAACTTTGGCTGCAGCTGCTCTGCGAAGCCATCTGGGTTACAAGGCCATGAAACCAGCGCAAGGGTGGGCGAAGTGTTAAATAGGTCACAACAACACAAGCATCCTCTCCAACACTCACAGGTCCAGTTTTCCCCACTGGATTAGCCTCCTGTTTCCCACACTATCTGGCTGCTGCACCTCAACTCTGGGAGCCTGGAAACCATAGGGAGAGCAGCTTGGAGTAGGTGTGTGTGGGCATACGTGTATGTGTGTTTGTGTGCGTGTGTGTGTGTGTGTAAGTAAGTAAGTAAAAAGTGAGCTTGTGTATCGTGTATGGCCTCCAGCCTTGAATCTTGGACAGCTTCACCTCAACAGAGTCAGCCAAGCTGCCCTGCCTTCATTCATACTGAGCCAGTGGCACGCAGAGCCAAGCACTCAGAAAATAAAACCACGCACACATACACACAGAACGCTACCACTCTGCCGATATGAGTCTTAACACTCAGTGCTGCTTATTTGGGATTCAAGCTGCTGGTGTTCGTGCCAGTATCTTTGAATTTGAATATTTTCATGCCAGAAAAGTAAAAAAAGACTCAGTGTTCTCACCAACATTGTATTTCTGTCCAGGTTGGAACAGCATTGGGCCATCATAGGACAATAAAATAAAACTCTCCAATGAGAATTTAATGTGAATCTCATACATACTGCGTTTGAATATTGAGCTATTAAAAATGACATTAAACACCTAAATTAATAAAAGAAGGTTTTAAATATGATAATACATTTTTCATTGCAGGTTTTCCTTGCAGTTTTTCTGTAGCTGCAGCCAAGTAGCACAGAAGCACACAGCAAACAACTAATCACTAAAGAAAAAACCAAGTCTCTGATACAGTCACCCGGAAATGTTTTCTCTCTCTCTCTCTCTCTCTCTCTCTCTGTATCCCATCCTCTTTCTACTTCTACTTTCTAACAATTCTGCCTCTGCTTAGAGCTGAGGGCACTACAGTAAGAAGCAATAAGTTGCACCACATATTGGGAGTCCTTTTCAGAGTGCAGAGAAGCAAGTGAGCAAAGCAAAGTCATCTTCTGACACTGGTGACACATCTCAAACCACCCTCAACGGGGTTAACATTATGTCAGTAGTTTACCACTTATCTACCAGTTATCTTCCTGTTAGGACTCAGGGCTTCGACATTTAGCTATAACATTAGGTATTTTTATCTTTGTTTTGTTTTCTTTGAGGATCTAATCATCTCAGCCACATGCTGTGTGCCCTTTAGGGTCCTCACACTGTTACACACCTGATATCCATTAACCACCAGTTGTAGGGATTACACAACACTGGATGTCACTGGAAACAGTTGAAGTGTTGCAGCAAATCCTACACAGACAACGCGCTCAAGTGTGTCCAGAAAGAGCCAGAGCATCTGCTGCCTGGGACAAATTAAATGTGGAGTAATTATGAGAGGAGGCTCCCTGGAGTGTTCTGTCTCAGCATCCCAGCTAATACTGTGACACCAAAAGGTGTGGCGCTGCGTGGCATTGCTCACACTAACTAATCAAACAAAGAGCGTGCGTGTGTGTGTGCGCGCAGCCATGACACAGAAGACAAAGACATTTCTGAACTTGAGCAGCGCGACTAATGTGGAAGAAATTGTCAGCGTGCGTGCATTACCTCGAAAAAGGAAGGCTTTGCTGCTGTTGTGAAGCCCCGCCACTTGGGTAATTCCATAGGTGGCATTTGCCAGGTCAAGTTCATTGATGATATCAATTTGGTAGTCTTGATCTGATCCGAAAGCCAAAGCTGTAGAAGAGAAATGAAGGTTAGATGACGTGAAGCGGTCACATCCTGCTAAGATTAAACCTGACAGGGTTTTAACTAAAATCCAAATTCATTTTACAAACAGACATGGTCACTGCTTATGTGCATTCCACTGCTTAAAATGGCTGGTTGTGGAAAAAGTAACGCAGTTTTAATTTAATCGCAGGTTATTGCTAATGCTGCCCACTAAAATGCACCGTATCTGCCCGCAGCCAACACCTGTGTTCTCCACGGGCTGTAGGTGCACTGTGCGCACACGTTAAGGTAAAAGGTGTCTCTTTTACCTATCTGCATCCCGGTTATCTTCAAACAGTAACTCTACAAACTGCGGGTTATTAAAAAAAAAACAATACGCTGCAGTCGAGAGACACTACCAAAAAAAAATCGGACATGCTTGCGCGCAAGGTGCAAACTGAGGAGCGTAAAAGACGTTAAGAAGCGCGTGTCACTCGCAACAAAATTCCTCATTGCGATCACAGAGTGCCACACGGTTTGTACTTACCTGGTTTGGTAAAAAAGAAAAGGGATAACAAAGCCACGTAAATATCCATTTGTGTTGGAGTTGCGCTGTACAGAGTCCTCAGCCGTGCGCTCCGCTGCGTATCCACACTAACCCGCTCTGGTCCGTCTGGCGCTGTGAGCAGCTCTCACCTAGTCTGGATGAGGAGGAACGGAGGAACGGTCCACACCACAGGAGAAGGGGTTCCTTCGCTGCAAAACCAGATTAGTTTATAGTGTTTGAATGCGTCCAATCAGTCACTGCATGGCGTCTACAGTGTCAGACGTCAGCGTTTATTCAGGATATATTTTAAACTGGACTGCAGACGGAAAATTTGAGAATGTTCTTAACCATCGATCTGTAAAGTTCCACCCGTTCAGACCACAGAAACTTCCAATTTTGGAGGTGAGAAAAAGGCTTTTTAAATGAAAGTCAGTAAGTGGAGGATATGAGGCTTCTCTGTAATAGATAGGTAGGCTGCTCTCTTTGGAGGACCAGAACTGCCAAAATCAAAAATAAATAAATAAATGACTCAATAAATAAATGAATATGCCATAAAATGCACCAAAAAGTATATCAAAATGAATGTTGGCATTAAATAATTTAGAAAATGTGACACAAATTGATATTTCTGTTGTAATTTGCTTCTATATTTATTTACATTTGTCTTAATTCCCATATTAATTTACTTTCCCATTTAATTTTCCATTTAATTTATTAATTTGTTCATTTATTTATTCATTCATTCATTCATTATTTTTGCATTCATTTATTTATTTATACATTCTTTTTTATGTATTTATGTATGTATTATTTTTCCTTTGCATTCTCCCCATTTATTCCCCCAAACGTATTTATTTCTGTCTTTTGTTTTTACATTTCTGTATGCATTTCTGCTTCATTATGCAAATGAGGGGGGCTGTGTGTCACGGACTTTTCACCTATTGGTTGATCGACATCAGAGTGTATAGATAACTAAACATGCCTTCCTGGCACAACGATGGCTTCTGGCCACTGAGGGACAGTCGGCTCACAACTATCACACCTAGGAGATTACAGCTGGCTCCGACCCGGACTCTGATCTGGATCATATTTTCTGGTTTTCCCTCTGATGTCCTCCGGCTGCTCTGCCTCAAGTCTCGGTGGTTTACGGAGTTTACTGATGAACAGATAGCTTCACTTGCTGCTAAGTGTAACTGTTAGCTGCCCTCAGCTAGTTAGCCGTGCAGCTGCTATCCGATTACCAGACTCTCCCCGGAGTGGGAGCTCGGAGCGACGGCGGTCCAAAGCACCTGTACCACAAGGAGTAAACCTTGACACTCCCCTGGTGCTCCCGGCACCGAGCTCCCAGTCCGGGCGGTCAGCTAATGAGACAGCTAGCAGCACAGCTAAAGTAGCTAACCGCTAACAACAAGTAGTTAAAGCCATCTGTCCACCAGCAAACTCCGCAAATCACCGAAAGTTGAAGCAGAGCAGCCGGAGGACATCTGAGGGAAGACCAGAAAACATTCCCAACATAAAATAGGATCCAGTTTCACCAAAAGTAGTGAATAAAGTTATAAAAGGTGTGTGCTTTTGTACAGTACTCAGTGAGGCTCGGTCCCCAGAAACACGCCGCTGGAGCGCAGTGTTCAGGGGGCATTCACCAACCTAATTCTTGTCTCAAACAGTAAATTCATCAGATTCAGCGCCCCGTGATAATATATAGGAAGATGGAAACATGATACACATGTACTGAGAATAGCGAGCTAGCATATTAGCTGAAGAGACATAGTTAAATAAAAAAATAAATGAATACAAATAAATGAATGAATAAATAAATAAATGAACAAATTAATAAATAAAATTGAATGGAAAAGTAAATAAATATGGGAATTAATACAAATGTAAATAAATACAGATGCAAATAGAAATATCGATTTGTGTCACATTTTCTAAATTATTTAATGCCTTAAGTAATTTTAATATATTTTTGGTGCATTTAATGGCATATTAATTCATTTATTGAGTCATTTATTTATTTTTGATTTTGGCAGTTCTGGTCCTCCACAGTTCTCACTTGTCACAGCAGAGATTATTCAAAGAATTTCCAGTCTCACGGGACAAATGAACAGCACTGCCGCTGACAAAGTAGAACAGATTTTATTAACTGTATGAGGATACTGTAGCCTGCAGAATATAGGTTTGCTTTGTATGAGGAATTTGGATAATAGCACAGACACAAAAGAGGAGTCCTGCATCTCCTCTTTGCTTCATACAGTATCTCCCCATCACTTCCTCCAGTTCCTAAATCAACCTCCTCCTTGCCTCAGAGAATCCCTGGGATTTATAAGCACTGCTGCTCCAGTCCTCTTTCCTCTGGGGCCTGTCCTTATTGAGAACCATTAATCATACCCTTCTCCTGCCTGCCTCTAATTTGTGTACATTGTCAGGTTGTCTTGGTTACCCACATCAATACAAACTGGTAAGGGAGAGAACAGCGTCGTCTGCTTAGCGATTATGGCAGTTACACAGTGTGCACCACCTGCTCCGCCTGTGCAAGTGTGTTCTACACCAGGGATGGTGTAATGTCTGCTTTGGGATGCAGGTCACTGTTCCACCCTCTCAAATTAGACTGTAAACAATAGCAGCATTCGGTAAGCCTATCCACTGATCCAGAACCGAAAAATACATATTATTTGAAATTACAGGTTGCAGAGCAATGAGGAGAAAAGGGAGGGACGGAGAATTTAAATTGTTTTTGGACAGGCAGTGAGGTTTACAGGCAACATAATTCCTACCTTTCTGGCATTTTTCTGTCTTTTAATAAGTATAAAAGAAGCAATTAAGTGTCTCAAAACTGTGTTATCCAGTTCATCTACACTTTCTGCCTCTGTATAAACATCAAGATCATTGGTGGAATTACCTTCTGAAGCACAGTAGATGTACAAGAGTAGATGTACTAAAGGTTCCTGTTACCACCCACAGCCAGCCAAGGAAAACAAAGAAGAAACAAACAGTTAAGTGAAATGAATACAGATTTTAATGAATCTTAATTCAATTCAATTCTCTCTCTCTCTCCTTCATCTTTGCAAATAATACTGCAAATAAAGCCCATTTTAACAGGGAAAAAAATGGAAGAAACCTCAGGAAGAGCAACAGAGGAGGGATCCCTCTCCCAGGACAGACAGGCATGCAATAGATGTCGTGTGTACAGAATATACCAACATAATAGAATTACAGTATGTGGCTCATGACATGACAACCCAATGAAAAACATAATGATTTAACAATGGGCTCTATTCAGCAAAGACTCTTCAAATTAATCTTAAAGAAAAAAACTGAATAAATGATAGTGGAAACATAACAATTGCAGATGCTTTTACAAAAGGGCATGCGGTGCCACTGAAAGGTTTTATAAGTATATGTGATTTACATGCTATGGCCGTCACAGTCATCAGATCTCAACCAAGTTGAACACCTATGGGAGATTTTGGAGCCACATGTTAGACAGTGCTCTTCACCATTATCAACAAAACACCAAATGATGGAATATCTTTTGGAAAAATGATGTACCATCCCTCCAGTAGAGTTCCAGAGACTTGGAGAGTCTATGACAAGGAGCACTGAAGCTATTCTGTAGGCTTGTGATACAAAGACACATTAATTTTTTTTTCTTGAATTTATCACCCATCTGTATGTAACCTAGACATCTGAAAATCACAATCATTTTTCATACAATTAAAAGCCAAGTTGTAACCTAAATACCTAGATGTTGTTTGACCTGCAAATCAACAGACATCTTGAACAAATGAAATCAGTGCTCTCTGGGCTGCTAATGCACTAATTGACAGTTGTTGACACATTTGCCTGATAATATATATATATATATATATATATATATATATATATAAAAATATGTTTGTTATAATAGTAATAGTACAAGCAATAATCCCGTATATGCTCTGATATTTCTACGAATCAAGAGCAGCAATGTGGAGCTTCAAAGTGTAGGCCTATTTAATCATGTTCAAAAAGTTATATACCAGTTCAGGCCCAATGTAGGTGTAGTGCAGAGGACATGTACTTTGAGAACACACTGGACACCCAGAAATCATCAAATGTAATAATGTAATTCATGTAATTCTATAAAAGTAGGCCATTGTCTGGAGTATTTTCACACATCTGTTGTGTCTCAAACATTATAATACAGAGCTGTTATCTTCTTCTTTTGCATAACTCTTTTGACTTGAGCACTCACAACACACAAAAAAGACTATTTCAGACTGTTCTACTGTATGACAATATCATATGTAAGTTCTCTGTTACACAATTGTATTGAAGATAGTGTATATGATTCTAAGTAAACAAATAAGTAAGTAAACTATTGCAGGCCCAATGTCTAATGTTTTATTAGAATTTCCTCCAAATTCAGCCTGATATATTTGGGATCTTTGGAAACTTCAATCTTAAAAAGCAACTTAAAGGGACAGTTCACCCAAAATAAAAAAAAATACCTTTAGTGCTATTTATCCATCTAGATTGTTTTGGTGTGCGTCGCAGAGTTTTGGAGATATCGGCCGTAGAGATGTCTGCCGAATATAATGGGACTAAATGGCACTTGGCTTGTGGTGCTCAAAGCGCCAAAAAATACATTTGAAAAATTCAACAGCAATGTCTCTTTCCAGAGATCATGAACCAATTACTCAAGATAATCCACAGACCTTGTTGGGAGCAGTTTTATGTAACAGAAAATAGTTCCTGTCACTGAAACAGTGACCATGGTATAAGAGCAATAATACACTTTTATGTGTCCTGATATGGCACACGCTTGTGGAGGAACATTAAAGGGAATGTAATTATTAATTGCTAAATGTATTTATCTGATCATGGCAGCTTGTTGTGTCATGGACTCTGGCAAAATCAAATTAACTCAATAAGGAATTGTGATTAGAAAACTCACTTTCAGCTGCTGAAACTAGAAAACTAAATGACTGTAGTTACAGAGTTTGTACTGTTGAAGCTCAGACTATAAAGCTGCCGTGTCTCATGTTCTGACTATATCTGTTTTCAACAGATGAAATCTCCTTGCAGATGATAACCCTGGCAGACATGAAGGAGATTTATAGGCTACTCTGTATATTGAAGAATTAAGCTTCTGATGAGCAGCGGTTGTTGAATGAGGACCTGAATATTACAGCCCAGGGAATAGAGCCATGCAGCAGAGTCCCGCTGTGTCTGCTGAAACCCTGTCATTACCCATTAATCACAGTGTAAAAGCGCTCACCACCATAATGTCCAAATTTGTAGTTCTCCAGCAGTCTGGTGGATGGGGCGTCATGTGTACCACTGCTGTGCCAGACTTGGAGGTCTCACTTAATCTCTGCCATTGTAGCATCACTCATGGTAAGAAGTGGGGTTCAATAAATCGGCCGTTCTGCCAGACATGGCTGTATACAGCTTAATATTCACCTGTTTTATACATATGGCGGAAAAAAACGCAAATATATGTCAATGACAAAACCCGTACCGCATCATCAGCTATATTAAGAAATAAAAGTAGTGATTATAGAAAGGGCTGGAGCTGACTGAGAATTGGCTAGAAGAGACACAGGCAACAGTACAGGAGGAGTCCTTGATGTTTATTTTCTATTTGACATCAGATAATTGCATACCACGAAGTGGCATAGTGAAAACCATAAAAGCTGGGGGAAACTATGTGAAAATAGAAAGAGCCCACCAGCTCAAAAAACAAAAACCCCAGACACCCCTTGGCGGTACTCAAACCAGGGCCTTCTCACTTTAATCAACAGTGCTAACTGCTCTTTCATCCACTCAGGAGTTTATGAAAAAATATTTGGTGATGGAAAATGTTGGCTTATTCTGAATTGAAGGCCAAAATTAGAAAAATCTATGTTTTCAGAGTTATCCACCAAGTGTGGACCTGGCTTAAGCTGGATCATAGTTTAGCAGTGACTTTCTGCACATACTGAGGATTTTATCCTTTGAAGAACCAAGAAATGGGGTGTGTAGTTCACAGCCTGGCTTTGTATGCTTTCCTTCTGAAGTGGGTAAAAGTGCAGGGTGGAGGTGAAGCTTCAGTAAACAGTGTATGCCGTTCCATTTAGCTGCAGTGGAGAGTTTTAGGTCCAGTCTGGCTTTAATATGTCGAGTGGAGGGGGTGAGTGTTAGGGTTATGAGTCTGCACTATCAGAGACTTATGAAGCCAGGGACAGCTCCTGGGGACCCCTAACGGCACTCAATGCTTTAACTTAATTTTGTCAGCCACAGTTGGACTCTCATTGACTGTCACTTCTCCAGGAGCACAATTAATGTGTTCCTCAAAAGTAGGCTACTTGCAAACAAAAAAAAAGGGGGGGGGGCTTCACCAATGATGTGAAAATGTGACGCCACAAACTACAAAGTGGTGGATGCTATTCAGTATCACAAAGATTGAGCTGCAACTGTTGGACAAAAGACCATTTTTGGGCCTGTGTGTATTTGCTGCACCACAATTTCAAAGATGGTTCTTTCACTCTGTGAGAGCAAATTAAGTTATGGATTAAATGGGCACTATCACTGTAAACCGGTGCATTGTTCACAAAAACTGTGGCCGGGAGGCAATTATCAGGTCACACAGAAAACTCTCAGCTTTGGACATGATGGGCATGAATTGTCCCTGCAAGTTTGGTGGTTTGATTCCTTTTACAAATATAGCAGCACTTATCCCAAGCATGACCCACTTTTGCTCTCAACTTTCTTCAGGCAGAGGTAAACACACTTGCTAAAAAAGCAGCGTGTATCTTGCAGAACGCAGCAGTGTGATTGGAATGACATCCTACTGCTATATCCCCGAGATCAGATCTCTCAAACTGCAGACAAAAGCTTTCTAATATGAGTAAATTCAAAGACCTGCAACAAAGAGCTCTAAGCAGCTAAGAGAGCAATAATGCTCACTAATATTAGCGACTCCTAGTGATTAATATTATCCTCATGGTAAACCTGCCTAATTATACTTTCTCAAATGTGGAAGTTATAAAAGGACCATGCCAATGTCTTTGTAAGTTTTAGCTCCTTCATTTGTAAGTCTGGGGATATTCATTTTTTTTTTCTTTTTGTCAACAAATCCGATGAAAAGACCAAAAGCAACAATCACTCCTACTAACACGCATTGCCTATGAAGCCAAAGCCTGAGACAGCTTATTTCCTTTGTGCTGACTTGACGTCAGCATGCTAACACGTTCCAGTGACAATATTAACATGCTAATGTTTCATAGGTATAATGTTTACCATGTACAATATTTTAATTTAGCATATTAGCATGCTAACATGTGTTAATTAGCGCAATATATACAACACAAAGTGCAGCTGCAGGCTGATGGGAATGTAATTAGTTATGCAGGTGTTTGGTCATAAAAAAAGTATTAGACAAATTCAGTGGTGCTAGAAGCAAAGTCAGGGGATCACCAAAGTTATTACAGTTGATTCGAAGATGAACATGAATGTCTGTACCAAATTCCATATAAATCTATCCAGTAGTTGTCAACACATTTCACACAAAACATGATAGTGGCACAAGTGGAAGAGTAATTAGGATACATTGTCTGGGAATCATATATGTCTGTACAAAATTCGGTGCCAATCCATAGATGCTGAGATTTTTTGCTGAATAAATGAAAACTTTGACCTGCTGGTGGCACTACAGGAAAAGTCAGGTCACTGTGGTCCAGATATTTCTGTCTGGACCACAGTGGTGCACCGACCGACCAACCAACATTGCCATCTATAGAGACATGCCTCTAGCATGGCTAAAACATATCAATGAGCCACTTGTTTATTTTGAGTCAATCCCAAATACACTGTCATGCAGCTAAATACTCACAAGAGCACCAAATGTGTATTAATTCATGGATAAAAATAGTCCCTGGCAAATGCACAATTTACTCCTGTTTGAGGAACATTCAGGAAAATTCATCAACATCCAAATGACGTGAACCTGTTATATTCAGCTGCAGGATTTAGAAGGAAACAGTGGGAGCAGATAGAAAGTTCTTCCAGATTTCAAAAGCGAGAGTTGCCCTGACTCTGAACATTGCAAGTACATTGCAGCTCCTGTAGGTAGAAATTGTTCTCTGTGCCTTTTCTGTGATAGATTTATCCCTGGGTGCAGAACGTGGTGTAAAACAGTTGTTCTTAAAAAATAATGTACTCTTCGATTCTGCAGGACTGGCACCAAAACCTGATGTTCACTATGTGTAAGATTGATTAAACATTTCCTACTTTAGCTGTGCTGAAAATATTTGACATGATGGCACATGTTCCAGGATTTGGCCAATTATCCATTGGAAAAAAACACAACACCAAAACTAAATTGAAAAAGCATTTTTCTTCGACTGTCTTTTACCTCTTTTGGCACATGCAGAGGTTTGCCTCTCAACTCACTGACTTTATTGCTCCATTCCTGAACTGTTGTTTTGATTGTTGGTACATATTTATTTGGTTTACTAGAAGTTCTCATTAAAACACCACACTATTGTATGAATCAAATTGTTCGCAAGGTCTGTTTTCATTTAAGAATGAGTTATGTTCTTCTGATATTCTCTTTTGGAACAACATGACCACACACTGACATTTGCTTTTTAGTGTGCCATTTTTCTGCGTACTGTAAATGCTTTCATAAAAGTTAGTGTTGAGATAATGGCCATACAATCTACACAAATCCCAATTATTGAGCATGTAGATGTAGCACCCACTAATGTAATAATATCCTGAAAATGTAATAAAATTTGCACTTAACTTGATCGAAAATGTAATAATACCCAATAATGTGATAACTTGACCAAAAATGTAATGAAATGTCCTGGCTGATATTGTAATAATATTTTTACCGATAATGTAATGTTCAAAACTGATGTAATAATTTTGACGGATAATGCAATGATGAAACGTAAAGTGCGCAAGTATACAAACTGTATAATACCGTTAGTGTCTTGTTAGGCTACTGAAAACACTAACATTTGACACTGATTTCATGTTTGGAAATGTAAACTCTAGGCTTTGTGTAGAATTTGAAATTTACAACAGATGGCAGTGGTACGTTGTTATCAGGCAAAGATGCATTAAACTAAAATCCCTATCAATGGGAAATGAACCCGCCCATACCCATGTTGATTGGTTGTTGTGCAAGGATCTTCCATTAGACCTGAGTGGATCAGATTAGACACCATCAGAAGATGAAAATAGCTGCAGAAGAGGGCCTTTACACAAGCGAGCGATGGAGGCAAAACAGTCGATTCAATCTCTATTAAATGTTCTTTTTCAACTGAGTCAGCAGTGATTCTTATTGAATGAAGTGTCTCCTTTGCCTCGCCTAATCTTATGAAATTTCTGCATTCAAAAAGGGTTTCAAATCGAATTTGAAATTATGAAAACAGTTGATCTTAATACTTAAGTACAATTAAAAATGGGAACTTTTTGACTTTTACTCAATTGCACCCCCACAGATTATGAAGGGTGGCCTGACCAAAAAAGTTTGAGAATCACTGCTTTAACTTAAGTATAATTTCTGGGTACTTTTCACACCCCATGTGATTTATTTCCTGATAAGGCAAAGTTAGAATCACTTTGCATTGAGAATGGTACTGTTAAATTTCTGTTTTGGCAAGTGCGGGAAAATAACGCAACTGCCGAGCGCCTGTCAAGACAATAAGGCTGATAAAAAGGCTAAAATAACAATTGTGGAATAGGCTATTGCAATTTGTTTAATTATCATTATCATGATCGGTAAAAATGTTATTACAATTTCAGTCAGGAAATTTTATTACATTATTGATCAAGTTATTAGATTATAAGGTTTAATTACATTTTCGATCACTTTAAGTACAAATTTTATGTGATGATGTTTTTTGGATTACACAAACAAGAGAAAACTTGTATATTACTGAGCTTTAGAGGTGCTGGGAGGCAGATCTTGTTAATGTTGGACAGAGCCAGGCTAGCTGTTTCCCCGTTTCCACTCTTTGTGCTAACCTAAGCTATCCGGCTGCTGGCTGTAGCTTGACATTTACCATACAGACATGAGAGTGGTATCAGTCTTCTCATTTAACTCTCAGTAAGAAAGGAGAAGGACCATTTAGTAGAACTTATGAAGTCTCTTAAGTGAGTTCAACAGTTGTTATTTCATGGAGGGTGGCAGCAATAGTCAGCTTGGAGTCACAAAAAAAAAATTACATAAAAATATATGTTCTTAGAAACTTCTCAAACCATTATCCTCTTTCCATTCGTATGCTTGGTATACTCTAAACTGGTATTTTTACACAGCTTTCAGATGTTGCAGTTATGCCTGTTGCTCACGACCAATATAAGCAAACATAGTTTCCACCTTTTGTTCTTCTCACTCCACCTCACAGCGGGTGATTTCCAAAACACAGGTTTTTGGTGGAGTCAAAGTGTCAGAGAGATCTGCTTTTGAATGTGCATTGAGTTTTGTCTGTTATGCCAATCAGTAAAGAAGCCGACAGGTTTAGATGCATAATTTACAATTACTAACCATCCATTTAGCCCTAAAGCTGCTACTAGTTGTCATTTTTAACTTTTAGGATTTTGCTAGCCATATATTACATAGACTTCTGTAGTGTTAGCATTCACACCACACCCAGATCTTCCACATTCATACTGTAAACCGTTTTCTGATACTGGCTGTTCAGTAACACCTAATCTGGAAAAACAATAAACAAAAGTAAGGCAGTTTATGAAGTTTTTTATAATATGTAAAACAAGGCATTAAAGTTGCAGTTTGAAAGACTATGAGGACTAAGAACCTTTGAAATGTTAAGTACTCATAAAAGCGGAGCTCAATGCATTAATAAACCATTAACTGCATAACACAGCTTTGATCCATTACATTGCTTCCTAAATTTGTTCACTTAATCAGTTGCTAATAATGAAATCTGGAATGTGAAGACTCATCTTCACACATTATACCTCATGCCAGTGTTAAAGATGATATAGAGTATTAAGTTTGTGCGTCATCTCTGGCATCATGGCCCATTGAATCACCTCATTATAGTTGTCTCATATTATAATATTATGCAGAGTCTTCTTTCTAAGCTAAGGCATACTCTCTAAATTGATGCTTGTATGGGAAACATCAAATGCAGACTTCATATTATATGGTTCGAATTTTTAAATATTGTTATAACACTACAACATGCAATTTACAGAAATTGAGTTCTGATTATTAGCCATTGAGAGCAGTGCTATTAAAGCTGATTGAGCCTTGATGGTGTTCTCCTGGTCGGAATTATTAGAGTACAAATGGAGGAGTGCCTTACAGTAAATACAGAGCACAGACATTTCATTTCCATGGACCCAAATTAGCTACTTAGAGGCAGCGGGGTGCTGTGTGCTAAAATAACGCTCATCAGATCATGTGAGCAGCCCTGAGGGCCATATGAACTCACCATCCCCCCCAAATGAGAGTGTTCACACCCTGCAGAGGCTGCTCAGGTGGGGAAAGAAGTAAAACACAGATACACATAATAAAACCTTTGTGTGTGTTGCTCATTACATACAGCAGTGGTGGGGAAAGCTCTAGCCTGCTTGGCCAACTGCTTTCATATAAGAATGAAACCAAAATGATATCTTGATAGGACTCTTGTTGGCTTTTAATTACACAATATTGGACCTAATGATGATTCCAAAAAGAAATATTTGAATGAGTGTGACAGAAATTGTTTCACAGCTGTGTTTTTTCTAATGGTTGCGTACTGCACAAAAGTCTTTCTGGGTCCCCGTACATGAGACCTGCAGTTTAGACTTTCTTACGTTGGGCCTGGGAGAGTACTGAGGGACTGCTACAAAGTGCCAAGCTAGCACTAGCCCTAGCGAGCTATTCGGCTGTTTGTTTTTATACATAATCTTTTATTACATCTGGTAGTTTTACACTGGCTGCATTCAAATCACATAAATAAAGTATTGTTTTGTTAAAAAATAAACAGAGAAAAAAGATGAAGAAGCAGGTTGTTTAACAACCTTTGCTTTGATTGTTTCTTTACTTTCAAGATTTGTTTTCCATCTCTCCACTGATTACAGTTCTGAACATCACAGTTCAGCGTCTACTTCCTCAATGCCAGTGGTGTGTTTAAGGATGACAGTTACTGTACTTTAGCTAAAGGCTGAATGCTATTTTATGGTAAAAAGCCCCTCAAGATGTGTGGCAAGTGTTGAAACTGGATTTTGATCAACTCAGGGAGGAGGGCAAGACTAACAGGAAAAACACTCAGAGTTGTAGCGGTAAGCTTTAAAGTGCAATATTTTGTGTACATCTACTAATTTCTTTATGGTTTTCATTGCAGTGTTCTAACTCACTGGTACTGTTGAAAAGAAAATAAAGTAGATAAATCAGCATGACAACCTTAGCATAGTGCAATATAACTCTTTAAAAGCCTCAAACGTCAAAGCCAGTCACTATACAAACATTGAATAGGAGTCTAGGACAGTAGACAGTAGTAGGACACTAAAAGACAGTGGCCCCATAAATAGGGGCACGAAATGGCACTCTTTCAATAAATAAAACGTCAATGGGCACTGGCACTTTCTTACTCTTTTGTGTACTTGTCTGGCTGTGTTGTACCTGAAGCCATGTCTTCATGGAATTACCTTCAGAACACACTACAGTTTAATAATTTTGTTTCTCTGGGAGAGTTCAAAGATCTGATAAAAAAAACTGTAACTGAAGACTGCTATTGCCATTCCTTAACTGGATTTTGTATTATGTGTTTGTTGTCCCTTGTCTGTTTTTGACATGTTCTTTTGTCCAGGTCTCCCTTGAAAAAAAGAGATTTTAATCTTAAGGGAATTCCTGGTTTAATAAAGGTTAATAATGCAGCATTGGTTGTATGTTCAAACAGCTTAAAGAAGGCCTATGTCTACTACGTCCAGTAGCAGAGCAAAAAGTAGCGTGATGATGTTATACTGCAGTGTCTTACTTTGACACTGGAGATGGGTGGTACTTTAGTTCACTGGTAAGTCTTCATCTTACCAATGGGCACTCTAGATTGGACAAATGCTCATCGGGGTCTTTGAGGAAGTCACTGACTAATTTTTATCATTTAGGTATGAGGACTTGTTGGGTACCCAACTTTAGGGAAGAAACTTCACACACATACACACACCTGTGCACAAATTAAATCTATTTGTTGGTTATCCAACATCTCTTTTACTCTGCCCAAGCCATGTCACTCCATCACCTGAAGTTAAGGCTTGCAGTTCACTGAATTGACTCCTGCCCATAGCTATATCCATCCATCTTTTTTCTACCACTTATTCACTGTGGCACTATCCATCCATCCAGGGTTGCAATGGCAGCATACTAGGCAAGGTAGCCCATAAGTTCTTCTCCCTAGCCACATCCTCCAGTTCTTCTTGGAGGATCCTGAGGCATTCTCAGGTCAGATGGGATGTTTAATCCTTCCAGCGTGTTTTAGGCTGCCCCAAGGTCTCCTCTCTGTTGGATCTATCGGGAGGCATCCATTTCTGAACCACCTCAACTGACTGAGGATTTCTACTCTTTGGGGTATCCAAGCTTGTTACCCTGTCTCTAAGGCTAAGCCGAGATTGCCTACAAATGAAACGAATTTCGTACCTTGTAGGCTATTTGAAATCTCATTCTATAAGTCACCACCTGCAGCTCAAGACCACATGTGAGGATTGAAATGCAAACCGATAAATAGAGAGCTTTGCCTGTAGGCTCCAACGCCCTTATCTATATTTCCCACAGAATGACATAAAAGTCCATCACCTACTGTACATAGCCAGGTTGACATCCTTTTAAATTTTTCAGATGTTCTGAGGAGTGCCACTCACTGACACATTTTTTTTTCTCCTAGCCTAGCTTCTGGCAATGTGAGTGGTCTTGACTACTAATGTGCCATAAATGCCACTGACAGGATTTCCTGAATCCTTGTGTCTCAGATAAACTTCTCTCTTTAGAGAAGTTCAGCTGTGAAGCAATGGATATGCTGTGAGCCCAGTTCTATTTGATATAAATAATCTGTCAACTTTATACCTCTTATTTAAAATCACCATTACCAAACCCTTCAACAACAAAAACAAATTACATGCTTATGGTGAGTAACAATGAACACACAGATAATACAGCAATTACAGGCCAAGCATCTTTCTGTAGAATGAGATGCTTTTATATTATTCTGACAATAGGGCCCTTGCATAACCAGCCAATGGTAGAGACTTCTGTTAGAGCGGAAGATTAATGGATGATTTAGGTAGATAGTCCCAGGGGTCAGAGAGCTGCTCTGAAACTAAATGACCTCAGATGGCACAATGAAGCCAGACCACTCTTTCAAATAAGCAAGCCATACTGAGATAAACTGCCTTTTCCCCTCTTCATCTTATTATAGGTTCATTTGGAATTAGTGCAGTTTCTTAGGTTTAAAAAAATCATCCAAGGAAAAGAAAAGAATGGGAAACTATGATTACTGTACAACTTTCCAGAAAGCCATTATTATTTCATTAGATTTAATGTAACATCTATCCTTGAAATAGGCAGGATAGACTTCCACTAATCTGTTTTCATAAAGGGGTTTGCTTTGCTGACCTGCATTTTTGCAACTCCCTCAACACAGCAGTCATAGTTAAACAGCTGTATTGTGGTAACAGATGAAAGGATATGAATCACAAAGGACTGGCAGGCAAGTTTCTGTTAGATTCTTATATACATAACATACCTCTTCATCCAGGCGCTTTGCACCCGTGGGGGTTACGGGTGTTGTCACACCCTCATTTTCACAGAAACAATTAAATTAATTCATTTTATTCATATAGCGCCAATTCATAACAGTTATCTCATTGCACTTTTCCTAGAGAGCAGGTCTAGACCGTACTCTTTATAATATCATAATAATAATAATGAGCAAGCACTTGGCGACAGTGACAAGGAAACACTTCCCTTAAGAGGCAGAAACCTCGGGAAAAACCAGACGCCGGTTGGGTTGAGAGAGAGAGAGAGAGAGAGAGAGAAACATGATTTCCCCCCACCCCCAGTTTTTCCTGAGATGAAACGAAATAAAAATCTGTACTTCAGAGAATGAGTTCCCCATACACAAAAACCTACTGGTCAAGTTAGATTGATTGAATGGCCATCCAGCCAATCACAGCCATTTGGCCAACCCACCAGGCCATGGAAGAGTAAACTGTTGATGGTACGTAAACGGGGCTTCAGTCACTTGCTATTGTCATTGGCTGTGATGACAGATAAGAGAATAAGAATAAATGGTATGAAACAGCTATTTAACTAGTTAGCAATGTAGAATTTTCTTTGGTGTCTTGTTATGTGATGTATCAGCTAACATTAGCCAGTCAACATAAAATGAAATAGGCTATCCTAGTTGTTGTGCCAGCTGCTAGCTAGCTAGCTACCTACCTCAGTCATTCCAAATACAAGCCAGCTGGCCAACAAACTTAATGTTAATGCAAGCTAATGGTGGCTGACCAGAGGTGGAAGAAGTATTCAGATCCTTTACTTAATTAAAAGTACTAATAACACAATGTGAAAATACTCCACTACAAGTAAAAGCCCTCCTGCATTAAAACCTTACTGCAGTAGAAGTACATATATTGTATTATCAGCAAAATGTACTTAATGTAAGAGTACTCACTGTGCAGTAAAATGGTCCCTGTCAGTGTTCCTATTATATCGGATATTTCTGGATTAATATTGCTGCTGCATTAATGTGTATGTTGCATTTTACTGCTGTAGATGTTTAAGGTTGTGCTCAGTTTAACTACTTTATATACTGCTGGGTAATTTAATCTACATTAATGCATCATGGTCTATAAGATCAGCATGTGTGCGTAGCATCGGTGTCTTGTGAGAACCACATATCTCTAAAAAGTGAACTTTCAGTGAGCTCAGGAAAATAGCCTGTTTTCAGTTTTGTGACGATGCATTTTCCAGCTAATCCAAGACGTTTTTTAATAGTTTATTTAATTTAAAATGTAGAAGAATTTCCTCAACCCATAAAGGAACACTGTTTTACATTCACATTCAAAATCACCAAATTTGGAGATAAATGTTTTTCTCTCATTCACTGAACATGAAGAGGATGAAAAATTGTAATCTGAAAAGTAAATAACTGTGTAAAGCATGTTTTTAACAGACATAAACAGTCTAAAGTCATGGCTTAATACTATGGGATGTTGAATGCTGGTGAATATAGTATCTTTGGGTGAAGGGCATGGTGCCAAAATGTACGTTTTGAGCTATTATTTGTATACGGTGGATACTAGAATGGAGGCTGAAGGCAGCAGGGCTTGCGCTGGTCACCGACCACCCCTAGAACCCCCACACTTTTAAAATCGCTACTCCATCCCTGTCTTTATCCACCGTCCTACACTTTTATTCCAAGGCACGCAATACCAGTCATGACTAAATTAATAGCAATGTCGGTAGTTTGTTTAGCAGTTTGGAAACACTTCCAGTTGAGAGTTTTATTCGTGGGAAATCAAAAAAATTATATTTGAATGACACATCACAAATGCAGCGTTAATGTCATCAGCGGTAATAATGGCATGTCACAGGGCTGTCTTGAAAACAGACATTTAGTTACAAGTTTCTTATCCTCTAACTCACACTTAGCTCCATAGCATGCAGAAGCCCGTCTACACAGTAAGATTTACTCAAGACTGAAAGGGATTTCTCGTAAGATGAGCAATACATGAGCACAGTAACTCATTCTACATGTCCTCAAGCAAGAAAAGAATGCTTGAAAAACCTTGTTTAATGTCATGGGGAAAATAATGCCAACCATCCGTCAGTTTATAATGCTTCTAGCTGAGGGAGGCTTGATTATTTTTCAAGTCAATTATTGTTTGGTGGCAATGCTAATTATAAAAGAAAGTGTTCATTGATGGTCTGACGGCACTTGCTATTATTCTAGTAATTGCCTTGATTCCATTTCTGACTAAATGGAGACAGGCTTAGCGTTTCACTACCAGAAACCTGTTTCTAATAATTTTGTTGTTTGTTTTTTTCCCCTTGAAATAATGAGCCTTTTAAGTAAGGCAACCTTGCCAATGTAATAAAGAAAATTTTGTTCCATCACACAATGTTTTGTCTGCTGTTTGAAAACAATGAGGACTCCTAGTATTTTACGAATAATCCCTAGCTGTGTTAGTAGTATTTCATTACTCTGCATGATACATCTTTTTCATTCAACTGCCACACATCAGGCAGTCAAACACCCTGTGTTTAACCAAACAGCGTTGATGTTCAGTGTGCTTATTATCCCACAGCAGTGGCAATACTTCCTGCTAAAGCATTTGGTCCTGCACACTCACACAAGTGTTTTCAGTTATTCTGGCTGATTAGACCTCTTGTTATGTTGAATATCGGTCTATCCATGTTGAAGTTGCATGTGTATAGTTTAGACTATGTTTATCTATAATATATCAATTGGACAGGGACCACATCTGATTGGAACATTATGGGTATATAAATGTTTATATTGAGATTAACTAAGAATTTTGACACACAAATTCGTTAATAACCAATAGCAAACCATCTTTTTTATTATAATTTTTTGGGGGGGCTTTTTGCCTTTAATTTATAGTGCAGTGAAGAAAGGGGGAGAGAGTGTGAGGGGATGACATGCAGCAAAGGGCCACGGGCTGGATTCGAACCTAAGCCGCTGCGATAAGGACTCAGACTTGGTACATGGGGCACCCCCCACTAAATAGCAATCCATCTTGGCAGTGCTGACATTTGCAGGAACAGACTGCTGAAGAATCCAAAATGGAGAAAGCTATTGTAGTTTGTTAGTTGTGTTTCTCCATTCACTTATGGGTCAAATACGTCTTTTGAATAAACTGTGTGGACTTATTGTGCCATTAGTGACCAAGCAAACTACAATAGCATTGATTGAAATGATGTTCAATTGTGCATGAGAACAAAATGCCAGGGGGACGTAAACAGCACAGTTCAGAGAAAATAGGAAGAAGCCTAGAGAACCATTGTGACTGACTAGTGCTAGCATGTTCCAGGCTTGTAAGTTTGTTAGCCGTTAGCTCACCAGCTACAGTAGTTCACCAACTATCGCCAAATATCAACCTGATAAAAAACAAAAATGAAAATAGTAATTAACTGTTTGTTAAGTTACACATTACCCCCCAGTGCTGTAGAGCAATGCATAGCAGGTCTAACAAGTCACAGCTCACTAAATGTTATTACAACAGTACTATAGCTTGTATGAGCCATAAATGCAGTATCATAAAGTAAGAATGCAGCTGTGCATGTTATTCCTTAAACACACAAGATGGTACTGTTTCATGCAGATTATTTCACGGCAGAGCTGACTGGATCTATTATTAAATCACCTTGAATTTATCTGCTCCAAAATGTTGGAAAACATAAACAGGTCAAGGGAGATTGATAAGACAGAGAATTGATGCATGTCATTCAGGCTTGCATAAAATCACATTGTGAACATTACTGTCCATACTGGCAATTATTTGTCAACTAGGAAAGCCACCATGGCTTTTGCCCTGTAGGCCGACATTGTTGAACGTTTTGTCAGCTGACAATTATGTGGTTGCTGCTGCTGGCTGACAGGTGTTAAGCAGTGCACCAGCGCACTGAAATGGAGCAGACCCACTAAATTGTGATCTATTTAATTTTTCAAATTCTGTTTATGACAGTTTACAGATAATTTTCAGGTTTTGTTTTAAAACCTATTTATTTGAATGGAGCAAAATAAATATAATTATGTCCTCAACATTTTAATGGTGTTATTATTTTGCCACTAACAACTAACAACTATAGATGATACTAACCAAGTAAAGAAACAACATTTTGATTTTGGGATGGTTTACATTCACTTCAGGATGGTTAAAATTGTTTTTTTGGTGAAAAAAGTTAGTCTGGAGCCCTGTATGTCACACAGATAACAGCCAATTCAATGAGGTCAGAGCTTACAGTATATGTGCAACTCACCTGCAAATGACCACTTTAGGCCTATTAAGAGATTATTTCCTGCTGCTAAAATGTTATTGTAGCATTAGATAAATGAATGCCACCCGTGGGTGTTACCTTTTCTGTCTCTGTCTCAGTTAGGTAGAGACAAAAGAATATTGTGGAAAAAGCTACAGGGTCACAGTGGCTAATGCTAACTTTTCTAAACCACTGTTAAAACCTTTCAAGCCATCTTTTTTATGCATAGGGAATGTATTTCTCAATATTTAATTAGTAATTAATTTAATGGTGATATGCATGTCTTTATATGTTTATATTACTGTGTGCTATAATTGTGTGATACAGCACAGATCTGTATATGTAGTTAACATAATTAGAAAATAATGTCAAATTTTATTACATAGCTGTTATAAACTTTAACAAGTTCAGCATGTAATTAGATGCTTATAGTTTTGTATTGTTATCATTTTTGACATCAACTGGCCCAAGGCTGGCTAATCTTAACAGGTTTACCTAATGCTGGGTTCAGACTACATGATATTTTTGTCTGTTAAGATGGTCACTGTGTCAGATTAGGCAATTATCATCAGTCATAAATTCTTGCCATGACTTGGCCGAGAGACATGACTACACTACGTTAATTGGGGAGAGATAATTGCAATAAGAATGTTTTTTCACTGAGTAAAATACCACTGAGGACCAGAAATAAAGGTTTACATAGAAAAAAAAAGGAAAAAAAGAGCTTATATTACTAATAATAATGTAGATTTGAACTTTTTTAATATATTATGTCATTGAACAAAGTGTGAGAGTTTGCCTAAATATATCTCATCATGCTTAATGACAAAAAAATCATTGCCTTGCAAAATGACCCATATGACAAAAACAACTCCTTTTTTGATCTGCCAAGTTTAGGCAACTAAAACTACTTTGTTAAGGTTAGGCAAAGGTCATGGTAATGGTCAAAAGAAACCTGTGCTGACTATTTTTCAGGAGACAGGATGTGAACAGAGTTTTTGTGTTGTGATACGTTATGCAAGTTTTGCATCACGCCACTTCCATCTTTGTCATTATTTGCATTACAACAAGAGGTCGCTTGTTAGGAAAACTTGACAAAGGTAGTTTTAAGTGTTTGAACAAATGACCGATGCTGTTGGTTTTCTGGTGAGGAAATTCTGAAATGCAATCATTCGTGCAAAGTATAGTTCTTATTTGAACAGTTAATTGCCAGTCATGGAAAGTAACTAAGAACATTTACTGGAGCAGGTACTTTAAGGTACTTTTTTCTTTACTTGAGCAATTTCATTTCAGGATACCTTATACTCCTACTCCAGTACATTTGTTTTTCCACTACAGATGTTTCAAAGATAATATACAGTATATTTATTTGACAGCTATAGTAACTAGTTACTTTGCAGATCAAGATTTTCCATACAAAATATATAAACATCTTATTAAATATGAATTGTTATAAACTACCCACCAGTTTAGAAAGTACAATTTAAAATTTGCTCTGCTTCAACCAACTATAACATTACTTAATTCATGTTAAGTGAGGTATAATATGTGACAAGCTGTTTGCTCCATGATTATAATGGATAACTTGAGGCAAAAAATCTATCTAAATCCATCTAAATATATCTTTATGTCCACATGTGTGTCTGCATAACAAACACTTGCATCAGAGGTGTCCAGTTATACTGTTCGGTTACCAGAAATTAATGGACCCCTGCCAGTCAATTACATTAAAGAATTCTCAGTTGGTATAATGAATGTTAACATATCAGTAATAATAATCAGTGATAATAATTAAACTTTTACTTGGTTACAATTTTGAATGCCATGAGTATTTTCATACTCTATTTACCGCTGTTTATTGCTTTGTGTGATATTTATTTTTGAATGACATGAGCAATAGGGACTGTTTGAGTTGATGACATGGTCTCATCAGCACCCTGTTGTGAGGAGGATGATGCCTGCAGCTGTACCCAAACATCTATTCCTGCATTATCAAATATTTGTAAATTTTAATATTTGTGGTGCAACGCAAATACCAAGTCATATAAACATCATGCCTGATCCAAAACATACATGATTTTTAGCCATGCTAGTGGTGTGTTTCTGTCCGACACTTGGTTCAGTGTTAAATATTATTGGATGGACTATTGGACTATTGGATGGACTGTTAAGACATTTTGTACAGACATTCATGCACTTAATCCAATCCTCGCACTTCCTTTTCTAATGCTGATGAGTGTGTTTCTGTCATAGGTAATACGTGCTTCAGCAATAAAGACAAAAAACAATAAAAACTTAAAACAAAAATGTAGCAAAGTCTGAAGGAGCTACTGGCCACCGTATCTGCACGCACCACCATCATTTATATTAATATTAGCATCAAATGAGATTACTTATTAAATGTTAGCACCTGAGCACCTTACACTGATTCATAAGATAAAATATCTCACAATTATTTTAGGAAAACAAGATTAGCAGTTGTGTTTGAGACAGTTTTCTCATAATTATAAGAAGCTTATATAGTTATGAAGTATGGAACTACTAGAAAAAGTCTCCAAATATTATACAATGTGTGAATACAGTGTGTTTCAGCACAAGGCTGTAATGAAAAGCTCAGTAAATGCTACCTGTTTTTGCTTTTCACTGTGCTCCACTTGCAACTGAATTGGAGTATATGCATGAATGTTAATACTGTATAGGTGATTTAGAATTAATATCAGGTGATTCTTTCTGTAATGATCATAGCAAGAAAAACAGAGCAGTTTTTGACCAAACAACACCAATCCTAGAACAGAAGAACATGATTATCGCTGATGGTTTATTTGAGTGTTGACCAATTTACTTGCCAGAATGTAATGCAAATGTTTTATTTAATTGTTCAGTTAACCTGTAATTGAACAAAATGAAGTACCTCCTAAATATCAAGGGACACAACCAGATTATTTTCTTAGCTGTCTTCCTCCCAAAGATGTATGATGATTAAACTCGATAAAAACACTGTGAAAGTAATAAACCAAACCAAAACCTCTTGTAAAAATAATGAATTGCTTGATATTTCCTCCTCTCTGTGCTGTATATTTGCTTTATAGCACATATAAGGTGCTCTCTCTGCTTTGTGGGTCATACCAGGAAAATGGAGGATGGCCTACATTTTACAGCTAATCCTAATGACATTCTCATGGCTGCCAGTCATGCACTTCTCTCTCTTTCTCTCTCTTATTGAAAGTGCCCCTCAGCCCATATAGTGAGAGTAACACATCAGTAGGGATACAATTTTGCTCAGTTACTAAGCCCAAGATCTCCGCGGTGCATTCCCTCTAGCCTTGAAAATCCTTGAAAGTCTATGGATTTCAGAAAAATAAAGGCAGCCTTAAAAGTCTGTTGTTTTTTTAAAGAATGGGTGGCCTAAAAATACTATTTTTAAATTAAAATCTAGCATGCAGTTCTGAATGGATTTCTATGAAATTTTGTCAAGACATTCATGGTCCCCAGAGGACGCCCAACTCCCCTCTCAATCCTACACAGAGTGCTGTCAGGTTTGCAAACTTTGCACACAGTGTGCCCCATTCTTCTCTTCCATTGGTCAGAACCACTCTTACTTAGCCTTTTCACTGGCTATCCTCACAAACCTGCTTCTAGCTGGCTCATTTGTCATAATTCCTATAGTAGATTAAATGTTACTTCGTTTATAAACAGAACAAAAGAGTCAAGACAGCTAGTTATTCCCACCTGATTCAGTGTTTCACTCCTGCTCAGCCATGCTCCATTTTGTTAACAGGAAGTGCAGCATTAGGCTAGGCAATTACTACAGCTGTTCTCCAGACCAATGAAAGAGCAGAACACTGTAATGTATGAAAACATATGCATCAGTTTGCTCACAAGCTCTACAAGGTCATACACAAGAACTGAGACAGAAACAGTGGGCTTATTTTGTTGATAATATCTGTTTGGAACATATTGGGCATACAAAAGCACATCATGCTGCAGAAATGGTTTAAGAAATGTATATGAATGTTTTGATACTTTTGCTCGATTGTGAAATCTTGTCACTATTCTAATCTATTCGACTCTATTCCTTGCTAATCCAAACTGACCCCAGCACCTGTTCTTCAGCTCAGCAAAGCAAAAACATTTTGCAGCCACCTTTGAAGTCCATCCAAAATCTGTTTGTTGAGTTTGAAACACTCAACCCATGTGGAGTATCACATTAAGTGTGTTTGCATACATTCAATATAATGTTCCATTCCAGGTACCTGGTAGAAAATAAAAAGCTGCTTGAAATGGATAAAAGAGATTTGATTAAAAATACATCTGCTCTCATGCATCTGCAAATACTTGCAGACCTCAGACGTTTTTGGATTTTGTGCTGAAATGCAGTAGATAAAATACATTAATTATTTCGGACCTCCTGACTGTTAAAAACATTTTTTCTGGCTCCTGAGGTTCATAAAACACTTTCAAAACGCTGAGAATAGTGTTAATTATGCATTGTGACATTGACTAACTTTGATTCTAACTTTTGGGATGAACAATGCTATCTCATTCTACTAGATGTAGGCAGTGAGCAGTAAGACGCTGTACATGTGTGTAATAACACAACATTCAATACAAAGGAAACCAAAAGTTTTTCAATCAACAGTTCTTCCAGTCTATCTTCTCTCAATTTCTTCACAAGGTGAAAAGACATGGCACACTTCCCCTCTCAGACAAACAGCCCATTCTGCAGTTTCTCACCCATAGAATCTCAATCTTACCAAGCTCACTTACAGCTTGTGCTATTGCAGAGGGTCGGGCTAAGAATAGTGCTCAGAGTTTCATTTACATGTTACATTTGGTGGTGGGATTTTCTTTATTTCTCTTGTTCATATATATGAACAATTGTCATTGTTTCCTGATGTAGTTGAACTGAACTGGGCTATTCAGTCTGACCTGTGTTCACTCAGCTCTCTCTGCCTCCAAGAGGTCCCCTGTAAAGTAAAACCACCCAGACAAAGAACTTTTACTGCAGACCCTCCATGGTTTCTGATTCATAAATACCATTAGAAAGCTCCATTCTCTGGAAGAAATGGACATTTTCATGTTAGTATATGTCCAGTTTGACTGACGGTTTTTATTGTCGCATTGGTCTGACAATAAAGTTGTTCTGTATGCTACAAGTACTGCTGTAGTTTTCATGTCTTCAGTGATCTCTTAGAATGCTTTTATAAATCAGTTCTGTTATTATACTTTACTGTTTTGGCTGCTTTTTTTTGCCATTCAGCTTTTTGAGGTGACATGTGGTTCTGTTCAAATGTTTCATATCTTTCAGAATTTTCAAAATATTCATCTTTTTTTCCCCTCGTCACCCCTCACACTTACAGTACAGTGACACGTACACTCCAACAACTACAGTATGTAACTTGCATATTTGCAATTATATAAGACTACCAGAAAGCTGTAATTTGTATGTTGAGGAAGTAATTAATTGCAGCTTCCATCTTGTAAGACTGGAGTCGTGACAACATTTTTATTTCCTACAAAATGTTTCCCTGCAGTTTTACCTAATGATAGAGGGTACTGCAAGCTGTACAGGCTGTGCAACATTAGCAGCAGATTGCAAGCCCTCTGGGACAAACTTAATATAAATAAACTTGACTTGATAGTGTGTCTGTTTTGTCTTCAGTGTGAGATTTTGTTTTGCCACTGTGCAAGCAAAGTATAGGGCTGAGGGAAACCTCAGCTCAGTTCAGCTGATGATTCAACTGATTTCAGTGTTTACATTTCAAATGACAGTTCTACTGTGTTCTTTGCTTACAAACTGACACTTGCAGTGTTTCACTTCAACTGACGTTTCACCTGCTTTTAGTGCCTACACTTCAACTAACACTACACGTCCTTACAGTGTTACATCATTTATGTCAACTACTTTCAGAACATACAGCTCAACTGATATTTTAACTGTGTTCTTTGCTTTCATATAAAATTATATTTCAACTTCATACAGTGTCTACACCTCAGCTGACAATGCAACTGTTATCAGACCACACACTACAAAGGACATTTCAATTCCTTTCAGCACTTATACTTCAACTAACATTTATCTGCTATCAGTGCCCCCGCCTCAACTGTCTTTAAACTGCTTCCAGAGCTTAGGCTTCAAGTGACACTTTAACTGCTATCATCTCTTACTCTTCAAATTATATTTTGAGTGCTTTCAGCCCTGCCACTTCAACTGACAATTCATCTTCTATCAGAGCTTACATTTCAAATGACATTTTAATGCTTCCAGCATTTTCTCTTCAACTGACAGTTCAGCTACTTTCAGGTTCTTTCAGTCAATACACTTCAACTGACATTTGAACTGCTTTCAGCGCTCATATGTCAACTCACATTACAACTGCTTTCAGTGTGTATTTCATTATTATTATCATTCCATTAAATGCCTGGAATTTACATTGGAAACTTTGCTTTAAGCATAATATGACCAGAAAATGTCATATTAATTCAATTATGACTATTTACAGCTGGCTTACACGCCAACAACTACTGTATGTAACTTGCATAGTTGCAGTTATATAAGATTACCTTCAATTCATTCAGAGAGTTGGAATTTGTATGTTCAGGAAGTGATGAATTGCAGCTTTACCGTCTAGTCATTCTCAGAATATTGTACTGACAGGGGTCATGAAAATATTTGTATTCCCTACAAAATGTTTCCCTGCAGGAGTATTTCCTAAAAATAGAGGGTATTGCAAGCTGTACAAATTGTACAACATTAGCAGCAGATCGTAAGCCCTCTGGGACAAACTTGTGATTTTACTTAATATAAATAAACTTGACTTGATAGTGTGTCTGTTTTGTCTTCAGTATGAGATTTTGTTTTGCCACTGTGCAGTCAAAGTATGACTGAGAGAAATACACATAAGAGGGATAACTAGATTAATTTATAGACAAACAAGTTGTAGAATCAATAGATGCTTGTGGTCTGAGATAATATCACAAAGCTATCCAAAATTATTTTGTCTCTTTCCATGTGTGAATTTGAGCTTAAGACTCACCACCAGGGGAAAAAACATTTTCAAAGGAAACAATGATCATTAATCTTAGATAAGCCACTGGCTTAATGTACATTATCCTTTACTTAGCAATAAAACCTGCGTGCTTTTCTTTATTAAGAGTCACAAGTTAGAACTGGAAAGGGATGCTGCACCAAAAGTTGTTGCAGATCATTCCTTGTGTCTCTGACAGCTCAAGAGAGGACAAAGTTAGATTTGAAAAAGATTTACTCTTTGGGGCAAGCAGGAGTAGAGCAATAATTTACAATTTGAAGTGTAGAATGGAACATGTGCGATGGTATCAATCCTGCTGTACCAGAATGTCCTGATAGTTTCCCTGTTTGCCTGCAACAAGTAGACATGTAGTTACTGCTGTACGCCTGCATGGCAGGCAGGAGATACAGATCGCACAGCTACATTTTCTTTCCATCTGTTAGCCTAGTCAGGGTAAAAAGGCATAGAGTTTTGCTGAAGTTAAGTTGAGTCATGACTTTTATCCTTCGCTGTGTACCTCTCACTCCTACTGCTGGAGACAATCCAACACTGAAATTGTGTGGAAGGCACTTTGCAAATTGCATTGATCTTTCCCTGGACCTGGCTCCCACCTGCCGCCCATCCTAATGCCTGGCTCATTCTGCAGCGGTGTGCACTGAGATAGGTAATGACAGGCTGAGATGGTGCTGCTCAGTCACAAAAAACCCTGGTCAAACATGCACATGCATACAAAACATGGCACGCACCTCGCACATATGTTTAGGGATATTCATGCATCTGATGATCTTTTTAGTAATATTTATTTCAAATTCACAATCGTAGTCCACAGAAAATCACTTGCTTTTCTCAAAAGATGAAACTAGTCTTTTGCATGTTTTAGTCCAACAAATAACACACTTCATTTTCTTGTTTCTAACTGAAACTGCTTTCTCGGGATCATTAGATTAAAATGTCTAAGATTTTGATGTGGTAATCACCTGTAATCTAAGTTCACCATATTGTGAACTAATTGCTGATGACAGAGATTCTATCAGTCCATCCAGGAAAATTAAACAAACAACACAGGAATATTTCATCCTGCGTTACAGCTTTAGTGGCCTATAAAAAACATTATCTGCTCAGGTGCAAGCAGTGACACAACCAGCAGAGATTCACTTATGTCTGCTGACTGTATCAGAATTCCACGCGGTTTTATCAGTATCACAGTAAGACAGCGATTAGAAACATTCTCCTACTGATCTGATGGAAGTCTATTTGGCATTGCTCTCTTGTTTACTGTTATTTACCACATAATCATGGTTGTTAGAATAACTCAGGCAAGCAGAGAGTGTTTTACTGGGCTCCCAATAAAGTGGAGTTGGCTTTGTGGAGTTAATTGCCAGGTGAATCACACTATCACTCAGTGTACCTGACTCCTAATGAGTCTCCTCAGGCTCCATGAGGCCCCTAACATGGTCATCGAGTGTTATTGACCGTCCCAGTTCCTTCAGCTTGAACCAGTGATGGCTGTCCCACTGCAGCAGCACTCAGCACTGTCACTCCTCTCCATCACCCTCCCCTCCTTCAGATATACAGAGCCTCAAGCCTGAATGCACATCCACACCGTATGCACCGATGCCTCACACCCCACTGCACATGCAAGACAATCAACGCTGCTATCAGTGTATTATCTCCACAACCCATCATTTACAATAACACTCTCCCGTCTCCTTCACACATAAAGAAAAAATAAAAAAAGATCTTGCAGTTGGCAAAGCTGTTGTGGTGAGACAGTGGGATGCTGCTGTCAGGAGAGGCAGATGAGTTTGGGAGAAAAGGGAGGGGGTGGTGAGGTGTTGAGGGGTAGGGGAGGCCTCAATAAAATCAATTACCATCATCGCCATGTGCCAGGCGGTGATAAATAAGCAGGGCATGATGTGGACAGCCGCCAGGGTGGATCTGATGGTGTGAGTACAGATGGCATTCTCACACCAGCACTGCCCACTGGCATACTGCGGAGTGCGTGTGAGAGTGTGTGTGGCTCGAGACAAAGAGAGCGTGCAGATGGACTGAACAGTTGAGATGGATGCTAACATGCTTTCTGGTGCTCCATGCATTGTTTGTTTGTTTCAAATAAAAGGATGATTATGCAGGTTTTTCAGAAGAAGACGAAATCCTCACACACCTCCATGCTTCCTGCATGATGCATCATCAGTATTCAAGCTTCATATTAATCAGCACTAATGCATTTCCCTCCTAATGAGATGAGTTTATTGAGTCCTAAAGCAATCTTTGCACTAATAACCTGTTTACAAGCAAATCAATTATGGAAGAAAAGGACATGCATAATCAATGTGCAAAGACACTATCAAATCAAAGCAGATGATCATGGCCATTTGAATAATCACTGGACTCAAAGATGATTTTTCAAGGGCATATTTGCTGCCAAAATTAACTCAGTCAAGCTCAATGAGCATGGGGTTAGAGGTTTTATACGATAAATTAATGTTTTAATTCTTATTTGAACGACTGAATAATTTTTCTGCAGGGGAAAGTGTGCGTTAATGGAGACAAGAGCGCCAACTGGAGGATAAATTAATTAACTTCAGTTTTTTAAAGCAGCTCCAAAAAAAATGGAGATTCTACTCTGCTGCTTATATTGAAGGTATCCTCATTGACAGGGCAATTAAATGCCAAAAGTTTGGCAATTCTTCAAACAAACTTCTTCTTGAGAGTTTTTGTTGTTCATTCACTGCTGCAGACTCCCACTGTCAGGCTCATTATGTTAAACTATGATGCAGAGCCAGCCTCGCTGATCAATCACAACTCTGCAGAGATCCACTTGTATCGCATGGAAAAACTGTTGCTGACTGCTATTGACTGAATGTCATTGCACTTAGCTCGGAAAATATAGATTTCCATCAGATCAGTAGGAGAATATTTCTTATCTCTGAAAAATAAGCTATCCAAAGTTCAAGAGGCAGGTTTCTAGTAGTGCATACGTCTATTTCTTAGGGCAGGTTGAGCTTGTGCATAAGATGAGACACTGATTGTATTTATGCATGGAGAGACTAAATTAATCACGTGATCACAAATTTAGGAAAAGTAGTAGAGGAGAGAACATAAAGCCATGTCAGGTGATTTCATCATGCCATTGTTGTTTTTAAATTACAATTAAATCACAATTATGTCTAAATAAATTTGGGATCCGACCTGACCCATAGTCAAATACAGGCTCAGAGGTGTTGCTGGGCAGTAGAAGTACAAGTAAATTCGGGGTGCCAGGGTACTTTAGGGGTACACAACGGCCAAGGGAAATTTAAAAAAGGACAGAAATACCATAAATATACAATAATGCAGTGACACATGCAGATTGTAGATTGCATCTTTTTAATACAATGTTTACTTGTGTGTCTGCCTGCTCACACCAACAGAGGTGTGTGCTCAGACCTCTCCAAAATCCAATGTATTTTATGCACAGCTGGCACAGTGTGAATAACCTCATTAATTATTTCAATCGTCCGACACAACACCAGGATTGAACAGTAAGTGAGCTTGTACACACTGATGAGCTGTTCCCAAAGATTCCATATTTATTCAGTGAGATCATTTAAAGAATAGCATCCGACCAGCAAATCTACAAACCCCCCTTTTTTAAAATGGATTTGTTTGTTTGTTTGTTTAGTGATAAAAGGACTTATGGTTTTATGACTTTTGTTTTGTTCTCATTGGATAAAAAAATGACTAACATTTTCACTCATTGGACTTTAAAGACATGAAGGAAGCTTTTCAAATATGAAGAGGAGCAGAACAGCAGAGTTTAAATGTATTAATTAGTCTATATTCATGTTTGCACAACTGCATTGCACAACTGCATGGCCGCCAGTATGCCAAGTTTCAAGTTTCAAGTCTATTTGTCACATACTCAACATATCTCTACATTGTGCAGTGAAATGCTTTATTGCCCCCTCCTGTACTGTGCTCGACATTAATAACAAAATATCAAAAATGCAATATATACATAAAAGACAGATAGATACAATTGTGTAAAATGTACAAATATGGTGCAAATATTTAAGGGATGCAGGGGAAGGTTAGAGGTGTTTGTCAACAGGGAACATCGAAGTTGTAGTCAGGAGCCGTGGCAGTGTCCTCATTCAGGATTAGGATGGCTTGAGGGAAGAAGCATCTCTTGAGCGTCTCCATTTTGGATTTTGAGGTTTTCAGGGGATTCTATGATAATTTAGGGGTCAGAGACCTCCTGAGAAACCCACCTGTATTTCGCACACTGGTCTGGCCTAATGATGCTGCACAAAGAATGGTCGGGGGGGGGTTACCAAAAAATAAATAAATAGAAGTCATCCTCCTAGGACCATAAATATTCAGAGCAAATTTAACAAGAATCTGGCCAGGAGACGTGGAGAAACTGCATCCGGACAGACAGCTGGATCCAAAATCAACATGATCAGATTCCGCATCCAACCGTAATCACTTTGATATGTCTAAGTAGTCATGAGTTATGTGGTTATAATGTGATAATAAGAAGAAGGCTGTTAAGACTCCAGTGTTACCTTCAAAAGCCCCAATTAGTAATTAGTGGCTTATTTGCTACAAATGATCATTCATTTTCAATATCCTTGAAAATATATATAGAAAAACTGTTTAAATCAAATACTTTTTTTTGCCATAGCATCATAAAATACAAAAAGTGGCTTATTTCAACCCCCTCGCTTCGTTCTCCCCATTGTATTGTGAGTCCATGCTGTTCTGTGTGCTTCACTGCTGTACATCATCGAGACTGAAATGTGGCGATTAGCAGCAGGCATTATCTCTGGAATAGAGGAGAGAAGAAAGAGACATTTTTGTGAAAAAGTAATTTAAAGTTTTAAAAAGTTCCTTAAAATATGTCTCCCATAATCTCCAAAATACAATGAGCTTTCCATCCTAAATCAACTAATGTCACCAAAGAAATGGATAGAGAATGTGTAAAATAACTTTTTTACAATGTTCACATGCATCAATAAAGTGAAAATCATGTACAAATGGCACATTTTTTTTCATTGTAACTTTAAAACAGTTAATCATTGGTTAATGTACATGCTGCTTTAGCAAATGTGCACATTCAAAATGCTACTACTGCGTTTCGAGTTCAATTATGTTTTCCAAACTAAACACAAGCTGATACCATCTTTGATTCATAAAATGGTATGTTGAGAAGTCTGTGTATTACTGCACAAAGGAATATAAAGTGAATACAAAGTGTTCAGCGAGGGAATTTGTTTTACACAATTTAAGAAATTAGTTTAGCAGAAAGATCAAATCCAAAGAAGGAGGTGCAGATGAAAAGATACAAATCCAGTTCTTAGAGACCACAAGCATCATGCCTTGATGGGGCAGGACTGCTCTAATCTGTCCCATCTAAAGTAGACAATGCTGCTTGGTGGCTTGAGCTTCAACAGCGCAGCTGGGACACTTTACAAGGAGAAAAATGGATCAATTGTCCACAGGCAATCCTGCTCTACTGCCAACTCTGAGCTAATCAAATAATTCTTCTCCAGAGCAACAAAAAACAGACACATCCTGCCTACTAACCACTCGGCTTAGAGTATCTCTGGATATGCTGTGCAGCTCCAAAGACAGAAACCATGGTGTGCGCACCAAAGGTGTTTTCAGTGGTGACTAATTGTTTGCTTCCCCTCAGTGATTCCAAAAACCAGCCTTGATATTTCCTTGGCTGAGCCGAGAGGTCGAGCCTTGCAATTACCTCCTGCCTTGTAAACAAATTGTCCTCCAAGACTGTCTCCTGCCAGTAGCTGTGGAGCAGAGGAGAATTAACTACTCCATGCTCATTAGATAAAACAGGCCTGGCTTTATAGCCAAAGAAACTAGTACCACTTCTCAATAGAAATGAGAAAATCTTTCGAGCTGAGACTTTGCTCCTTTTCAGGAAATATACCACTAATGTACACTGTTACACTGGTATTCCTTACTAATAGCCCATTAGAATAAAATCTCCAGTATCGAGACATAGAGATCACTACTTATCTAAGATGTTTTTTAATATAAGAGGGAAGGACAAGAAAGAGAAATAAAGTAATAAAATAAAATAATAGGTAATAAAAGTGCAAACCACTTATGTGTACATTCAGAGTGCTTTTACTGCGCCGAGTTTGTTTAATGCAGCACTTGAATGGATGCATGAAATTAGCAGAAGGCATGAGAGGAAAATGTTTTCCAAACAATTATAGCATTAATGGTGACACATGTTCTTTAGGTGAACTGCTCATTACAATATAAAAGCAGCTTTGTACCGTTTAAGCCGCCGTGTGTTTTCATTTAATTAAGGAATAGACTTCTGCTGAGGCTTCATTTCACACCTTCTAAGAAACTAACCAATGAAGGGAAGACAATTAAAGCGAAAGGAATGATTCAGGATTTAAAGAGAAAAAGGAGGAAAATAGATGGGAAGGAAATGTGCTACAACAGCAACCAATTTCAATGTGTTGAAATCTTACCCACATACAACACAGCAAACAGCAGTAGTAGGACTCTGTTGTCTTCTATTGTCAAATTTCTAAACAAAATAGCCCTGATCCAGGACTATTTATTAGGGTTGGTGCTGGGAAGTTTGAATCTTATGTTTCTTCAGTGGATGCTAAGTCCATTCTTGATCTTTTTATTGGTTTTAAAGTCTGAGGCATTGTGCACCTTTTAGGCCAAAAGAGGTATCGCTAACAGGTTGTGCTGGTATTGTATGGTATTATTCATCATATTTCCAAATTATTGAGTGTTTACTTTGCTTACCTTGATAATTGTGTTGATTCTACTTATTAGTATTATTTTTCCAGTAGATAAACAAAAATCTATGAATGAATGAGTGTTGCATCATAAAAGTAGCAGAAACAAGAACTGAATGGAGAAAATTTAAGTATTTATTTAAATCTAATCGCAAAAATAATTAATAACACTGACATGCACAATAAGCAGTATAACTGATCAACCAGTGGCCGTGAAACTCGCAAAAAACAGAGCCAGTGTTTGGTTTGTCTGTTCTGGGCTACTGTAGAAACATGGCGGCGTATAAGGCAACCGCCGTGGAAGGGGACCCCCTCCCTGTGTATATAAAAATGGCTTATTCTAAGGTAATAAAAACACAGGTGATTATACACTACTTAAAACATACTTATAAATATTATATTCAATTTCTGCTAATAGCTCCTCCTAAATGTTACACACTGGACCATTAATGCTTCCATGTCGATCACAAAAGAAAAAGGCGGGAGAAGGTAGTCAGTGTCAAACTCAAAGTGCAAGGCTGTACTTTTTCCCGGAAGCAGGAGCGCAGACATGATACCGAAAAAAACACA